>NC_051180.1:205163812-205503811 GCF_013339695.2 Rhipicephalus sanguineus
CGGCACACAGGAATTTTGCCAAAGGTTATACTTAGGTCGAGAAACTGCATTTCGCTATTTTCAGGGCCCTTATACGTAAAGGCAAAGCTCATACCGTGCTGCTTCAGCAACGCGAATATTTCATGAACACGCTCGCGGTTAATGTCATTATTACAAAATATAACCAATTCATCAACAGATCAGAAAACGCCACTGTAAAGTTTAGCAAGGTGACTGACCCTCAAGTAGTCCGTGAATATAGCCTAAAACAATGTCACTGATGATAGCAGTGACGCATGACCCTTTGCATTACCCGTATTTTGGTGCATAAAGACCCGCACGTCACGAAACACAAGGAGGCCCTAAGTAAATAGAAAGAACTTCAAGAAAGGCTTCTAATGAAATAACGCAACGATCGATAAAGGCTTCTTGGGCTTTCTCATAAGCTATGCAGCCTTTTATGCATTTCATATCCTGGACACGTGGAACGGAAAGGGGAAATATAAGTTTTCCACATCTACGCTGAAGGCACCACGAACGTTCAGCGAGCTAATGTTCAGGTACTCGCACACAGAATCCTAATTCAGTATCCGGAAAGAGTCAATAATTTTTAACGAACTAGGTTCTTCGGCAGAAATCGCGAAACACTCAACTTCCAGCTGCGTTTTTTTTCGAGACTATAGCCCGGAAAGGCATCTCCTCCTTGTGTTATTTCACTGTAAAGAATACCTGTAATTGCAGAGTTTTCGCCTTCTTTTCGCTAGTCGCCAAACGCTGCAAATTTATTTCTCCGATCAAAGAAAGTGCTTGCATGTTTCATTTCTGCGCCACTTTAGAACATGCGAACCAACTAACATGAGAAATCGCTGAGGCCTACAGTATAACGATTAGGAACAAGACATGTTCAGTGAACCGTCAGTCACCCATGACAAAGAATTTAGTTGCCTTTGCCAATCTTGATTATGTGTAATTCTGACAATACTGCCTGGATGCATCTTTGTATATTGCGCATGTCATAGGTTATGCACTTGACAAATATATGATTCGCAATTTTTCAATAAAATATCAGTTGACATTCAGCGCCGCGTTGTCCGCTTTCCCTATTGCAAAACCCAGCGCCACTGGGTACCAGCGTCCAGTGCCATGCCTGATTATGGGCCCAGCGTCGCGCTGGATACTGGGCCGCTGGAGCGGCGTTTTACTGGGATGCGCTGGGTACTCAAGCGCAAAACGGCTCTACCGCGTTAAAACGGCGGTGCTTACGTGCCCTAAATAAATATATAGCAAAGAAAGTCATATAGAAAGCATTAGTGCAATAAAATAAAAAAAACAAGCCGTATGAAAAAAGAAAAAAAAAGCTCCACCACGAGGATTCCAAATCGCCACCTCTCTATCTTCAAGCGAGTATTCTACCACTGAGCCACGCTGAAACATGCCGACATCGCTGCAAAAGGGCTAGTCAATACAGTAAGACAGCGTTTCGTTTCATATTTTGATGTCGCGTATTCAAGGCAGATGCGATTTTCCTTTCCAAATCAAGCTTCCTTCTTTATTAGACACAAAGAAAGGGTTCCCGGCAACGAATCAAATGCCCACAATGGGTAGAGCGCTAAGTTTCTTTAAGAATGCCCGTCTTAACTCCGAAACATATCAAATGGATCGATGAGCAAGGTACAGTTTGACGGCTCTTGCTGCCGATTTCTAATAGCCGTTTCTCGTCCTTGCTAATGAGGAACATGTACAGAAGCTTTATGATGACTCGTTCGATAAACACGGCCTACATGAATTCATAGTGAGTAGTTTTCTCGCGCGAGCGACGATATTACTGCGGGGGTGAGCGTGCCTGTAGTCTGATTTGCAGTTCTATCGATCGATACATACAACTATAAAACCGCTCAGCAAAAACAAATACAATTCGTTGAAAAAAGATGTCGGTGTGTTAGTTCACTAACACGTACCAGTTGACAGGTATGTGTTCTGACGTATGAGTCAGGGAAGTACCGGCGAGTGAGGCCGGCTGCTTTCAGTGAGCCTGCGTTCGTTGCTGAAAGCGCGTCGCATCGATGGTCATCGCTCCTTATGCGGATGCCGTAGACAAGAAAAAATGGTTAATTTAAATTAACGGATGTCCAGACTATACTTTGCAGTAAATCTTACACGTTGGAATTGCGTGTACTTAAACCAAGAAGCGCCGGTGGCATGTAGACGGACTCGGCCGCTACGCTAGGCCTAACGCTCGCTGGGAGCCGAACTGGGTAGAACCGATCTCGGCGCAGATGAGTTGCGATGGTTGAAGTTTCCGCATTTTGGCCTCCGAACTTTTTGAACTGTTACCTAACGTATAGCTGAAGTAAGTGGAAGTGCAAGAATTGCCCGAGATGCGTTTCCGGTGTGGCGATATCGAACGACGGCTGTTTTTCTGGCCTCCGTTGGGAGTTGTCGTGAAGCCACAGCTCATTTACTTCTTGGCAACTGCACGGCGATGTAACGATTTGCTCTGTATGTTGAGACCGCCGCCTCCAGACTTATAAACATTACAATATGAAGTCATTACCACAACACATCACGGATGCAAAACTGATACACATGCGCGGCATGCACAAAATGTGTATTAATTGCTGCTACGTGCTCCGCAAAAATTAACGACGTTATTGGCACTCCATGAATAAGAAAAAGCATGCAAGAATGCAAAATGATCAGTGTTGGCTGCTTTTGGTTGTTAACATATTTTTCTTCACATTCGGCAGGGAAACATTAAAAGTGACCGTGATTTCACATATATCACCTACGTATATGATGAAAATAGTGCGCATCTCATCGTCTTTCTCTGCCCAGCTAGAATTTGTGACACAGGTTTGGAACCCGTTAGGATAGCATCTATCGGTACGGTCGAATCAAGCATTTGGTATTCAACGATACCAAAGCATTCCGCCGATCCCGATCTGAAGGCAGCGCGCAGCACTGGCAGAAACAGTGCAGGCTCCAGTATGTGCCAGCGCATGCCAGTGTAAATTCCAGCGTCTCTAGCGCTTTCCAGTGAGCGCCAGCGTCACAGTGGCAAAGCCAGTGCGCCTACCAGTGCGACCCAGCTCTTTCCCAGTGCTTTCACCGGAGTCCCAGTGAATTCGAGCGTATACCAGTGTTCTCAGTGCGATCCAGTGCCAGAAAACGTACTGGTATCACGCTGGGAGTACTGGAACGGCGCTGGTTTTTGCAATAGGGTTTCCTTCTTTTTGTCCGTGTCTAGTGTTACGCTGCAACGAAATCCAGCAACCAGAGCTAGCTAATAGACAGGTAGAGATAATATTCTTTAATGAAATTCCCGGCGAGGTTAGCCTGGTTTGTCGCCTGAGTTGCTACTCCATGTGTTGCTACTCACATATGCAGCATATACATACAAATAGTACGTACAGTCACAAACGCACATATATACATAAAAAGAGCTAGCTGAGCCGCAGCCGCAAGCTATGGGCTACGCTGCTGCAGTCCGCCGTCACTAGTTTCCTCCGCCCACTCCAAGACGGTGCACCGCGCCGCCACTGAAGCCGTAGCTTCCGCTTAGTTCAAGGACAAGAAGCACATAGGACTAGCGCTACCCAGTGCGCTTCTTGTCCGTGTTTGCTTTGGGCTGTTAAAGGCCATCTCCGGCGATTTTAAATGCGAAGCATTTCTTAGCGAACCTTTGGCAATTTGAGCGTTTCCATCTACGTGTCTATCTATCTATCTAGCGGCCTACGTCTGGCTGCTCTCATGATCGCCCCCTTAGCTTGGTGTAGACTAAAATTGACATGGGAGGGTAAGAGAATTTGACAAATATGACTGTTGGGTCATGACATGAACAACTTGAAAATCCTGTCACGTACGTCGTCAAACCCTTTCCTCCAGACACGTGTGGCACATAGCCGTTTACCAGGGGCCGCGTTCTACGAGTATGCACCACCGGTGATTCACAGTTTATATCTACACAGGAACGACGAGAACGGACATTGGCAACCTAAATGCGAGAGTGTTAAGAAAAACCGACATCGGCAGCGTGCACCCGACGAATGGAAATATTGAAAATTTAGATCCCAGCAGGAATCGAACTGAAGCATTCCGCGTGGCAATCAGGTATTCTACCACAAAGCCACGCCTGGTCTATACACTGGTTTGGAAAAACAGCCTATGAAGGCGTAATGTCGGTGCAAAGTCAATTGTGGATTGGGTGCTGGCTACCTATTTTTGCAAGAAAGCAACAAACACTACATGATACTCCTACGATCTGAACTCCTACGATAAAGGCGTCATATCAGATTGACGTCGGTGATCCCATTGTTGGCTCCGCTTTTATAGCAGTCTAATATGCATGACATTTGTGTTCCTATTATTCAGCGAGCTATATTGAAGCATTGCTCGTCCCCGGAGGAATACATTAAGGGATGTTACATACGTATGATATTTACATCATCGCACCGTAAAGTGCACTTAGTCCGCCAGAACGACACAGTGTCCTTTTCATTTCTTACGAGGCTGGGCGATGGCCTCATGCTGACGGAGGATGATGCCAGATTGAATGACAGCCGCTTTGCAGACTCGGCTACGTAGGCCACATACGCCCCGGTAGTTTACGAATACGACAAGCGCCATCCACTGATGTTGGTCTACGTAGCATTATCCAGACCTACCAGCCTCGACAGATAATTTGTCGACGAAATGGCCGAGGCATTCACAATTTCCAAAAGTTCTACTATACCTCATGCTTCACTACACATGAACCCATCGTCACCGCTATCATGACAAGCTGTCATGACCAGCTGCTGGTGCTCACTGATCACGGTGATGTTGACCTTGTTCAAGAACTGTCAAGAACCTCTTCCACACATGCACACGGGTTCGTGACACGTGCGTGCGTTCTCCATCATAAGAGACAGGTATAAGCAATACATATCAGCTTACCGCTTCTGGTGTTGGTAATACCCACGTTGCCGTTGGCAGCGTTACCCAACTGTGAACAACTGGTGATGTAACACATATGCGGCTCTTCAACATATATGTGTGCGTATAAAATGCATACAAATCTTAAGCGTCATTTTGTAACGTTTCGCTCAGTAAAAAAATTACGCCACAGTCACCTTCCCGCCGCATGCTTCGCGTAACACCGACTCCCACGGTACGTGGGATCGGGCGAATTGTTTTGGCCATGTCAAAATAATGATGCTTTTATGTTCCTAAGACGCTCCTGTCACGGACCAGATAGCAGAAATACTCGGCAAATTGGAGAATAATTTTTATTAAACAAAAAAGCGCAACGCCGACACCAATACCCAACCGAGTATATTGTCTTCGCGTGACGTATAAGTCGGCAAAAACCGGAAATCATGCAAGGCATGCCGGTCCCGCCAGCGCGTAGTATGAAAGCTGCGAAAGCGACGAAGAGCAGACGCTCGGGGAAAAGGTGACTGCATCGGAAATATATATTGTGTGTAGCTGATTGTGCCACGTGCACAAGCTCCTCGGAGCTGTCAGAAAATGTCAGCTGCGATTCCGACGCACTTGGAGGACAACTGAAAATGGCCATTCCTCTTCGATGAAGTGGAACACACCTGTTTAGTTCCTTGCTTGCCTGTTTGCGCATTCCGCCGCCAGATAGCGCCACCTGTCCTAGCGGCTCAAATTTGGGGGGCCGCGATTGGGTAAACTTTTATCGGTCAGAAGTTTGCGGGCTAACTAAAGCATCTTAATATTGCTAGGGGAAGAGTGCCTCAATTTGGCAATAGCAGCGTGCAACATCGCGTTGGCACGGCCGAAGGAATTTAATATAAGCCAAGTAGAGCCAGCTTTCGCAACAACGTTACTAGATTAGGTTACGGTTTCCCACGATGCGAAGCTCACCGTATACTAATGGGCCCGGTCACGGTGCACCCTGTGTATGTTACGGAAAGTGTTTCCGTACAGTAATCTTCACGCTTTTGCATAATTTAGCCGGTACGGTATTGCATTACTTTCCGTGCGGTAAACCGGCATTTCTACCTAAAACAGTCTAATATAAAGACGCAGGGTAATCGTTAGGTGCGAGTGTTTCGTGACTGTCAACGGCGAATTGTGTGCAGCCCACAACGCAATACCACTTGCCAGCCATCGCATGCACTACCACAAAAAACTGAAATTCGCACGCCCAGCCAACGAAGCGCTGGCCAAATACACGATTGTTGCCTTGCGGATAGCAGACGCTCCAGTGGCCCCTCGGTTCCGTAATTTCCGCTTTGCCAAAAATGACGTCACGCACACAATGTTGCCAATAATTCGAAGAAGCGAGGTGGGGAGAGTCTGGGCAATCAACAAAATTCATTTGTAATGAATCGGCGTAGCTCTCCAGCTTGTAATTTGGCATAAATAACGGGAACTTGAAAAGGAACGTACCAAGCGAATTTTATTGAGATCCATTGACCTCGAAAATTTGCCGGAATTGGCCTTTAAGTGTAAATATGCAGCATGTGTTAGCACCCCCTTGAATAACCTAACAGGCGGGTAGTGTTACTATCTCCATTACAAATCTCTTTTGACTGACAATATTCTGCGTGGACACATGCGCTGTTAGAAGCTTTCATAATTTGTCTACCCCCGTGTACTATATTCCAACGTATATTTGCGCGTTTGCACAATAAACCAAGCAATTGGCAATCAGCGGTAGTCCTATGTGCTTCTCGTCCGTGTTTACCTTGTACTCTCTTTAACTCTGGGTACGTTCAAACTGGCTCGCATTCACGCGCTTTTAGGTTACCGCACGCCTATCAGCTAGCGCTATGTCCCTCGGAAGACCGACGTTTGGCGCTCCCCTGACCACTGTCCGCTCTGCTACCACTGCGGGGAAGCCGGCCATACCTACCGTCGTTGAGTATAAAAACAGCGCATCAACACGAGGACAGAATGAAAGAAGCAACGGGACGGGCGCCAGCAACGGACAAGCAACGGGACGGGTGCCAATACCACCACATGGGACTACGGGGTTTCACCGTGAACGCGCCGTGCCCAGGGCGAAATGAACGACCACAGGACATCGCCGACTACCTCCCAGGAGCTCGGTGGACAGCCAGACGACCTGCCATATCGCTGTCATCAGGCCGTTACATCTCACCCCAGCGCCGCCAGTACAACGGCCCTACTCTGGGCCGATCCGCCAGCAAATATCCGGAAAACAAAAGGCAGCAGCCGATGGTGCAGTTGCTGTACGACGAAATGCTGAAGATGCTCCGCAACTGCCGCCGCCGATTTGCGAGGCATCAGATATCAGGTCTTCAGCTATCAGACAGAATCTTCACGAGAGCACTACTGCACCGAAACAGGACCTGGCGACAAGATGCAGCAGCGTGCGAGCAACTCGAAGCAGCCGTGATGGGATGCCACAACCTAACCGCAAAGCAAGACGATGGACAAGGGAACTCGACCTTCTAATTGACGCCACAACGTAACCGCTCTCGTCAGCCGTAGAGCGAACTGTTCCGTCTACAGAGACCGTTCGCCGCAAGAGTGAAGATGTTATTACTGTCTGCGAAGGCCCCGAAATCTGGACTGGTGGTGGTCATCTAATAATGCAGGCTAGAGTCTGCACATTAGGAGTCACGATCAATAAATAAACTTATCTGGCGAGCTTTGTAAGGGGTGTCATACTGGCAAAGGACTTGTAAAGCCATCGCGGCGCTGTCATCGACTTAGGAACAGAGTATATAACTCTATGGTCGGACAAAGCCACGCCGCCAGATACGAACTCAAGTCGCCTCGCCTTGAACTTGCTCGAACATCAAGTCACTATTCTACCTGGCTTCAGCACCATTATCGCCATCGGCACCAAAAAAATATCAAGACATCAAAAGCGTCATTGAGGGTGATCAGCGTTTCCTGCTTGACCGTGACATTTGCGCCGCAAGAAAAATCGCCTGGTTGCATGAAATGAGAGGAAGCGTGATGCTCACGAACTTCAGCCAAGAATACAAACTCCGCAGCAGAAGCACGATGATAGGATACATCGAAGAAATCGTGGCCACTTGATACGCTGCAGTGACACAGGTCCCGATTGTTGTCATTGTCAGTTACCAGAAACACTGGAACATATATTTTGCGCCGGTCCAGCGTACGTAAAAAAATTTCAGAAACAGATCTCCACGATTGGGCAATATCGTAGTAGACCATTAACCGATGAGGTAGTGTTCGGTCCTTGGCCTGACGTCAGCAGCTCAAGTGTGGCTATAGAAGCAGTCGTAGCTTTCTTACAAGGCTCGGGACGGCATGCACGTCTTTATATTTGCCCCTGCGTAACCGAACTATATTCTCATATCCCTACATTACCATCGTCATTCATCACTCTGTCGGTCCGCTGTCCCCCCTCCCAAGTGTAGAATAGCAGGCCAGAGCTAACTATAGCTCACGCCGACCTCTCTGCCTTTCTGTAAATGAATTCTCTCTCTCTTTCTCTCGCGGCCTGCAGCGGTGCGTTTGCCTTTTCAGATTCTGACGAAGCTACATCGGCGACCCCAATACTTCTGTTATAAAGCACGACACTCAATTAACGAAACATCTGTGGCAGTTTTTTCCACATCAGCATGGAACAAAGCAAACCCGAGTTCACTCGTAGCGCGGGCGTCACGAGCCAAACACGCAGCCGGCGAGCCGCGCTGCTTGCTGGTGATGATGATCGCTGTCTCCGATGCCACAGCTTCTTCCCTTCTTAAAAGTTCAACCGATCTGGAGCACGGCGCTGTTGCGTTGAGCGCCGCAAAGGTTGAGTTACCGGAGTCAGAGAATCGCTTGCGCTTTCGCCCGAAAGTTCTTGACGGGGCGATAGCGTGTCGGTGTCGCACGATTCGTCGACCGAAACGTCCCGCCGTCGCACTAGGTCAAAATGCCGCCGTTCCGTTCCCTGAGTCGTGTCCACTGTGACCACGCGCTTTCCCTGCTGGTCACGCACGATACCTGGTATCCACTTTTTCCGTAGCTGAAACGTTCGTGTCCAAACATGATGTCCAAGCTGCCATCGCTGTTCACGTTCATTCCACGGATTTGCTTTCACAGCCTCGGTGGTCGGCATAATGCAGTCGAGTTTTGTTCTTATTTGACATCCCAGCAAGAGCTCCGCTGGTGACTTGCCCTCCCTCACTGGCGTGCGGCGATAACTGAAAAGAAGTCTTGATGTTCGAGTTTGTAGCGGAATTTGATCGTTTTTCTTCAAGCCTGCCTTCAAAATTTTTACGGCCCGCTCCGCTAAACCATTTGATTCTGGATGATAGGGCGCTGCAGTGAAATGTTTTACTTGGTTCTGAGCCAGGAAATTGCGGAAGTGGAAATCCGCGAAGTTAGGTCTGTTATCCGTCACAAGAGTACGAGGTAGACCGAACCTTGCAAACGTCGCCCTGGGAGCCTCCACTGTCACTTCTGCTGCTGCAGATTTCGTTGGGACTGCTTCTATCCACTTCGTTTCGGAATCCACGACTACCAGTATCATGTGTCCTTCAATAGGGCCTGCATAGTCAGCGTGCAACCGGCTCAATTTCTCTCCCGTCCTGGGCCATGGTACAGGTGTTTGCGCTGGAGGCATCGCTGCAGCCTGTACGCAAGGAGGACATTCCCGCACCAATCGCTCGATATCACCGTCTAGCCCCGGAAACCAAAACAGGGATCTTGCAATGTTCTTCATGGTCGCCATGCCTGGGTTCGTTTCATGGAGCAAGTACTAGATACGTCGGTTTAGAGCGGTGGGAAGCACGATGCGGTGTCCCCGGTAGACTAAGTCTTGGTAGTACGTCAGTTCAGCCTTGTTACTGAAGTATGGCCGGACGCGGATCTCCTCTTCAGAAAAAATTTCGGCCAGCCTTTCTTAATCCAAAATTTTACTTGCTGCAGTAAAGGATCCGTTTCTGTAAAATTGGCCACGTCTGTGACAGTAACCACCTTTTTCTCCAAGCATTCCAAGTACAGGACATACTCTGGCGGATCTTCTGTGCTGGTATCGTGTAGTCTGTTTGGTAATGGCAGGCGACATAAGGCATCAGCATTCGAGTATTCTGTTCCCCTGCGATATTGCAATGTGTAATGGTAATTGTCCAAGAGAAGTGCCCACCTCTGAATCCTTGCCGCAGCCATGGGAGGAATGGCTTTTCCTGGGTTAAACAAACACGTCATTGGATTATGGTCGGTCACCCAAACAAAGTAATTGCCATATAAGTAGTCCTTAAATCGCGTCACGGCGAATACAAGGGCCAACGCTTTTTTTTTCTAGCTGGGAGTAGTTTTGCTCTGCTTTGGACAGAGTTCTGGAGCGAAATCCTATCGGATAGTCAGTGCCATTGATGCGATGGGAAAGTACTGCCCCCACTCGTACAGGTGAAGCATCGCATTCCAACTTCAAAGGCTTGTTAGGGTCAAAGTGTGCCACAAATTTTGACGCTTGTATGGCCTGCTTAACCTTTCCAACCGCTTCCTCATGTAACTGTTGCCAGTTCCACGTAGCCCCCTTAGTTAGCAGATTGTATAATGGGGCCAGTACTGTGGAAAGGTTCGGCAAAAATTTGGCCTAATAGTTGATTAAGCTCAAAAAAGGTTTCAGTTCGCTCACCGACTTGGGGACCGGTGCTTGGAGAACTGCTTTAATGCTGTCGTCCTTCGGTTTTGAGCCCATTAGCATCGACTCTATGTCCAAAAAAGGTGACTTCTTCTCGTCTGAATTTGCATTTCTTGATGTTTAGCCTGACCCATAGTCACGTAAGCACTGCAAGACTTGCTTTCAAGTTTCATGTTTATTTCGCATTTCCTTTTTACAGGAAAAAAGAAAACGCAAGGGCAAGGAACAAAAAGCTGCAAACAGCAGCTTGACGATGTTCCTGCCCGCTTGGTTTGGCTACACAACATACAGCATGTATACAAATATAGGAAAAAATACATATTCACACGCTTCTATGTCCACATATCCATGTATATACAACATCTGAACACTTTTCCATTTACACACTAACACAAAATATCTACATCTATTCACATCAGTTTTGATACGTACGTGCAAATCAGCATAGAAAAAAAGAAAAAAATGTATACAGTAATGTGCGCACATATAAACTTAGTCGATGCAGGAATGATTAACGCGCACATACATAAAAATACTTAATAAGGGTTTAATATCGAAATTAACACTGTTGGGCTGAAGAAGACAGGCAAGAAATATATATACATAAATACACAGATAAAGTAAGGAGTACGAAATGATGAAAACTAAAGAAAAAAAAGGTTAAAGATGAATGTGAAATTGGCAAATATTATTCATATAATTGTACCCTTATTTAATAGATTTGATTTTAACGCCTTTTTTGTAAGAGTGCTCAACTCAGTTTTTGTGGAATACAACACATTTAATACCCAAGGCACTTGGTACTGCAATCGACATGAGCTGTAACTTTTTCTTGAAAATGGCAAAATCCAGTGATTTCGTTTTCTGAATTCATATAATGGTTCCTGTGACAAAACTAGGTTACACAAGTTTAAAAATATCGCATTGTTGCACCGGAAATACTTTTTGATTTTCAAAACAAGGTTATATTCGTAAAAGTGTTCAATAGGCAGTACATTGAGAGTGCGGAATATTTCGTTGGTATGTGCATTAAATGGAGCAGTGACAATATGTCGAATAGTTTTCTTTTGTAAAGTTTGTAAGCTATGAATGTTTGTTTTTGATGTCGTGCCTCACACAAGATTACAGTAACTGACATGCGATAGGAATAAACTGTTATACAACATAGGTTTATTTTGGTAGAAAGCATGTATCGTAATCGGCAAATAACACCACATGCTCTGGCTAGTTTAGACGCAATACGTTCAACATGTGCGTCTCAGTTTAAATGATTGTTAAAGATAACGCCTAATGTTTTTACGTTGTCAACTAATTCTATCTTTTCTGCACCTAGGTAAAGAGCACTGCTGCAGTTTACGTGTTTCTGCGGTGGTGTGAACAATACAGCCTTAGTTTTTTTGGTATTAATTGGTAATGAATTTAAGTAACTCCACTTTTGTGGTATGCTTAATGATGTGTTTGCTACGTTTGCGAGATATACGATGTCAGGAGATTGAAAAAAAAAAGACTGGTGTCATCCGCGTAGACTACAAACTGAGCAAGTTTTGTTATATTTGTTATGTCATTAATGTAAAGATTGAATAAAACAGGTCCAAGTACGCTACCTTGGGGAACACCTTGTGTTAAGGATCTTGCTGAAGAGAGTTTTGATCCAATAGCAACGCACTGTTTTCTGTGTTGAAGACATGATTTTATAAGTTTGAGTGTAATGCCGCGAAAGCGGTAATGCTCCAACTTTGAGAATAGGGTTTTCATAGTTAATAGAATCGAAAGCTTTCGAAAAGTCAATGAAAATGCCTAGAGTTAATATTCTGTTCTCAAAGTTATTTAAGATTAATTCTTTTTGCAATAACAGAGGAAGCTCCGTTGACATTCCACTGCGGAATCCATACTGCGTATCTGATAATATATTATGTTTATCACAAAATGACGTTATTCTTTTACATATGACCTTTTCGAGGCCTTTAGAAATTATCGGAAGTACAGAAACTGGCCTATAATTTGTTAATTCATTTGTGTTGCCGGACTTAAATAAAACGATCACATTGGCATGCTGCATTTTCTCGGGAAAGACTCCACTAGATAAACAAATGTTAAAAATGTGAGTAAGCACTTCTACCACAAGGTCAAGCACATATTTAATCGGTAGAATTTGAAGTCCATTTATATCGCGCGATGTACTATTCTTTAACGACATAAACGTCTTGTATACTTCATTTGCTGTTATAAGTTCAAAAAACGCAGTGTGTCTGTTAGGGTTACCCAGAAAAGAAGTAGCGTTTATATCATGCGTACTAGAATTTAGAGACGTAAAGTGCTTGTTAAAAGTGTTAGCTAATTCTTCACCACCTACGACCTTATTATTACCAATTGCCAGCTCTAGCTTCTGCTGCCTGTGACAATCGGGCAGAAGAACCTTATTTACTTCGCGCCATACGACATCACTCCTGGTTACGGCTCTAATGAAGACCTTTTCAAAATGTCTATTTCTAGCATTTCTCAAAAACTTATTTTAAAAGTTTCGGTATTTTTTGAAAGACGAGAGGTCCGCGGGTTCCCGAGTCTTTACAAACTTCGCGTACAATAAGTTTTTTTCACGGATCATTTTCAGGCATTGCTCTGTTAGCCACGGTTTCCGAAATTTTTTCGATCTTTTTATTTTTTTTGTGGTAAACAATTTTCATAAACACTAACAAATACATGCATGAATGTATTGTAAGCTTCGTCTGCGTCTGTGCATGAAGTACTGAGCTGAAATTTATTTTTCCGATTGCGGTGCGAAATTTATCGAGAGCTTTATCATCAATAGCTTGAACAAAAAATGTCTCAGAATGACGCGATTTCCAGGATGTATGATCCACTTTACATAATAAGTATACGGGGGAGTGATTTCCCATTTTTCCTGCAATTACACCGGATTGTAGAACACCAGAGCCATTTGTGACAAACAGGTCAAGCAAGCTTTCGGAGTTAGCACTAATTCGTGTAGGCGATGAAATCACGCTTCTGCAGCCGAATGAGTCGAGAAGAATCTGTAGTTTGCTTGACTTCGGTGTAATTATTAAAAGGTCAATATTAAAATTACCACTGATTAAAAGATTCAAGTGATTTGGGGAGACGAACGAAAGCAATGTTTCCAGATATGCTAAAAAACTTGCAACGTCACCACTAGGTGGACAATATACAACAGTAAAAACACACTTGTGGGATTCTAAGCTTAACACTTCATAATTTGCTGTGATTGAAGAGTAGTGTGGAAGCATGTTGCAGGCTATATGCTCAGATACGAGCTGTAATACACCCCCGCCACTCCTATCAGATCGATTCAAAAAGAACGTTTGAAAACCAGGGATACGGAATACTTCCTCGTCTGTTCTATACCACGTTTCCGTTATCATCACTTTATCAAATTGAAACTAGAATTCACCGAGTAGCTCAAACAACTCGTCGTGTTTGTGCCTAGAACACTGTGCGCTGCAGTGAGAAAAAGAATGTTAATCGCATGAATGTGGCCTCAAGACGTCACTTGGTGAAATAATTCTTGTGATTGAAAGAAAACTAAAGCTCCAATCAAACACACACGCCCCTAGTCCCGCATTTTTTCAATATCTGCCTCGCAGCCGATACGACCTGCGTTCGACGTTTCTGTTTTTCGTGCAAAGATTTTACCGCCCTTCACCCAGACGAAGCGCCAGTTCAGTTCCCTCTTCTTAGCAATGGCTAAGCCTAGAAGTCTCTTTAGCTGCGGGCAGAGATGCTCATTGATGTATATTGCTTGACGCTTGTCAATTCCCAGATCATTGAAATTTATTCTCGCCTTGCGTGCTTTTTCAAGCACCTGCTCGCGTTTTGCACGTTGGTTGAAAACTACAACGATGCTCTGTTCTGTGGCCGCTTTTTGTGTGGTCACGCGATGAGAGACCTCAATGTCTTGCTCCTTAATCGGTTCCCCTAGTGCATCGCCAACTTCGCCCAGTACGTCGACTAGCTTTTCAGTTTTCTCGTGCGGTATTCCCTTGATTTCGATGTTTTTGTTTCTGGCATATTGGTCTTGCGAAGTGACCTTGAGAGATGTTTCATGAAACTGCTTCTTCAGTGTTTCTACTTCCTGCGTAAGCATGTGTTGCGATGCCTTGAGCCCCACGTTCTCAGTTTTCACATCAGCACAGTCCTGTTTCAGTGTTTCGTATTGCTTATTTATGAACTCAAGACTACTTTTGAGCTCCATTATTTCTTTGCGCAACTCACGCGCCAAGTTAGACAATGCAGTTGACATAGCCAATGTTAGTCACAGTTTCAACAGAAAAGAAAATATACAGTTCTTTGGCAACAGACGCTAAGCAAACAATAGAAAAAAAAGGTTTCGCAATAAGGTAAAGTCTCCAACCTGGGAAATCAAGCAAGAAAATTTCAGATGGCTGTTCCGTGTGCTGCCTCTGTTGCCAAATGGCGTGTTGCTGATGCTAGCCCTCTTTTATCCCAAGCTCGGTGATGATGACAAGGTCCACGTGATCCAGTAATGTCCAGCAGGAACAGCCGATAACCGGAAGGTGCGGCTGCACCCACTTGCGTTGCGGTCACAATGCGCTTGTCTTCTTCGGAGATGATTTGTTCTTGAAAGGCCTGGGAAATCAAGCAGGAAAATTTCAGATGGCTGTTCCGTGCGCTGCCTCTGTTGCCAAAATGAAGCAATGAAGTGTCATCGCGCTTATCGGCCACTATGATGCCATCCAGATAGGCTTGTACACCCGGAAGACACGAAGTAATGGGTGCTGTTCAGTCACGGTCGCCACGTTCACTGTCAGCCGAAAATCGCCACACAGTCGAATGGACCCATCAATTTTAACTACTAAACCACCGGCGTCGCCCACCCATTCTGCTGCCATAACCGGTGATATAACGCCGTCTACCACTAATCGGTACAAAGCATCGGACACTTTGGTCGTGAAAGCATATTGCCGCGAAGCATTTTACTGTTTGCTTTGCGCATGCCGATAACCGCCGGCCCGTCCGTTTATCATCTAAGTTCGTGATAGGAGACGTGCCGCGCTTTATCTTGAATGATCGCCATCCCACGCATTGACTTCGCCATAGTTGCTCAATGTAGTGGCTGTTTTGGGGGGCGTTCTATGCCGTCCTAAAATTGAGCGTTGGCGACTACAGCGGGCATTCCTGTTCGTCAACGGTATCCGTGCACGTTGCTTGCTGCCGCCGCAGCAGAGTTGTATGTGGTACAGTTTCTTTTAGTCGGCGCAAGTCAGGCTAATAAACGTATTATTTTCTTTTACGAGCCTTTCAGTCTCCTTTCTTCACAACTACCGTCACTGCTACGTGAGATCTGGTGGAGGCGCGGGTTAGTGGGTTCGGGGCCAGCTGAGTTGATCTGTAGCGGACGGTTGTACTGTCGAGTCCGGGTGTCAAGAGTCCGTTCGATAGTGCATGCTTCTTGTGCGAATTCAGCGACAGTTTTGGGTGGGTTTCCTATGAAGCCGGCAAAAAGAGACTCTTTTACGCCTCGCATCAATACCCCACTCTCTTTTCTTCCGTCATGTTTGGGTCCGCTCGCCGAAAAAGGCGTGTCATTTCTTCAACGTACACGTTCAATCTCTCATTTCGATGTTGAGTCCTTGACTCAAGCAGTAGCTGAACCATTTCGTTCCGCATAATGCTAGTAAACGTTTTCAGCACCTCATTCCTAAATAATTCCCAAGTTGCCAATGTATTCTCGTGGTTTTCGTACCATGTTTTAGCGGGGCCATCCAGGGAAAAGAAGACATATTGGAGTTTCATGTCATCCTCCCACCTGTTGATGGTAGCGACTCGCTCAAATTGGTCGAGCCATACATCCGGGTCTTCGCCAGGGGAGCCATGAAACGTTGGAGATACCCGGGACTGCTGCAGAATGACAGGAACGGATGTCGGTGGCGGACTCATAGTGGATGTGGACGCTTCCTTTTGCCGTCTTGTGGGGTTCGGCAGTGGTCCCAGCTCAGGTGGCAGGTTGCGGAGACGGCGGCTGCTTCGAATACCGGTGTCTTCGGCGGCTGTTGCTGGATGGGTCTTTTGCATACCCAGCACCACCACCAGATGTCACGTAGCAGTGACGGTAGTTCGGAAGATAGCGCTGATTAAGTGAAAAACTCTTGCGCCGTTATGTCGGCCCATACAAGATCATCCGTCAAGCTGGTGAACTGGACTACTAAGTGGTCCTTGATAGTATTAATGCATCACAGCGACGCCGCGCACGACCAGAGGTGGTGCACGTCGTCCGTCTAAAGCCGTATCACGCGCGCTAAAGGACGCTTCCTGTTTGCATTTCTGTTACCCCTTTTTTGTGCGATCCGTGCTTATTTCCGTGTTTACATTTGTACATGCAGTCTTTTTAGCATCGGGTCGATGCTTTCTTTTCAGGGAGAGTAATGCCGCGAAGCATTTTAACACGAAAGTGTTTTATGCCGGGGTCCACCAAGTACATCCGTCACGGATATGACGTTGATAAAATGGACGCCAACGGGTGAGAAAGGAAAACACCAAGAAAAAGATACCCCGCTGGGAATCGAACCCACGACGTTGCGGCCGCGACGGCAAGCGCCCGACGCTCTACCGACTGAGCCAACTCGGGAGATGCTAGGCACGGCGCGAACGCGCCTTATATCTTTCACACATTCTCTTTCGCGGCGGGCGGAGCGGGGCGGTGCCGCCGTCTGTGAGAGGTGAAAAGAAGTAATGCTTCACGATCGACACTTACTAGCGCTTACTCCGAGATTGCACGTGATATCGGAGGTCATGGTTAAAGCGTCTCGATACCAGAGAGGTAGACTGGCCGCGCTGGTGTCGCCGAGGCACCCTTGACGCAGTTACGTTCTTTGCCTTTGGATTCGTGTTAGCGTGCGTCGTCTCATCGGAGTAGTGCAGCTTCCACGTGCACGAACGGGATTTCTCTGCCGCCGACTGCTTCAATTGCGAGAGCACCGACTAACAAAACTGCTGCAATATGCGTTGCAGAAAGGACGCGATTTCGACGGGCGAATGCCGTGCCTTGGTGGAGCGAGAGCAGCGCCTGCGAGACAGAGGCCAGCGGGACGCACGCGTTTGCGGCTCAGGCTACGAACCTCTACCTCCCGCGTTGCTGAAGTGCAGTGTGTGTTATGTATGCATGAGCACAGGCGTCGGCTACCCATTACTAGAAAGCGCACACCGTGCCGTTTCTCTCCTTAATTGACGACGCTCTAAGAAGTGCATACCGGGCACCAGTGTTGATTATGAGCTTGTTGATATCATCCTTACGCGCGATTCACGATTCGCTGTGTCCAAATATATGTTCACACCGTCAGCTACCTCAACGGTTTAATCATGATCATGGGCGTTAGTCGTCGCGATAGAGACATGCTGTCAACATGGGTGCATCCACGTCAAATGGTGCTATAGCTGCCACACACGAATAGACATTGTACAAGCTCTCATATATCATAAGCACTACTTCTGTGAAGACACGTTTCACTTTCGTGTTATACCGATTCCTATGACGGAGGGATCAGCCATGTTTTAACACGAAAGTGTTTTATGCCGGGGTCCACCAAGTACATCCGTCACGGATATGACGTTGATAAAATGGACGCCAACGGGTGAGAAAGAAAAAAACCAAGAAAAAGATACCCCGCTGGGAATCGAACCCACGACGTTGCGGCCGCGACGGCAAGCGCCCGACGCTCTACCGACTAAGCCAACTCGGGAGATGCTAGGCATGGCGCGAACGCGCCTTATATCTTTCACACCTCTTTCGCGGCGGGCGGAGCGGGGCGGTGCCGCCGTCTGTGAGAGGTGAAAAGAAGTAATGCTTCACGATCGACACTTACTAGCGCTTACTCCGAGATTGCACGTGATATCGGAGGTCATGGTTAAAGCGTCTCGATACCAGAGAGGTAGACTGGCCGCGCTGGCGTCGCCGAGGCACCCTTGACGCAGTTACGTTCTTTGCCTTTGGATTCGTGTTAGCGTGCGTCGGCTCATCGGAGTAGTGCAGCTTCCACGTGCACGAACGGGATTTCTCTGCCGCCGACTGCTTCAATTGCGAGAGCACCGACTAACAAAACTGCTGCATTATGCGTTGCAGAAAGGACGCGATTTCGACGGGCGAATGTCGTGCCTTGGTGGAGCGAGAGCAGCGCCTGCGAGACAGAGGCCAGCGGGTCGCACGCGTTTGCGGCTCAGGCTACGAACCTCTACCTCCCGCGTTGCTGAAGTGCAGTGTGTGTTATGTATGCATGAGCACAGGCGTCGGCTACCCATTACTAGAAAGCGCACACCGTGCCGTTTCTCTCCTTAATTGACGACGCTTTGAAGAAGTGCATACCGGGTACCAATGTTGATTATGAACGTGTTGATATCATCCTTACGCGCGATTCACGATTCGCTGTGTCCAAATATATCTTCACAACGTCAGCTACCTCAACGGTTTAATCATGATCATGGGCGTTAGTCTTCGCGATAGAGATGATGCTGTCAACATGGGTGCATCCACGTCAAACGGTGCTATAGCTGCCAAACACGAATAGACATTGTACAAGCTCTCATATATCATAAGCACTACTTCTGTGAAGACACGTTTCACTTTCGTGTTATACCGATTCCTATGACGGAGGGATCAGCCATGTTTTTTACAGTTTTCTTTGTACAGGTCGGTCCACTGTTAAAGGGAACACTCGAATGAGCCCCCTTCATTTTGCTGGCCCCCTCATTCCAAGTGGATGTGGAAACGTTGTTTGTTCAAGGTACTGGTCTGTCAAAGGGAGTCGGAACTGTCAACCACCAGTAGTCTTATGTAAATCTAAGCCACTGTACTGTTGCAAGAGAGCGATATCCTGACATGCCCTGAACGCAATTGTTCCCTTTAACAGTGGACCGACCTGTACATGCCGATAACCGCCGGCCCGTACCTTTATCATCTAAGCTCGTGATACGAGACGTGCCGCGCTTTACCTTGAATGATCGCCATCCCACGCATTGACTTCGTGATAGTTGCTGAATGTAGTGGCTGTTTTGGGGGGCGTATCTCGAACGTTCTATGCCGTCTTAAAATTGAGCGCTGGCGACTACAGCGGGCATTCCTGTTCGTGAACGGTATCCGTGCACGTTGCTTGCTGCCGCCGCAGCATAGTTGTTTGTAGTACAGTTTCTTTTAGTCGGCGCAAGTCAGGCTAATAAACGTATTCTTTTCTTTTACGAGCCTTTCAGTCTGCTGTCTTCCGAACTACCGTCACTGCTACGTGACATCATGGCACCGTACGTTCTTTGCAAAAGCGGGGCGTGGCGTTTTCTTTCACGATCAGCTTCACAGGTGGACCTTTGTATAGTCCTAAACCTGGCAAAACCACATTTTCGAACTCCGTGAGCAAGGTCTGAAGTTGCTGGCTTGTGCGGTCTTCCTTGCACGTGTTCTGGTGTGCGACGAGATTTGGAATCACCATGGCCACTCCACAGTTGTGAAACGCCTTGATCGTGTCCCTTCCGCATAGCGCTAGGCCAGGAGTATAGACGACAAACAGGGTGCCCTGTACGTTGTGTCCCTCACAGGTTGCTTTCATGTGCAGTTCTCCAACCACTGGAAGCTCTCCCAAAAAACACAACAGTCTGAGAGTGGTGCTGCTTGGAGGCGGCCACCTGCTTTGATTCTGCTTGGACAGGCTCATTGAGATAACACTCACAGGGGACCCTGTATCGATCAACATAATAACAGGCACACCATCCCTAGTGATTTCCTTGAAAATTGGCTTAACCATGCGGCTATCAGTCGTTTTATGAGCCACTAGAGTGTAAAGTTACTTCTCATCTTCTGAGCTGTCATCAGATGCTGCCGACAGGGCGTAAGCACCACGGGGCTTCCACTGAGTTTGTCCTCGGCACATTCCAGCGAGATGTCCTAGTTTACCACACCGGCGGCTTATCGTACGGACGTGATAGCAGTGCTCGTTCGAGTGACCTTCACCTATGGAGGAATGTCATGCTTTCGGCCTTCGGTTGCCCTTTTCTTGGCCGAGTCTGCGGCCGCATGAAGTGGATGCTACTCTGATCCGTAGATTGCATGCTTCTAGCATTAGCGGCAGCGGTTTGGGCTGAGATAACGAAATCCTCTGCTTCCGTAAGCGTCAGCTTCCTCAATACTAGCAGATGTCGTCTCACATCTTCATCCAAGACTCCACACACGATTCGGTCTCGCAGCATGCGTTCGAGAGACGATCCGAAATTGCATTTTTCTGCCAGCCGCCTTATTTCGTCAATAAATCCCTGTACACTCTCTCCTTCTTGCTGTGATCGCGTGAAGAAAGCATAACTTGCCGCTATTGCGTAGTACTCCTCGAGGTGCTTTACGGTGTCGTCGTAGTTGAGTGCATTGATTTGCCTCGGATGGCAACTTCCCTGGATCCCTCGAATCGCGCTGTCCGGTAGCGAGGCCACTACCACCGCTCGTCGCTTCGTCGCGTCCGTGATCTCTTGCGCTTCGAAGTACGCTTTGAGGCGAACTTGGAATGTTGACCACGTTCCTTGAAACACTGGTGGCCGTCCAAAGCTCATGGCTCTGCGGGTCCACGACTCGCTGAGGTCCTCGTTGTCCTCGTCGCCACTGTTTTAAAGCACGACACTCATCTGGGGATCTTTAATCCACATCACCATCTAACAAAGCAAACCCGAGTTCACTCGTAGCGCGGGCGTCAGGAGCCGAACGCGCATCCGGCGAGCCGCGCTGCTTGCTGGTGATGATGATCGCAGTCTCCGATGCCACAATTTCCACCATCCTTCGACACCAACCAAGTCTTCCCGATTGCCACCAGGAACAGCTGTGATGCCTTCTGGAGTAATACAAGGACTGTTTATCGTCATCATTAGTGGTTCGAAAAAGGCCACTTCCTAAGCAGCAAATCAAAGCAATCATAACGGAAGAAAATGCTCGATCAATCCGTCAGAGTTCCTATAAGGTTTCGACGCGTGCACAAGAAGCTATGAAGTGAAAAGTCGGCAAAATGCTGCGCGATCACGTCATATAGCCTTCCGAGGGTGTGTGTCCCGCCAGTAGTCTTGGTGAAGAAGGATGCAACACTGCGTTTCCGTGTCGACTACCGGCGCCTGAGCAGATCACAAAGAACGACGTATATCCGCTCCCTCAGATAGATGATGCTTTAGATCTACTGTGTAACACGAAGTAGTTTTCTTCGATGGACCTCAAGACGGGCGCCATTGCGGACAGCACAGCAGCAGGTGCTGCAGGTAATGGGAGCCCCAACGCATATGTCACCTCTGGCGCGGTCGACATCACGCAGTAGTTCAACAGCATTGCAGCATGTTTGCTTGTCAGACTAGCAGGCTGTGGGACGCTGATGCCATTGAGTGGTACCTCGCATATCTGCGCGGGCTGGAACGTTATTGGGATTACGCTATACTCGTGGGATGCCACCTCTGTAGCCTGAGGCACCGAGGCTATGCCAGCTGATGGCATGATCTGTACAACTGCTCGATTTCCTTGTGCCCTGTCCAGGTTGCACTCAAAGCTTGAGACGGTCATCGTTATCGAGCTAGCGCGGTGCTAGAGGCTGGCACTGCAGTAGATGCTGAAGTGGCAGAGTGTCGTGGTGTTGAGGTATTGCCGGCACAGTGTGACCGGTTCGTGACGTGGTTGATGTCGCATAGCCAAGTCAAGTGTTGTCCCGCACATCGGCGGCATTCCATAAATATGGCGGTTCGGTAATCATTGACGAAGTGGCTGCGCAATGCGTATCGAAAGCATATACTGTGCCCCTGAAGCCTCGTTCGCTTTTCGTCCTGAGAGAAAAATTAGGAGCACTCCTGAACGGTGTGTTCGCGCGAATTGCACAGGGGGTGCAAATAGGGTCATCGTTCTTGTGCTGATAAAGCCGCAGCGGCGGGCAGGTGCGCCTGCGGTGTCCGCCAGACTCGTTGCGGATGCTGCTGGTTGTAGACGAAGTCGTTCCTTCGGAATCGCTTTCCTCTTGTCTTAACGGCGAAGCTGTTTAATCTGCCGTAATATGTATGCCGTATCACAATTCATAAACGGGTTTGGGCCACAAAAATTGGTTGTCACTACTCCTCCAGTTAACCCAACACTCGGGAACGGGAAACGCAGCGGCGGCTGCCAGAAGACCCCGAAACGATGGATGGCCTACGCCAACGACGAAGTGCCCGTAGATCTATGAGAGGTGGGAACCCTTTGTTTTAGCTCGAGCTTCTGTCTCTTGAGTTTGAACATCCTCTCTGCGCTGAGAATCAACGTAGTAACAACCTAGCTGCGTCAGTCTCACTTGGGCATACACGTTGCAGACCACTTGATTCGTTTGTTTTGAAAGCGTTTGATTCTCAAGCTTCTTGGAAATCCTCTGCGGTCATTGAAGTGGCGAGATGCAGGAGCAAATAGACGCCGTCAACGAGGAAGCCATGTTTCTTTTTCTGAAGACAACCGAAACGACGCTAGTGGAAAACGCCGCAATCAATCAAACCCGACAATGTAAAAAATACTGCTGTTTCACGTAGTGTTGGTTATGATATTGTAGCATTATCAATTGGAGGCTAAAAATAGGAACTTTACAATTTTGGAAATGCTTAGGTTACACACGGCAAATTACTTTTTGTGGGTCTACTTCCAGCTCCGCAGCGAAACTATCAAAACGGCATGGTTTGGCTCTTTAGCCTTGAATGCATTGCCTCAGAAAGTTGTCCCTGACTATAAATGGGCAGAGAAGGTGCCCCGGTGTCTATGCAGTGAGGTCGCGCCTGCCTTCGTAAATCTCTTCTTGTCCCTGTGTGTTTGCGCGAGTAAGCGAAGGGAGAGCGTTGACATGGTGGAGAGAAATAGCTGCGAGACTCACCAGCAAGTGTACGGCTGGCATTGTAGGAGATATGCAACAAAGAGTGTTAAGCGAAAAGTGAAAGAGGCGGCGAGAATATTTTGCATCGCAGCGATGGAAAAAACCGGCTCTGAATAACTACCTGGAAGAATAGTGTAAGCATCAGCTTCGCTTTCAAGAGTAGAACGCGATAGCGTATTCGGGCTCCCTGCGCATCGCCTTCTCCATTGCTAGCATGGCTTTGGTTCTGGGTGCACGCCTCAACTACGTCGTCAGCAAATGAAAGACTTGCGCGCATAACAATTGCCGCTTCAAACTATCCTAGAATGCCTACTGCAAGTACAGTTCTTAATTGCCCACTACGCCATAATATTTCCTTTTGTGAATCAGCGAAGCGCCCACTGCACGTCAGAAGGCTACACGCGAACCAACGCAGCTGCTCACTTTGTTGATGCTTTTGCAGCTGATGATTTAATATGGCTGAACGCTCTGTAATGGGTGGGCGCTCCAAACACCGAAGTGTTGCGCAATTCACATCTTTTGACGCCTGGGGCGATTCTACGCTTCTGCCACGCAATATTACATGCGTTTAGGAGACTCATTCCACTATATGGCATTCGTACAGTGTTGTTTTCCGAAGCACTTTCAACAATAGCGTAGCTCTGTGGTAGAACACCTGCTTGCCACGCAGGTGCCCTGGGTGCGATTCTCATTCGAACATAAGATTCTAAGTGCGGAGCACTTTAGCGGCCCGGGCTGTATTATGCTGTCGTTGCTTTACGTAACGCCGGCAAATCCAAGTAAAAAAGGTGAAGCAAGCGAGAAAGAGAGTGAAAGAAATGGAAAACATTGAAAAAAAAGATAAAAGGGAAAAAAAGACTGAAAAAACTGGAATCTTTACTGTTTGAAGCGAGGTCGGCTGGCCTTAGGACGCGTAAATATACAGCGAGGTTCAGAAAAAATAAGGAAATATTGTCGAAGCTTCCACTCAGTCACGCAAAGCTTGAAACAGCGAAACCGGATGATTTTGAAGTCTAACCAGGTTGCTTCTAGGTTGCTGCTAGGCTTTAGGTACGTTAGTCACAACACGGATGGCCAAATTCCCGAACCGAGCGTGGGAATCTCTCATAAATCGACCCTTTCCTTATCTCTGCTTTCTTTCTTTTTTTCTTTTCATCTCTCTTGATGTTTGTATTTTTTCTGTCTCTTTCTATGTCTTTTTCTGCCTTTCTATCTTCTTATGTCTTTATTCCCATTTTTCGTCTCTCTCTCTCTCTATAGCTTTCTCTCTCTGTGTCTCTTAGTGAAACACCGGTGAGTAGTGGGATTTGCCCAGCTTCTGTGGCACATACCCTTTCATGCTAATAGTTTTTGATAGGCCGCACAAATAACGCTAGCTTAAGCAGCTTCGCTGTTAAAAAGCACATGCTGTGGGGAAGCTAAGGAAACGATGTGTAAATGTCCACCCATGTGTGTGTTTGGACACGAGCCTACGTGAAGCTTTGGCTTTTAGGGACAACACTGGAAAGCTGAACGCGTCCGCGACACAAATAAGTAAGAGACGTTAGAGTATTGGTGGCAGAAAACGAGAGAGAAAGGACGAAAATAAATGATGGGGAAAATAAGCACATTCTGCCATGAGAGACAGAGAACTGGGCTGTGATTTTTTTTCTTTTATATAGTAAGATTAATTTATTCGAAGTAGACAAGGCATTAGGGCAAATTAAAAAAAGAACATGGCTGATCCCTGTGTCATAGGAATCGGTATAACACGAAACTGAAACGTGTCTTCACAGACGTAGTTGAGCGTTTGTTGCGCATTCTTTCTCCCCAAGGGCGAAGGAATGAATGCTACAGCAACAAATTGTAATGTCAGGCGAAGAACGGCAAGCAGCTCGAAACTTGCAACGCGCTGCTCAAGCAGAAAGGACGCACAGAACGAACATACACAGGATGAAAGCGAACTGTCACATTTGTAACTTATTTCTGCGTGGGCACCGTGCTCCTTTCGCAAAAGCGGCCGCTGCAGTGAGCCAAGTGACATTCGTGCTCTCAACGCGAGACGTACTAACTACCGCGATAACGAGATAAGCGCACGCACGAGCGACCACGCCCTGTAGACGCGGGCGCTCGTCGCAACGGCGACAACCTTTTAGGCGCGTTCTTCTACGCTCTTCGAGCCCTTCGCGCCATCTCGCTAGTGATAACGAAAACACGCTGTAACGCCGACCTCCGAGTACCGCCACCGGCAAATGGTGTATATAAATAGCTCGCCGTTGGCATTGTGAAGAACGTACCGTCCGTGGCCGCATCGTTTCGCGATGCGCGCCGCTCAGGGAGAGTCGCAAGTTGGATTCCCGGTGACGGAACTTTTTCTTTTGGTTTTTTAAAGACGATAGTCTTTCTTGGGGAACTTAAACGCAGAAATGTTGGTCTGTTTGTCTGTCTGTCACCCGATTCAGCCACCCGGCCAAAGTTGAACCACTTCCTTACCGCCCACCCACCTTGAACTGGTACGGCTGTTCATACTTGTGAACGTTGTCGATCAAAAAGTAAATATTACGCAGATCTGAGGCGCAACGTCACTATGTAAGTATTAGGTGGTGCGTTTCTTTAATAGAAAATACATAGATACATAATTCTAAAGACCCTAATTCGTACAGTAGACCGCGGCGATCACGTTTTCCGAATATTACAGCGCTGCGCGCCGCGCCGACCCTTCATTTCGAAAAACAATTTCCGCGCTTCTTTCCAACGCCTGACCAATCCTCCTCGTACGCACAGTGACGCAAACTCGGCGATCGGCGAGTTTACGTAGCACTGAGCTCGTCGATTGGTCTAAACCAGGTCTCAACAAGTTGACGTCAGTTCCCGCTCCCACCCACCGCTACGAAACTGCACCTTGTTTCTTGGCCTTGTGGTAATGCGGTTTCGGCCACGCAGTTGTTGCTCGCACTGCATGGCACCTGCGCGCAGTTTGCCTTCGACATGAGCAACACATGGAGGAAGCGTTGTTCAGTTGTCGGCTGCAAATCGAGCGGAGAGAGGGGGAATCTCCGGTAGCTCGGACGGGTCGCCCTTGCGGCAAGCGGGGTTCTCAACGCTTTTCTCTCGCGCCCATTCGTCGTCTTGGAAAGCAAGCACGCATTCCTGCTGCATTGTGAACTGTCACAAAGGTTAAAAAATACCGAAAATCCGAAAACTGCCCGTCAAGTGGCGGAGCACGTGCGACAATGTAAACAATAAAGCGCAAGACAGACGGCACAATTTTCCATGCGATGTGCCGGCCGACGCGGCGGTGGGAAAGAGGGAATGGTGGCTGTCCGATGCTATGAAAGGTCGCCATTCCCGTTTCCCGACCGCCGTGTCGGACGTCGCATTGCATGGAAAATTGTACCGTCTGTCTCGCCCTTAACAACCAGGAGCTACAGCAAGCGGAAGTACATTGCGACTTATCCCGCTCGCCGATGACGTCAATTGCTGACGTCGTGTCACGTTGTCGAAGTGGTCGGAACCACGACGACGAGCTACGCCTTCCCCTCGCTGTGGCGGAGAAGGGTGGCGAGGCCGCGCGAAAATTTGAAACCAACTGAAACGGATGTTCTAAGCCCTGTAGCTTCCTTATTATAGCACGTATTCGCAAAATTAGTGCGGCAGCATGTTCACATAGCAAAAGTGCGCCTATTTCCTTTCATTACAATTTTTGGACCTCTGGGTTGTTTACTGGCCCTTTAAGCTGCGGCTGCGGCTGCGCTGAAAATGCCATGCTATGCGCGCCGACGAACGCCCTCTGCACAAGCTCATGTTTCCCGATGTATTGCCAGACGAGTCCATATCTCACACAGCTAGAGTTACTGTATCATATACAGCAACTCTAATGCAGCGTAGACGCAGCGCCTCCTCTATCGTCTTTACACGGCATTTGCAGCGGAGCACGCAGATACGCGGCCAATTTTTTTCTTTGCCCACTGTTAGTCTTTATATTCTACAACGTCATTTCCGTGACGGAAATATGTCACTGAAGCCGTGGTTGACTCCGGCATAAAACAATTTCGTGTTAAAAAACTTTTTTCTGGCGAACCTGGTGGCGCACATGCCACCGCCCCGTTATCAAGGGCATGTTTGCACAGCGCTTCCTGAACGAGGACGTATGAAAGGGCAGAAAACAGGCGCAAATATGCCGATTTTAAATCACCAACTAGCCCATGCTGCCGTTCTCGCACGTTATAAAGGAGAAGCTCATATAGCACCCATTGATCTTAGAGGGACCGAAAGCGCGGAAAACAATCTCGTCGCGCCACGGGGCGGAGTGTGAACACCTAAAAAAATATCACGCCATATCCACGAAGTGAATGATGATTGAGGAGCTGGCTTCCATATAATCAGGTAAAGCGTGAATGCTCCGTAGAGCTCCTCTACTGTCATATAAAGACGTGACACGTTGTTATAGTAAAGATTGTGGTCAGCTTGTTGTCGAACCACAAGCCGTCGCAGACCGTGCAGCTGTGGCCAAACGTGTGGTCGAGGTAATCGCGCTTGAAGCGCGCGTCGGCGCCATCAACTTCAGGTAGCGACCGCTTTCGGCGCTTGGCCGCTGCATCCCGCGCCCGTACATCTTCGAGGTTCTCCTGCCACCGCTTCAGCGCTGCTTCGGCTTCGTGTGCTTCTATCTCGGTTGTTTTCCTTACGTTCACGGGCACAAGTTCGCCTTGAATAAATAGGTCTTTTTACCAACAGGTGCAGTATTTGTAGGGTAACAATATCATCATCAAGGCGCTCGAAGAACAAGAGGAAGAAGACTTCTCTTCCATGCGAGCTGCGCCTGTAGCGGTCACCTATGGAGCTAAAGTTACGGCGCGGGACTTCGCCCCAGCTTAAGAACCTAATATTTTGCTTACACTGTGATTTATATGACCACGCTTCTCTGCATCGTACTGTAATGCAATTTCAAAAGCATTACTAGAGACAGAGAAGAGACCGACACCGGCGTTGCCCTTGATCAAGCACTTCCACCCGCTTCTTCTCGCTTCTTGTGCACGGCATGGCGTATCCCGCCAAACGCTTTCCTGAGATAGATTCAACAGCGTTAGCATTTTTTATTTTATTTATTTATTTTCGATACTGTCGACTCCATTTGTGGAGAAATTACAGGGGCAAAATGTACATGATATCGCCACGTGCCTTTCATATTATCACTTCGGCTGTATTCGGTATTGGCCCACAAAGACTGTCAGCAACGCCCAGCGCGAACCGCGTCTCATTGTTCGAGAAGCTTCGCGATCATTTTAGATCGTTTTGTTAAGATTGCGCGCAAGACGCGCACACTCGAGCTTATTCCAGAATTTGCGCGACAGCCAGCGATAACGCTGGAACATTCGACGGCACATGTTTAAATACCGACGCGGTTCACTGCTTGTCAGTTGATCGACGCTCCATGCTCTGTTCGCCGCTATCAGTGTATTGCTGTAGTTTGATTTTCAGTTTCCCGGCCACAAGTTCGGCCAAATAAAAAGTTTCATCTCTGACGTGCTGACTGCTGCCTTCGTCGACCACGTCACGACCACGTGACAATATTCATACATAAAGAATACCATTCCAGAAACACACGAATTCACTTACACTATTGGCAACCAACAAGAGTAATAAAAGACACAATGAATTCGTTCTGCAGTGAAAATCAACAATGAAATATTGCGCCAAATTTGTTGTACACGGTTAAAAATGCATGTAAATCTCGAACGCATTTTTAAAATGGGCACAACCTTGATTACTTGTAAGTGCGTCGGGCAAAGTGTTCCACATTTCAATAGTGCTAGTAAAAAACGGAAACGAAAGGCATCCCTGCGAAAGGCACCAGAGCTTCGTGTATGCATAACACCAGAAGAGCCGGACACATGACGGTGACCGAATCAACAATATGCGTCGTTTTCGGCTGGAAAACTCATGAAAGTTCTATGACTTACGCATGCCAAGCGATGCATTTGAGCGTTGGTTCGAATGAAAAAAAAACTATTCTATCCGGTTATTTTATCGGAATTATGTTTAATGCTGGGACTATTACATTCATTGCAAGCCCCGAGAAGGAACGGTTACTGATTGTTTCGAAAACCACTGAATCTTGAAACTCGCCGGTCTCCACCTGTCAAAATCATCTCAGGTCGCGTTAATAATTCGTCGAATACTCGGAGTTCGCAGCGTGAAGTCATGCCAATGCCACATACGATGGTTGAAGAACTCCTCAAGGGAACATCGCAATCGACGTCCTGCCACCAGGCCAGGCACATGACACATGCACGTGCTTCGGCGTTTCACCGGTGGACAAAAAAATTACAGCATATCCACGGGGTGAATGATGATGAGTGGGGCAAAGCTCCGGAGGGCATCATCGGTAAACCGTGAATACGAGTAATTCGCCCCGCTAAAGTAAACACGTGAGAAATGTTAAACATCAAACTTTTATTGTTGGTTTCCGTGGTCACTTTATTATCACGGCTTTTTAATCGGTGAAATGCAGGGAAAGCGGTTCCTGTATGGGTGTTACCTTGCGCTTGTCCGTGTGTCTCCTTTCTTCGTCCCCGTTTGTTTTCGCGCAAGTACTACAATGAATTCGTTCCAACTAGGCCGGCTAGCAGTTTTTGCTTCAGTTACCTTGAAGTTGGTAAACACTACATCGATGCAAGTCCCCTGATGGTGCTTGGTTCGGGTGGTCAAACAATGGACTCATTTCATCATACTACAAGTATAGTTTTATAACATCTCGCATCGGCTGCTCAACAGTCACCTGTGAAGCGCCGGCGGTGGTCAAGACACCACAAACGGCGTTTGTGGTGTCCTGACTTCTTTCTTGTGTCCGTGTTTGCACGCCCTGTCTTTTTAGAATAAATAAATGTGATGGATTCTATTTAAGTGTTACTGTCATAGCTGAGGATCTTTAACAGCGAAGATGTTCTAACTCGGCGTCCTGTCATAAGCCAAAACTCTCATCTTCTGAACAGGCACGCATTCTCTTTGTCCTCTTCTTCCTCATCTGCTTCGCTTCCAGAACATGTGCGCCCATTTGTTCAGCGTATAGCAAGGGTGTGAGAGAAAGAGAGAGAGAAACAGAGAGAAAAAAAAAGTGAAAGGGAGAAAACCTGGGTAAAAATATTACACCATCTCCCACTAAAGGGGACCATAGGCACCGTACACTGACCAGAGGGAGCTGCGTTGCTCGCACTGGCCGGTCCCGAGTTCGCTGGCATTGGCCGTTAGGGGCACGCAGAAAACAGACGCGCGAACGCGTCCCCCATGTATCCCGGCCGCAGTCCGCCCACTCATTCAGAGAGGGAGACGCGCACATCGCGTTCCATTTTGAGCAACCCCGTCTCATTATTGCGTTTTTTGTCCGCTAGGTTTTGCGTTCTGGCGCTGCAGTCGCACTGGAAAACTCGACTGTACGGTGCCTATGAGGCGATGCGAAGCCGGAGCACTTGCACGATCGCGTTCCGTTGGCGTTCGTTGGGGACGCTACCGACCTTGGGTATGCTACCAACCTCGCGTCTTGTCTTCCCTCTAGCCTGGCCGTTAATTCTCACAGGGCGAGCGGGGAACGCGGTCGACAGGCGCGCGAGAAGGAGGCAGCATAGGAGAGGAGAGAGGGGGAGGGGACGCGCCGGCGCTCATCGCGGCGCTGAGCAGGAGAGAATTTCGGCATATTGAGCGCGCATTTCAGAGGAGTCAACCGAAGCAAGCGCTGATGATGAAATGAACTTTATTTGGTCCTGGAGAACCCCGATCAGACAACCCCCGAAGGGGGGTCCGCCGCAGTTGCTGGCCGCGCCCACGCCGGTACTGGAAGACCGTGGCCCTCCGCCCGTTCGCAGGCCTCCTGGACTGCCGACAGCTGGACTGAGAGCTCGTTGCTTTTAAGAGCCCTCTCCCAGTCCTCTTCTGTGCTGAACTTTGCGCTAAGTAACGCCGGGCACTGCCAGAGCATATGATCGAGTGTGCAATTATCCGCCCCACAGCTAGGACATCCTGGATTTATGCCTTCAGCAAAGTGGCTAAACGTGCTGCGAGACGGGAAGGAACCTGCCTGCAGCATCCGGAGAACCGACGACTGCGGCCTAGTAAGCTTGGAATGCGGGAGGGGGTATCGCCGCCTTGACAGTTGATAGTGCGAAGTAACTTCGTTGAAGGTGCCAAGTGGATCCCTGAAGCTCTCCGTGAAGCCACCTCCGGACCCGCCCGCACCGCCGCGGCACGTGATTTCTCGCGCACGGTTATGGGCAAGTTCGTTGACGTTGGGAACTGTCGGATGAACCCCTGAGCCCATGTGGGCTGGGAACCAGGTAATTGTGTGAAAGCCTCCTACAGCCCTCGAACTGAGAATAGCGGCAGCCTCTCTTCAGACCACACCCGAAGCGAAGGCCCGGAGGGCAGCCCTAGAGTCGGTGAATATCTCAGGACGCGAAGGGTCCTTCATAGCTAGAGCTATCGCTACCTGCTCTGCTACGGAGGCAGACACCTTCCTAACGGAAGCTGAGTTTAGTACGCGACCGCGATGATCAACAACCACCGCCGCAAAGCTGTCCGAGCGGCCATACTGCGCCGCATCAACGAAAGCCACCTTTCCCGGAGATTTACCAACGAAGTCAAGCAGAGACTTGGCCCGTGCCGTTCGCCGGCCAACATTGTACCGCGGATGTACATTACGCGGGAAGGGTTCCACCTCATAAGTACCCTTCACTGTTTGTGATAAAAATATCTTCTGTTCCGCACTGCCCGTATGATGACATCCAAGCGACTGTAGGAGACGCCGTCCAGCCTTGGTGGAGGAGAGCCGCGCGACCTGAGCTAGTTGCTGTGCCTCAATCACCTCCGAGAGGGTGTTGTGCATGCCCAGGTTCATGAGCCTGTCCGTGCCGGTACTCATGGGGAGTCCTAGCACCCTTTTAATACTTTTCCGCATTAAAGTGTTGAGTTTATCCTCCTCGCGTTTAGACCAATTTAGAGATGATGCGACGTAAATAATATGGCTCATGAGGAACGCGTGGTAGAGCCGAAGGAGATTACTTTCCCTCAGCCCTCCCCTGCGGTTTGAAACCCGTAAAATAAGCCGAATCATGTTCTCCGTCTTGGAGGTGATGCGGGCCAAAACCTGTGTGTTTCGGCCGTTGCATTCAAGAAGGAAACCTAATATTCGAATGCAGTTCACTCTGGGAATCGCTTGCCCGTCCCTTGTGGTTAGCGCAATCTGTACCTGATCAAGCGGTGAGTGGGGCCTCCTCCCACGCCTAACAGGTCTGTAGAGAAGCAACTCCGATTTGGAGGGTGAAAGCCGAAGCCCCGTGCCCTCCAAAAAACTTTCTGTGATAGACAGCGCCATCTGGAGCGCTTCCTCCACCTCAGCATCCGAACCTACCAGGCACCAGACAGTAATGTCGTCGGCATATAGGGCGTGGTTTGTATTGGCTACAGTGGAAAGACGCTCCGAGAGGCCTTTCATGGCTATGTTGAACAAGAGAGGCGAAATTACCGCACCCTGCGGCGTGCCCCTCGCACCCAGGGTGAAGGTTCCTGATTTTGACTGCCCAATCTTTATGGTTGCTTTGCGGTCCCTGAGGAAGGCGCGAACATAGGCGTGGAACCTTGGTCCTAACCCCATGCTCTCGACCGCCTCCAGGATGAACTTATGTGAAATAGTATCAAACGCTTTGGCGAGATCTAGGGCCAATATTCCCCGAATATCTAGGGTTCGTCGGTCGATAATTTGCCTCTTAATCAGGAGCATCACATCCTGGGTGGACAGACCCGGCCTGAAGCCTACCATGTTGTGTGGAAAGAGCTCTTTATCCTCGACATACCGAGAGACCCTGTTGTGTACCGCATGCTCCATCACTTTCCCTACGCAAGATGTTAGGGAGATGGGACGTAGGTTCTCCTTGGCGAGTGCCTTGCCCGGCTTGGGAATGAGTACCACCGAGGCGGTCTTCCAGGCCTCCGGCACTCGGCCTTCTGCCCAGAGGAGATTGACCTCCTCGGTTAACTTATCGATGGACCTATCATCGAGATCGAGATTACGCAGCAGCCTGTTCGTAATTCCGTCAGGACCCGGGGCTGAGCGACTATTAAGCGCATGAAGCACCTCTTCGATCTCAAGTTTCGTAAAGGGCGAGTCGATTTCTTCCAGCGGCCCTCCCCGGTAGTCCGGGTAGTCCCAATCCCCGGAGGGGCCAATCGGAAGGTATCGTTCTGCCAATTCCTTAAGTACAGTCGTGTCATCGACTCCACTGCTCCTCTGTGCTTGGACTAATCGGTCAATTGCCAACCTCTGATTGCTTTTCGAGTTAGTTTCATTGAGGAGTACCTTCAAGAGGTTCCATTTGCCTCCTGTGCGCATCTGCCCGCCTACTTTTGAGCAAATTTCATTCCACTGCTGCCTAGATAACTCCTGACTGTAGTCCTCGATTTCTTTATTGAGAAGCGCTATGCGCTTACGCAGCCTCCTATTGAGCTTCTGTGTGCGCCATCTCTCAACCAGCGATTTTTTAGCCTCCAACAAATGCGCAAGACGCGAGTCCATTGTATCCACCTGTAGGTCAGTGTGGACCGTCTTGGTTGCGAGGAGCGCATCCTCCGCTAATCGCGAGAAGAGTTCCTCCAACGTGTCATATTGGGCCTCATCCGCCTTGCGGCGCTTTCTAAACTCGCCCCAGTCCGTCACCTTGTACTCCTTATGTGGAGCCACCCGGGTTTCCTGCGTGACCGAGAGGATAAAGTGATCGCTTCCCAGGCTTTCCTGCAAGTTAGCCCACTGTACTCCCACCGCGTTTTTGGTAAATGCCAGATCCGGAGTGGTGTCTTTCGTAACGGAATTACCCACTCTTGTGGGGAACTGAGGATCCGTGACCAGCTCCAAGGAACAGTCCGTCATAGCTTGAGCAAGGTTTCTCCCCTTAACAGTGGTTTTTGGATATCCCAAGGCCTGGTGGTGGGCGTTAAAGTCCCCGACAGCTACAAGCGGCGACTTCCCCGCTAGAGTAGCCGCCTTTGCGACCACCGAGGAAAACGCCTGCTTGTGATTCCGAGGGGTGCTGTAAACATTCAGTACGAATATGCTGCACTTAAGCCAATTATTCGGGATGATTTCGACGAGCTGGGCCTCCAGAGTAGAGTTCCCTAGCGCAAGCTTGTGTTCTAAAAACGCACATTTCCTCGAAACCAAGACAGCCAGACCACGTTGCCCGTCTCCCCTAACCGATACAGATCGATAGCCGGGCAAGGCAACCGCCGCGTCAATGGTTTCCTGTAAAGCAATTACATGCGGCCGAACCGCCAATGGGGCAATGTACTGCTGGAGGGAGGCCTTACGCTTCCTAAACCCCGCGCAGTTCCACTGCCAAATGACAAACTCATTTGCATTGGGAGCCATGATTACTACCACTGGTTTGCCGACTTGCCGGCACGTCCTTAGTTACGGGGGCCTGAGCCATTGGCATACCGGGGCACGCCGGGGAAACCAGCGAGACGGGCGTCACCGGGACAAAAGAATTCTCGCCTAGACCAAGCCTGCTTTCAATCATTGCGACTTTACATGCCACGAGGTCAAAGCATTCCGCTTGCCGTGCTAGCGACTTTTGCAAATCCCTGATTGCTCCAAGGACGGCCGAGTCGGACGCCGCCGCAACCTCTCCTTCCGTACCTATCCTTCGCTTAGCCGGCCGCGGCTCTGCTGACGAAGGCCGCACCGGGGCCTGTGCTGAATTTTTGAGAGCTTCGAACTCAACCCTCATCTGTTGAAGCTGAGCTTTTAAGCTGGCGTTCTCCTGAAGTAAAAATGCCAGAGCAAAAGGAAGCAAGCGCTGGACTCAACGCGGCCAGCGCACTACCACTTGAAGGAGAGGAAACTAGAGGAGGAGAGTAGCGCATGCGCCGCAAGAGCAGAAGCGAGAACGCAGGAGAAGCGCAAGCAGGTCCTGGTAGAGAAGTGGAGAGAGTAACGCGCAGCTGCTGAAGAGAGAGAAGGACGAGAGTTGCGCATTCGTAGTGTGAGTGTGGAGTACCAGGCCGCGAGACATACCCCCGAGTAAGAGATGCTTCCCATCTAAAAAATTTACTCATGAGGCGGCGGAATTGGAACGCGCGTGGCCACGATCGGAAAGCGAGCGTCTCAAGCACTCGGCTAGTGAGGCAGACTGAGAGAATATAGCATAGCCTAATACAGTACCGTATAGCTAGGAGGCAGCACACTGAAGTGAGGATGAGGTGGAGGGCAAATAGGAGGGGACCTCGTCAGCATAGAATATAATGAATGTGAGAAAGAGAAATGGAGAGAAAGAAATGCAGAAAGAAAAAGAGAGGTTCAAACAAGTGAGAGAAAGAAATAGAGAGAGGGTGAGACAAAGAAAAGAACGAGATTTCAGAAAGGAAGATGAAAAAATTGAAGGAAAGAGAGAGAGAAGGCAAGAAATAGAGATACACTATAAAGACAAACAACAGAGAGAATAGAGAAGTAGAAAGAGACGGAGAAAGAAAGAGAAAGCTAAAGAGAAACAACGCTCTACATTTAGGGTCGAAGCACCTTAGGGTCTCGGCGTGTCGGCAGGCATCGTCTTCTGATGTCACCGCGTGCATCGTAGTGTCCTGTCACTTGCTTGAGCGCAAGAGACGGCGCCACCGCGTGAGGGACGAAGCACCTTAGGGTCTCGGCCTGCCGGCGTGCATCGCGCACCGTCGTCTGCTTTCGCGTGTGTATCGTCGTCTGCTTCATTTGCCTGAGCGCAAGAGAGGGCGCCACCGCCTCAGCGCTCGCCTTGTGGCGAGAGAGAGCGACCGGCGCGCGTTGACTATGGATACGCTCTTTCTGGGATGAATGCTGAACTACCAGCTCACAAGGAACGAGAACGCGCCCTCGCCCGCGAGCGACAACACCGATTCAGGCAGCGTCTGCCACAGGTCGGCAAAAAATCTACGCATATTCATTGAGTGATTGATGAGTGGGCGAAGCACTCGAGTTCGTTCGGTAACCGTGAATCTCCCGTTTGTCGTTTTCGCCGTTTTGCCGACGTTTCCCGTGCCCTCGCTTCCGGAGTAGCAGCTTGTCGTCGCTGTTCCCGTTGAGCCGCCGCATGCCGCGCCTTACGTTCGTTTTCATTAGAGTTACTGTATATGCTACCTTCAGGTAGCAGAGTTGCGCGTCTGTCTTCCAACGCCGCTAGCAACCATGCATTGCGGAGAAGCTGCCGCTTGCGCCAATTTTTTTTATTTCTCGACGCCGCCGCTGCAGCGAACTGAATTAACACTAGCCATCGACAGCCAATGTTTATCGCCGGTCTTCGACACGTCAGGCAGGTTAATCGGCGACACAGTAGGCATGTCGCCTGCAAAAACGAAGTGCGACTTCACCGCACAGCTGTGGTTGCTAGCCGGACCTATGCGCTACTCTGCTACGTAAAGGTAGCATATACAGTGACTCTAGTTTTCATCCATGGCAGAAGGAGAATGTGTGGACCTTTTTTACAGTGAAAGCTGTTATGAGATCATTTCAGCAGCCGTTTTTGGAGCCGTAGTTGTCGGCCACCGCCGCCGCCGCCGCCGGTGTCCGTAACCACTATCGCTCGAAATAAGAAAAGAAAAGCGAAATAAGAAAATAAATTCCAGGATGGAACGAGGTTTGAACCTGGGTCCTCTGCCTGGGAGCCCAGTATTCAACCTCCGAGCCATGCCGGTGCTTGAACCTGCATTAAAAGGTCCTATACAGGCTTCATGTCGGGAAGGAACCACATTAACACATGTAATATAGCGTGGTAGAAGAGTAAAATAAGCACCAAGCGTCGCACAACGCAAATTCTGTAATCAGTCACCACACAATGCGAATTGCGCAACGAGTAGGTTGTTGAATGCTTCCAACCCATTACAAATGGCTCCGCCATATTTCTTCATTGTCATCAGGCACAGCATCAACAAAGTGTGCATAATGACTTACATGCGTTTAGCAGGTACCACGGATCTCCGTAAAATGACGAAAAATGACACAGTGCCTGCTGCCCTACATCTCAAAATTAGAATGATTTAGAGCGTAGTGGGTTCCTCGCAAGTGCACTTGTATTGGTTGCCAAGGAAGCCTATAAGCGCAGATCCATTTCCTCGGGGTCTCAGTATAGTTCTTTGCCCCCCCCCTCTCTCTCTCTCCCACGTCAACGTATGTTATACAGCATGGTGGGAGAGGGAAATAGCGACCGCGCGTCACCCAATGCAAATTGCATAACTGGTGGGCCGTTTAAAGCTTCCAACCGATTACAAAGGGCTGAGCGATAATTCTTCATCGTCATCAGTCGGCGCGTCAACAAAGTGCACATAAAAGCTTACAGACGTGTAGCTGGTGCCTCGCTTCTCGGCAGAATGACGAATGATAGCTTTGTAGGTGCTCTCTAACTTCATAAAAATTGTGATTTATGGCTTAGTGGGTACCTTGCTAGTGTACTTGTATTAGTAGCCCCAAGAGAGCTTACAAGGGGTTCTAGAAACACCGCTCTTCCAGCTTTCGCTGTGACTGTGCTGCGGTTTCAGCGCAGGCCTGGCGTTTTTATTTTGTGGCAGATAGAGAACGTGTGGTATGGAACGCACCTGCGCGATGTGAATGATGACGAGTGGCCGACGCTAGGTGCAAGGTCCATAATGCTGCGTTGTAGTCGCAGACTAGTATAAAGGATTTCTGCTTGTAGGAGTCTTATATTATTCTGGCACAGTTATGATTGATATTATTGTACTGTTTAACCTTTTTTTTGTTTCACATATGTCATCCGAGCGTTGCCCCAAATTATGTAAATTGTGACATAAATATACAAAAAGAGTCGATGACAAAGCTCAGTCTTAAGAAAAACAGTTATGCATTTTAGGATTATATGTTCTAGTAGCTTGAATGAAATGCCAGTGAGGTATACTGGCTGGTAATTTGATACTAATGACTGACGTCCTGATTTATGTGTAGGTATTCTTTTTTTTCCAGTCACCTGGCAGCTGGTACAAGGCAAGCGACTTATAAAAAATTTGCCCAAGATACTTGCTACACCATTCCGCGTACCTGTTAAAGAACTCGTTAGGAACGTCATCTGGACCATTGGACTTCTAACACGAAGGTGTTTTATGCCGGGGTCCACCAAGACTTTCATGGCTTATTTCCGTCATGGAAGTACGTCAACAAAATGAACGCCATCAGATGGCAAAGAAACAAACTATAAGAAAAAGTACCATTGACGAGAGTCGAACCCATGACCTCTTGGTCTACGACGATGGCTGGCGGGCGTTTAGCCCACTGAGCTACCGCCAAATCATTGCGGAGGCTACATGAACACGTCTTTTATCTTTCACACTTTCCTCTAACAGTGCTCTTGGGTGGATGGATGGATGGATGCTATGAGCGTCCCCTTCTTAAAGAGGCGGTGACATCTGGGCCACCAGGCTCGAAAAAAAGAAACAAAAAATGCCCCCACCTCCCCGAAGAGAATCGTGAAAAAATGCCAATGCATATCTTGCGCCGAGAGTACATAGCGTAGTAATCGCTTCACTCCATTTATATATACGTGCCAGCGAGCGGACGGGACAGTGGGGCGCAGGGAGGAGAGAGAGCGAACGGCGAGAGAAGGAGCGGCGAAGCACTGCACCTACCTTCTCCTACACTCTCTCCACACACGCGGAAGCTCCACCGAGCTCCCGCGATGCGAGCGCCCTCACACGCCAGAGCGCGCTCCTCCTCTGCACTCACTCTCCCCTACTCCGTCCGGACCACCTGCTCCGGTTGCTAGGGGCGAGGATAAGCGCGCGCGCACGCAGCTGTTGCTATGGCAGAGGGTGTGAGAGCTGAGAGGTAACACCTGCCGGCGCGCGTATACCGACAGACGCCTGATATGCCCCGACTAATACCCTTGTCACACGGGCAAGCTTAACCGCTGTTATCCCCAACTGCAGTTAACGGACGTAACCCCAGTTACCGTAAACCAGACAGAGGCGCTGTCACACGTTTGCAGCGCTTCCAAGCGTTCTTTAGTTCATACATGGCTGCGTTCGTGCAACACCGCATTACACCGCCTTGTACAGGGCTTCACGCTCGATTATGGACGCGTCAGCAGAGTGTTTTCATGCGCGGCTATCAAATAGCGTGAAGCCCTGTTCAATGAACGAACGCTGCTGTGTATCAATCTCGTGAAATGCACACGATATTTTTGCAACACGGACAAACTGGTACCTCAGAGCCGGTAATTTATCTTCCGAAATGCGTATCAACGCCTCCATCGTCGCAACGGTCCAGTTGACACGCTTTTGGCTCGATATTTCCCTGGGAGGCGAGCTGCTCGCGTCCGACATGGAGGCGGCCATGTTGTCAGTTTACGGCGCTAACAGGGGTTGCCTACGTCCGTTTACGAAAACGTTCGTTAGTGGATTAATTGCGGTTAGGGTTGTCGTGTGACAAGGTACAACAGCCGTTAGACTTAATGGCCGTCGTACTTAACTGTGGTTACACTACCCATGTGACAAGGGTATAAGAAATGCATTCGTATTTAAAAAAAATCACAGCATATCCACGGAGTGAATGATGATGATGGGCGAAGCTGCGGAGGTTCATCGGTAAACCGTGAATCTTCCGTGAATTCTGCCCAGTACATCATCACCGACGTGAGATCGGGCGCGTTTATACTAAAGGTTCGATGAGAGTTATGACCACTTGCAGCTCACTTTAATTTTACATGTACGCTGTGAATTTTCATTGTTTAATCACGCACAGGAGAAATCGCACACACGCATTGCATTGGAGGTCAAAATCCAGTGCCTATATATACGGGGTGGTCAGTGAACGGTTGTGCAGCGCGAGCGGTCGGTTTTTCAATCGAGGCGCTGCCGCGACGCTGCCTGCGTCGGCGCCGCTGCGCCGCGACGCAAGATAGGGGTGGGAGGGGGGAAGAGGGGGAAGCGTAGGAGAGGAGAGGACGATACATATCACGTACTGTCGCACCGCATTCTCTTTAAGGAGCCTTCATGTGTGCGCGCCCCCTCCGTTTTTAAGGCCCGTATTCACAAACCAACCTTATCTTAACGCTATAAGGCGGCCTTTCGTAAAGAAGGGAAAAGTGTAAGGATAAGAAAAGGTCTCGGTGCGTTTCAGGCGCCGAGAAGGTGAGGAGGGCAAAATATAAGTATAAGGTTGGTTTGTGAATACCGTCCTAAGACTGGTTACACACTACTACGGCGGGGACGAACGGGTGCCGCTATCCGCCTCGTGCGCTGCGGCTTTCAGTGGTACTGGTGGCGCCACCAACGGCGGACGGTGGCGATAGGTGGATATGCGCGGCTCATAGAAGCCGTGGGCAAAGCGCCTGTTACTCTTCGTTTTTCCATTCATGTTTCATTCTGGTTTGATATTTGTACTGCTGACGCTGCTCCACTAGACAAAATGACAGGCCCGTTTTTTTATGCGTGCGCGCGATGCACTGCGTACGTTTCTTACGTGCATGTGTCCAAGTTGTTTGCGTGATCTGTTAACACAGATGAAATAAAAATTGTTGCAGTACAAAACAGCATTCTTGTTTTATTGAACACCCCGAACAGTACAACAACAATGACTATTACGGCTGTATGCCTGCTTAAGAAACGCACAAAAGACACGCGATTTTATCTTCGCCCAACACTCGTAGCACTCAACTAGGCCAAGAAAACCAAAATCTAACTTGCTGAACGTTTTAACAGCCGTCACACAGCTGCATAATAATGCGTGAAAGTACTTAAGCAAATGACCAACAAACATTCAGACAGCGTTTTTTTTTGTTCACAGACCGTGTTAACATATGAGAAAGTTGTAACTGCATTGCAATCACATATTTCGGAATATCTAATCACTTTCACCATTGAAGCCACAATCCTCTAACACATGCGCTTTAAATTGAGCATGGCATTACTTAGACATATATAGGAAATGCGGACGCGTGGCATTACTCAGATTTATATAGGAAATGCGCACGCGTGTAATGTATCTCGTATGCTAGATTCTCCTTTGGTACGTGCAGCTCAAAATAAAATGCGATTCTAGAAGTAATGTTCGTGGAGTAGCGAGCATATAGAAGGACAACTACTTACAGCTTCACTTACCTTTGCAAAAACGGTATTCCAATTGCAATTCAATATTAACCGACGCAACAACGATAACAACACACTTGTTGCACACAGGCGTACCAGGTTGACGCGCGAGGCCAAGCGCGGTATTTTAAGTGTAGCACAATCGTGCGCGTACAGTACGCTAGAATATTCTGGCACAATGTCGTCAAGCTTGCAGTCACTTCAGCGGTTCCCACGATGTAGCACCAGTTGACGTCCTCGCGTCATCAAACTGCTACGACGCCGAGAACTACGCACACAGCAGACTTGGAAAAACGCGGTCTTGCAGGAGGCCATCTTGTCCCGCAACCAACGGACAAAAGTACACAACTGAGGCGTCTGAAACATTGCCGTTGATGAGATGGCAGCTGAACGAAATCAGGGCTCATAGTCCGACGTGTGGCCACCGCCGCAACACAATATTAACGTTGCAACGTTCAAGGAAGACGCGATGAAAGCGGCGAGCCCAGCCGGTCTTGTCGGGTGCGCTACAGCACAGCGCGCGCTCTCACGACCACCGAAAGAAATAAAAGAAAGTGGAGAGAGGGGCACCTAGGAGCATCGCGTATCGGTGGAAGCAAGAGGAAGTGTTGCGTCGTCGGTGTGGCGTATTGTCGAGAGATGGCGCTAGTTTGGTTTGGCGCAACGAAATCGCAAACTTTATTCAAAATACATGAGATCCTATGGGGGGTTGGGAGAGGGCACAACCGTCTTAGCCGAGCGGTGGCGCCACCATACCGATGCACGAGGCGGATAAGGAGCTTCGCCCCTAAAACGCGCCGTTGCTATGAGCGTTAATGCGCTGCTATCGTCTGCTTTTTTTAAAATCAATTATAGTTGGTCCACGCTGCTCACATGAAATACTGTAGTCAAGCGGCAGCAAGGTCATGGCTATGTGATGGTCACATATGCCGTGGACTACGTCAGTTCGAACATTGTCTTCCGGGAAGTGCTGACTAATAAGTGTCACATATAATATGACTTCAGCCGGTTCAACGAAAAAGAACATTGTGACAACTGTGTGTCTCTGTCTGTCACCTAAGAAGAATCAATATATACAAAAATTACGAACGAGCATGGAGTGTGTTGGCGGTTCTTGGCTTCAACCTAAGGCCCCATGCTCCGAAGATGAGCGTTTACAACACTGGGCTAGACATCACTCGCAGAATGTCATTCTATTTCAACCGTATAAATGTGTTGATATTGGTGGTAAGAAACAAATGTAAAGGGAGAACACGCACCAAAAGGCTTCCTTGAAACACTACGTGCTGGTGAATATGTTCCCCTTTAGGACAAGATGTAAAGCCGACACCGAGGATTGTACTAATCAGAAAATTGCACCTTTTGAAAAACTTAAAACCAAATGCATGTTTCTGTGGTCGAGTGATGTGCGTCCATAGCGCCATTGTTCTCGCTGACGAACGCGGGAAATAATTCGAAAAACTCTGTGAATGTCGCTCGTAAACGATGTTCCAGGAAAGCCGCCGACATGCGAGTCTCTACCCTACGCGTACTCATGATTCAAACGACTCCTAATGCAGATTCTGCGTGGAATTTCCAAGTAATGCTTGCCCTTTCCTTTGTACAGGGCCCTCCGGGAATTCCTGGCATCCCCGGAAAGGACGGTCTGCCTGGCGAAAGGGTGAGCCTTCGGCGCTTGACGTGCCACTGATGCCAGCCAGCACTTTATGAAGTCAATTGCTGCTTCCATTCTTGCTTTTTCTGTCCGTTCTATGAAATAGAGCATTTCAACTCTCACAGGCAATAATCGACTTCATTTCAGAGTGCGATTTGACTATGTATAACCGAGAAACCGTGCATGGTTCTCAAAGATAATTTTAGAACACGGAACCACCAACCACAGCCAACACGACAAACAGCATATGTAATGACCCCGCTGCTACTAATGATCTTCCTCAAATGCAACTAGTCCAAGTACTACACACAACTTTGGTGACAGTCACATTATTGAATACCTTCGTTGCAGCATTCCCGTTCACTGTGTGTACCCGCCGAAAGACATCCGTCATGCACATCTGTCACTTTAACAATTGCTGGTAGGGTGCCTGTTTCATATGACCCACAATATGGCACTGGCTTTAACGGTTTATGCTCCATTTGCAGAAACTAAATAAAATGTTAGGAAGAAGTGCAGTACATTAGAAAAGACGCTGTTATTCCTAACGGCAAGCTTGTGTTAGTTCGCGTTTGTGGTGTATTTCACTCTGCCGACAGAAGTCGTTTCTTATGAAGGCTGGTAAACACCCCTATATTTTTGTTTGACTTACCAGCCATTTCGCGAGTTGTGTGTTGAGGTTGAACCGGAGCTGTTTAGAAGACAGCCTATTTGACAAGCTGCTGTTGCTTGAGTGCAATTACGCAACCACATTCTCAGCAAAACAGATCTCGTGTGTAAGTTATATGTATTTCTTCTATTGCGATAGCAATTATATGGGCAGTCTCGGCTGGTTTTTGCCGTCGCCGTAGTCATGCTTCGTATAAGTATATGTGTGTATATATATATGAAAGCCACAAAGAAATATACTTCAGAAATACTTTCCGACGCACGGAATCAAACGGCCGGCCTCTCGCTCCAAAAGGCGCGGCGTTAGACGGCTAGGCCACGAAAAGTACCGTCTCTCAGCATGCTAACGGCGAGCTATTTATATACACCATTTACTTCAGCGTGCTTTCTTACTCACCAGCGAGATGGCGCGAGGAGCGCGCGGGGCGCGCTTTAAAGGTCGTCGCCTCGCTCCTGCGAACGCCGATGATCTTCGCCCTACAGGGCGTGGTCGCCTTCGTGCACTTATCTCGAGGAAAGTAGGGGGGCGGGCGGGGGGTAGAGCGGGGAGTTGTATGTCTTGTGCTTTCCCCGCGATGTCCGCACTGAAGTCACAGAGCGCATGAAGATCACTTCGCCCGCTGCAGCGGCCGCGTTTGCGAAAGGAGCACGCTGTTCAAACAGAAACAAGTAACAACTGCGACATTTAGTTCGCGCTCGTCCTGTGTTTACCTGTTCGTTCGTTTCGTGCGTCCTGCTTTATGTTTCAGCAGTGCGCTTCAAGTATCGAGCTGTGACGCATGATGGTTCACGGTCGTCCTGTGTGCGTTCTTTTCGTGCGTCCTTTGGGCTCGAGCGATGCGCTCGCAATTTCGAGCTGCTTTCCGTTATTCGCGTTGCATTCGAGTTTGTTGCTATCGCATTCATTGCTTCGCCGTTGCGGCGAAACTGTGACTTTTTTGTTAATTAAATGGCGTTCGTTAATGATTCGAGCGATATGCTTGACTTGCAAGTTTCAATGTACCGGGAAAACGCGGACAGCGGGGGCTTTGTCAGGATCGGCTTTGGACACCAGCAGCGTCAACAAGGTGGTCAAGTAGCTTAATTTGGCTGGCGGCCAAAGGTACACTTCGACAACATGAGCGAAAGGCTAGCACAGCGACAAACGTCAAGAATGGCCGTCAAACGAGGGAACTGGCTTTCAAAAGTGGAATGAGAGAGCGATGACTTCGTCCAGATAGCAAAGGCAGGTCGACCGTTTAAAACCGCTTAGGAGAGAGCCATCATACATTCAAAAGTCGCAGTAGCATTGCACCACCCAAAAAAGCGTGACCTTCTATTGGTAAAAGCCGTTGGTTTTGATGAAAGCTGTCTTCTCGTGGTCATGGTCATTGACACAAATTTGACAGTATCCAGATCGAAGATCAAGCGACGAGAAATACTTTGCACCGTGGAGACAGTCGAGCGCCAGGTCAATTCTAGGTGGGGGAGATACTTCCTTGGTGATCCGATTGAGACGGCGATGGCGGACGCAAAAGCGCCAGCTGCTGTCCCTCTATTTCGTGAGCACCACACGTGGCTGCCAAGAACTAGAGGAAGGCTCTATGATATCTTTGTCTGGCATTGTCTATGCCTCCTTCTGTATAACATGACACTCAGAGTGAGACACATGGTCAGAGCGTTTTCGAAGAGGACTGGTATTGCCGGTGTCGATACGGTGTGCTATGACGCTTGTCTGTCCCAGGGGACAGTCGTCGATGTCAAAAATACCGAGTTAAGAAAGGGAACACCGCGGAGCGCTTCATTTTGGGAAGGTATGAGGGTCAGCGGATATCACTTTGTCCAGAAATGTCTTAGTTTGCGCGGTAATGGCATGGTTGGTCACGGTATTGGTATCGGGGGTGAAACAAGAAATCGCACACTTCCTCCAGAGTTGAGAGTTCTGCTTGGGTAATGCCTTCAGAAAGCATCTGAGCCGAAGCAGAAAAGTTAGGATCAGGAAGAAGTGCCCTGTTGTCGGTAACAACTACTATTGTATGAGTAAGTGCAATGTTGCGGGAAGGGCCCAGTAGGTGAGCTACCAAATGGTAGCCATCACGGACCAACAGGCACGGCGACATAGGGACATTCATATCAGCCTGCGGCTGTAGCCTTAGAAACTCCACGGACTGTAGCCGAGTGCGACTTGCAGAACCGACATCGGAGCACAAAGGCAACTGGAGCCGTAAAATATCATTGGAACAATGGATGAGGCCAGACTGGGTGGTCAAGAAATCGATGCCAAAAAATCACGCCATATTCACAAAGTGAATGATGATTGAGGAGCTGGCTCGGAGATAATCGTGTTTTCCCTGAGTTATTATCTCCATCAAGGCTCTCGAAGAACAAGCGGAAGAAGACTTGTTTTGCGCGCGAGCTTGCGCATGCTACTGTTGGCTATGCTATATATGGTTTTGCCTGCGTTAATGTCGTCATCAAGGCGCTCGAAGAACAAGAGGAAGGGGACTTCTCTTTTTTATTTTCGAAAGTGTACCCTTAGGCATAATAATTATTGATTCAGAAATACACATAAGTTTGCGTCGTGTATGAAGTCCTGTAATGAGCGGTGGTGAGGTCCACTAATCCCGCGGTCAAGGTCGGGCTGTCGGCCAGGCCTGAGGCCCGTTGCACGCAGGTGACGACAACGGCTTCAATGTAAACCCGTAGTCCACAATAAGTGTGTGACAGTTAAATCGTGGATTGGGGCATCGCAAAATGGGCACGATGTACCATACGGGCCGCGGTACTTTTACTCCCAAAGGGTGGTCACGTATGGGGTGAGCGCAACCCTAACACGAAGCCTCCGCAACGTAACCTCCTCTCGGCGGGTTAAACCACCAGGGAGGTCTGACCCACACGGAGGTATAAGAGCTCGTGTGGTACGTCGGAGGCTTTCTTTTTCCCAGAGCGTCTGTCCTTGAGTGTCCTCAGGAAAATGCGGTAGTTGGTGCGGTTTAACTTGTGGGTGGGTTGCCAAATCAGCTTTGACAAGGTCCGGCAAAGCGGCCCGAGGCACCCACTGAACACCTATCCGCACAGATGCTGAGGCAGCAAGATGGTGAATACTATCCGAGAGTGACGTAGACCGATACACTCGTCGTATATCGTCGATAGCTTGTGTCGAATCGGTACTGAATGATGAGCTGAGAGCACCTGTCAGAGAGAAGAAATAGGTATCAGCCCTGCCAATCTGTCACGTATGGCAGCCAGCTCAGTAAGGTGAGCCGGTGGTGTGGAATCCGCAAAATACGAGCATGTCTGGCAGCGTCAGGTATAATGGGCATACAAGAGCGGTGTGAATGGTGGTGCCACTCAAACTGGCATAAGTATAGGCGACGACAGTGGCGGCATCTAGGTTATCGGCAAGAAGCAAACGGGAAACATGGGCGTTCGCCTGGCGTGGAACCGGGCTGTAATGGCGACCAAGAGGTTTGTTTTCAGTGAGTTGCATTTTCTTCCACGGGGCAATAGTTGCTCGTCTCGGAAGGTGTATGGTGAGCTTCTTGGCCCATGTACCGCGCCAATGCAGCAACCGAACAGAACCTTGATGGCTTTCAGGTTGCGCGCACAGCGGCGCTGGTGTACTAGCTGGTCAAAGGTATTTAGTTAAGATTCCTGTTGCAGTAGTGTTAGGGAGTGATGCGTGGCAGTCCAGTATGGCCCGCATGGCTCGTGGTTGACCGCCTCAAGACGTGCCCACTTTGCCAGCGTGAGGTGATAAAACTGGGCGCGGTAGACGAGCCTCGGTTGCAATACCGAATGGACAAGAAGGCGAGCCATGTTGGAGTTAGCGCCACCAGACTTCTTCGCAATCCGTCGTATGAAATGCATTGTTTCTGACACCTGCTGTTTAGCACTCTTGACCCATTGTCCTGCAGATCCAGTGCCGTGAATTTCGAGGCCAAGCGCGCGGAGATTTGAAGCTTCACGTAGCGGCTGCTGATCCAAAATTAACTGCAGAAGCCGAACTTCCAGTATACGACGTCCATACTTGTTCGCGACCGACATAAGCATCGTTTTAAATGCGAAGCATTTCTTAGCAAACCTCAGGCACTTTGGCCGTTTCTATCTATCTATCTATCTATCTATCTATCTATCTATCTATCTATCTATCTATCTATCTATCTATCTATCTATCTATCTATCTATCTATCTATCTATCTATCTATCTATCTATCTATCTATCTATCTATCTATCTATCTATCTATCTATCTATCCGCCTACGTCTGGGCGCTCTCCTGGTCGTCTCCATAACTTGTAATACCCCAAAATTGGCCTAGCAGAGGATCAGTGTACGACGAACACGATTCACTGGCCATGACATGAATAACGCAAAATACCTGTCGTGTACGTCATGAAACCCTTTCTCTAAGTCACGTGTGGCACATACCCGTAAACCAGTGTTAATGTTATGCGGGTATGTACCACAGGTGATACCGAGTCTCAGCCAATACAGTAACCGCGAACACACACATTGACACGCAAGGAAAGTGATAATATTAATAATTGTTGGGGTTTTATGTCCGAAAACCACGATATAATATGAGGGACGCCGTAGCGAATGGCTCAATGTGAAAAATTGCGACATAGTCAACTTCCGGCGCATGCTTCGCATAACATTGATTCCCAGGGTACGTGGGATCTGCCGAAGTTTTGGTAATTAGCCAAGCCATTTTAAAAAGGCTGCTTTATTGTTAATTTCGAGGCTCTGACTTCCTTATGTTTGAAAACGTGTTCTGTTTTCGGAGAAAGACGTAATTCCATTCCCAATCCATTTGGTGCAAAAGGCGCCTAATAACATTCCCATTCCATTCCTCCAAGCGTCGTCCCCATTCCATTCCGGGGTCGCTTAAATGTGGAATGATTTTGGAATTATTCCAATTCTGGTGGGGCATCTCCGCAACACTGGTGGGAAGCATTAAACCACACACTCTTGGCGCTATTAGCATTGTGGGATGACTGGTTGCTATATTACTCTTTTGCCACGCTATATTACATATGTTAACACGATTCCTTGCTCGACATGACGCTTTTATACAATATATTTGCGAAGGAGTTACAAGCACCAGCGTGGCACTGTGGTGGAAGACCCGACTGCCACGCAGAGGGGCGGGTTAAAATCCCATCCGATCAGGGAAATTTGTTTCTCATTTAATGTTTTCTTATATCACGTGATAGCGGGAATAGACACCGTCGGCGGCGGGCAACTATGGTGTCAAAATCAGTTCTTGCGATCTCATAACAGTTTTCGCTGTAACAAACTTCAGCACCGACAATGCCCTCTCCACTTTGGCCTGCGTGACAAGCGCGCAAAAGTCCACATGCCTTAATGTGAACATCTCTAACTGCCACTACTTTCGTTTTTCGCAAAATTTCAACATATCTTTGCTTTGGAATTCCTGCCTGAGATATGCTCACATTGCACGAGCTCAGTTGTTTTGGATTGCGAAGTTTTCTCATGAACCGAAAAAAGGAATGAACAAATGTTGGTTTCACTCCGGAACGAAATAATAAACTTTCGGTTACGTTTTTCTTCCGGTCAAAAACATCGTTATTTTCGTTTTTCGTTTTAGGTTTCTGTTCCGTTCCGGCACCCTGGTATTGCGTGCTTTTGCAGTTCCTAATGCATCTGATGACATCAGGTTGATGGGGCGTTCATTCTTAACTTAATAAAACTATCAAGCTGCCTTTCCTACGCTGAAGAATTACAGCGATGGAATTGAACTGCCCGGCCATTCCCAGAGTGCTAATGGGCTATGTTTTTTCATTCCGAGGAATTGAAAGGAATGGAATTGCGGTAAGTTTTATTTCCCCGGAATTGAATTGGAACAATGGAGGCGCCCATTCCGCAACACTGCTCCCACCCTCTGCAAAGGGCCCAGCCATAATACTTCATCATTTAGGATGACTGCCAGTTGGGCGTGTTGGTATAGGTTCATGATGAAACAAGCGCGATATGTACGAAGACTCAGAAAGGACACAGGACGGAGCGCTTACTAGCAACTGAAAATTTTATTTTGGAAAAAGCAATCATATATGCATAACATGCATCCCCGTCACCACACACCACCCTTGTTATCACAGAGTGAATCAACAAAACACCACTACGATAACCCATCGCATACATCAAGTAAACACGTGTAAAGCCCCTCCCCCCCCCCCCCCACCGTCAAAAGAAGAAAAAAAATGCACTGGTTCACGTTATATCTAAAAAAATTTGGCAGATCCCACGTACCGTGGGAATCGATGTTATGCGAAGCATGCGCGTTATCGTGACTGTGACGTAATTTTTCACATTGAGCGAAACGTTACGGAATGACGCTACAGAAATATGGAAGTGGTATACGCACGCTCATATGTTGAAGAGTCGCATATATATTATATAACCAGTTGTTCATAGTTGCGTAACGATGGTAACAGCAACATAGGTGTTACCAACACCAGACGCGGTGAGCTGATATGTAGTGCTTATATTCTTCAATACTGGATTGCGCGAATCCGAACAGGACAAAGAAGGAACACAGATGCACAGGACAGGCGTTACTGGCAACTAAGCTTCATTCAATGAAGTTTCACAGGATATATACACAGCCGAGTGGCACGTGCAGGCGCACTGCACGTATGTTACAGTCACAGTGACAGTTGTTATGCTTATACTTGTCCGTTATGACGGAGAACTCACGCACGTTTCACGAACCCGTGTGTATGTGTTGAAGGGGTGCTTGACAGCTCTTGAACAAGGTCATCATCAGCGTGATCAGTAAGCACGGGCAGCTGGACCGGACTTGTTATTGCGGACGTGATTGCGGTTATGGGGAGTCGAAGTGTAGTGAAGTGCGAGGTATAGTGCAGCTGGTGGAAATCCTGGATGCCTCTTACGATGAAATGATCTATGATGCCTCCTGTCGTGGACGTGGCAACGAGGTCTTTTGATGCCCTCTCCACATCTAGTCCCTTTCACGCACTATAAGGACCAAGCTTTGTTGGGCCTCGATAAATCAATGTTGAAGTCACCGGTAATGATGAGAGGCCTGGTTATCTCAGCACATTTATTGTAGGAAGCATTCACAGCGGTTTTTGCGTAATCCACGTGGTCCACGTTGCGGACCATATGGACGAGTAGATGGTAGTTGAGCGTCTTCCAGGGCTGTTCTGTCTTCAGTTTCCTCACTTTCCTTGCGTCTGCCGCGGTGGTGTAGCGGTTAAGGTGCTCGGCTGCTGACCCGAAAGTCGCGGGTTCGATCCCGGCCACGGCAGTCGCATTTCGATGGAGGCAAAATGCTAGATGCCCGTGTTCTGTGCGATCTCGGTAAACGTTAAAGAATACCCGATGGTCAAAATTTCCGGAACCCTTCGCTACGGCGTCTCTCATATCATATCGTGGTTTTGGGACATAAAACCCCGATAATTATTATTAATATCACTTTCCTTGCGTGTCAATGTGTGTGTTCGTGGTTACTGTGTTTGTTGAGACTATGTATCACCTGTGGCACATACCCGCATAACATTAACTCTGGTTTACGGGTATGTGCCACACGTGACTGAGAGAAAGGGTTTCATGAGGTACGTGACAGGTATTTTGCATTATTCGCATCATGACCAGTGAATCGTGTTCGTCATACACTGATCCCCTGCAGTGCCAATTTTGGTATATTAGAAGTTATGGAGACGACCAGGAGAGCGCCCAGACGTAGGCGGCTAGATAGATAGATAGATAGATAGATAGATAGATAGATAGATAGATAGATACGTAGATAGAAACGGCCAAAGTGCCTGAGGTTCGCTAAGAAATGCTTCGCATTTAAAAGCAAATTCCGAATCGGTTAGCAGAACAGACGCCTGGCTAACACACTTCTCACCTCTTTCCTAATTCGAAATGCTTCAATTATCTCTCTTGTCGTTCGCTTTCTGTGCATATCAATTATCCCTGTGTCACAAAGTTTTGGCTGGCAGGTGCACTCTTTGCAGTGCATCGCTAAGTGCGAGGACGGGGCCCCCTTTAGTGAACTCTCATGTTCGCGAAGGCGTACATTCAGGCAACGTCCTGTTTGACCCACGTATTCCTTTCCACATGTGAAAGGAATATCGTACACTACATCTTTTTTGCACTCAACATTCCTCCTGCCATGTTTTATTTGACAACCATCTGTTTTTCCCCTGCTTTTCTTTGTGGCCAACCTTTCCACTGCCGGGCAAATCTCTGACATTCTGTTTTTGGCTGAAAAAACAACCCGCACCCCATACCTTGATGCAACTTTTTTCAACCGATGTGAGACGTTATGCAGATACGGGATGACCACTAATCGCTCTTTGCCGCCCTCGACTTGTTTGTCTTCCTCACTAGCGCTGCTTATTGTCTTCTTTACTTCTCGCCGATTCTTTTCACAAGCCAAGAGGAGACACTCGTCTGGATACCCAGCTCCCCTTAAGCGCTTAATCTGCTCGGAAACACTTTCATTTATCGTACACTCTTAGCAAACGACCGCTTAAAACAACGCATATAAGGCGGAAAGTAGGTCAAATTTTCGACGCTTATAAATGGCTCTTTAAGCGGCCTACTTATACGGCTCTTTTATGCGGCCCCTGGCTAAGCGGCTCTTTCTTATGCGGCCTAAGTTTATGCGGCTCTTCCATATGCGAGGCCACCTCGTTGCCAGAAGGCCGTTTAAAAGTGACCGCTTAAAGTAACGCATACCGTCGATTTGGTTAAGCGGTATTTCAGGTCAAATCTGTCCGGCTTATATACGGCTCAATATGCGGTCGAAATATATGTGGTACTTTTCGCAAATTTCTAGAAAAAAAAGAAATTCTTCTACATTGTAGTTGATCCTGCACTGTTCCTCTTTTTTTTTCTTTTGTTCTTTTCAGCCTTCCAACTCATGAATATGCATTTACACATCACAAGAACACTGCACAGAGAGTCACAAACCATGTATCAACACACACACTCCACCACGGGGATTTGAACCCAGGCCAACCGCGTGACAAGCAGACACTGTAACCACTACGCCACCGCACCACACGATCTGGGTGGACTTCCGCGGCTTTATATATGCACTTCACGTTATCTTGGACGATTTTACGATCGGCTACAACGCTATAATTTTGCATATATGAGAGGCATCGTTCGCGAACCCTCGTGGGCCGTCATAGTCAGTTTGTGTGTGGAATTATGTTTCTCGTCCGACTGCTTGCGTATCCCGCACGGAGACAGAGGTGAACAATGAACGATGCGTTTCCGAGTGCATTTCCATTTGCCGGCATCATACAGCAGCCGAACGTGCCCTGATGTGCAACCAGCCGCCAAAAAAAAAGTTTTCTGCGATGTTTGACGCAGTACAGGCGGAAGTCAGCTGATCTCATCTCCACTCGGCGAAGTACAGTCTCCCACGTCCTTCGCGAGCATCGCGTTGATGTCGGTGCGTTTATACGGACAGTATTGTGTAGAGGTTCATCTCAGAGAATCGGATTAAAACACAATCGCTTATTCGCGCAACAGATGGGTTTGGTGTAGTGCAGCGCGTACGGAGCGACGGACCAGCTTTCAGAACGGGCGCGCTCATTTCTCTCCCGAGTATAGTATAGACGATAAAGAAACGTCGTTGTTGAGTCGAAAGAACAACGAGCCTTCGCAGAAAAAGAATGCAGTCTCCCGAGCTCGAGGCTGACGGCGCCGACGAGCGATGCCGTGGAATTGTCATGCTGGGGAGGACGGCGGGTCTGAGGTTGGTCGTTCTCGTGGTTCGTTCGTTGTTGACAGTTGGAAGTGATGCTCCCCTTGGCTTACACAAACGATGAAACTTAGTGCATGACTGGCGCGGAAAGAGCACGCATGAAATCGCTTGCATCACCCGTTAGAACATGTTTCCTGCCAAGCGTCGCATCAAAAGAAGCTAGCAATACTTGAAATCGAATGAAGTCACAATATGATCCAGCTTTCAAGGATAAATCCATGCTATTTCTTCAAAAGTGAGAAGTGGCCTGAAGGATTCAGAAGGATCATGTGAGCAATTATACTGAATAATGCAAAGATTAACTTGAAACATTCTAATATTTAATGGGCGCTGTTAAATCTAAATAACAACCGCAAATTAAATATGCACTTGTTTTGGACATTGATGGTTCATGAACATTAAGCTCTACACCATGCCTCAGTTGACCACATATCAGCGCCGAAGAGCGATCTGGTGGAGGCCCTGTGTTGGGGAACATGGCAGGTTGAAGGTTGTTTTTGTATTCCACCCGTTGTCGACGAGTGAAAGTGATTCTTTCCTTGGCTAAGAGATGTGATCAGAGCGACAAGGGCCAGTATTACTTCACTCCATGTCATCCAGTCAAGTATACTTTGAGCTTAACGACGCTTTAATGTATAAACTAGTAAAATGCTGAAAGTGGCTGAATTCGGGCAGTAATCTTGACTTCTAGAAATAAATATTCACCTGTCTTAAAAATGTGCTGTCAGTAGCATCCTGCTTGATTCGGATCATAGGACACGACATGTAAACGTATAATACTAAATAGTAGATATAGAGGAACAATTCTTATACTCAATAAGTGTCATAATTGCAAATAACAGCTGCAAATAAAAAGCATGCTTTCACACTAATAGCACACCCATAAATGTTGAGCTTTACGTGTCCCAGTCAACCTCCCTCATGTTCGATACCAGGGGCGTAGCCAGAAATTTTTTGGGGGTGGGGGGGTGGGGGCGTCAACCATGCTTTATGTATGTTTGTGCATGCGTTTGCATGTCTGTGTGTATATATACGCAAGCAAAATTGAAAATTTTCGGGGGGGGGGGGAGGTTGACCCCCCAACCCCCTTAGCTACGCCCCTGTTCCATACCATGTAGCTTTACGTGCACCTTTATTTAAATATCAGCTGTCATGCAACATCCTTAGCTTTGGCTAGTACAGCAGCTAATGCAAACTGTGCTTGAGAATTCAAGATTTATTGCCAGTACCAACACTAGCTATACACAAAAACATTCTGTAGTAGGTGTTGCAGCTTTCTTTCAGAATTAGCAGCTCATATAGCGCTCACATAAGCATGCAGATATACATGTCTAAATGTGCAGCTATTATTCTTTTTTACGAAGAACTGCGCGAAATAAACTGGCACAAGGAGAGACGCGCGGACAAGCGTCTTCCTTGTGCCAGTTTACTTCGCGTAGTTCTTTGTAGTCATGAATTACCAACTTGCCCAGCGATCTATTATTCGATATTATCCTTTACATGCAGCCCACTTCCATGGCAGTTACCACGGCACACCATCTGTCAGACATTGTGCCACATGATGGGTATTCGCATAAGTACTAGATTTGTCCTTCACTAAATGTTGAGACCTGAAATGTATTTGTTCTTTTTCTGACATCATTTCAAAACATGACCTTTCCCTTGCAGTGTTGAGACATATCTTTGCAGTAAGTTAGGCATTGTGTCCAAATCCATCACTGTGCCAGACTGGCACTTATTTATGTATGCATGGGTCCCCTATTTCCATTCTGTGCTCCAAGCCCTTCCCTTCACCCATTACTGTAGAACTGTGGCATTTAGGTGTTTCATCTGGCAACGCTAATTGTTGTTACATTTTGTGCCATTTCTTCGAGTACCCATGCCATTATTTAGTGCATTAAGTGAATGAAGGAACATGTTATGCTGCTGCACAGCTGCACACTGAGCAGAACAATGAGATGCAGAGCCATGAGAGAAAATATAGAGAACATTGTCACGGTACAACGCAGACACAAGACACTGAAAAGTTCTACAAGAGTAGGACAGCTTGTTGACACAAAAAATGGCAGGCGCAAACATGTCTAACAAGACTGAAACTTGGGCTAGTTGGTTGTCCTTCATGATGAACCAGCAGCACAACCACACACGGACAGAGGAAAGGTACACGAAACACAGCACTCTGTTGTGTGCCTTCTTTCCTATGTACATGTGTGGTTGCACTGCCGGTTCATCATGAAGGACAAACATGATGTCTTCGGCAAAATCCCAAAGACCCACTAGGCATTGATGTTCATTGATGTCGCCATTGTCTTTCTCACCTGCAGAGCACACACGTCAATACATATACAATAGGATGCATCGTAAAGGTTTTTCACCTATATGCTCTGTTGTTGAAGTAATAGGGCATTGTGTGAACAAAATAATGAATGTAAAAATGAAATCACCCTAATATATATGCCATATTCCTTATTGCTCAATTCTCAACCTCCACGTGTTCCACTTCAGCACCTGTGCACATAATGGCCCCCTAAAGGATCTCGGCAGTAGTTTCCCTGAAATGGTTTTGAAAGCTGCTATTCGATCAGATTAAGCTAACTGGATCTCATGAACGTATCTTTTCAAAACAAATAAGGGGGCAGTTCACTTGTTATTTTCTAGCAAGCTACCTTAGCAATTTGGCCTTGAACGTGTGCACTTTCCTTGCAGTTGTGTCCCAAACAGCAGTCAGTGGCCTATCGGTTATCAGTAAAAATGTTCTTTATGAACAGTCTTACAAGTTCAGTAATGCAGCACTGTAATGGGTGTATCATTCTGACATATAGTTTATGCATTCAAAACTCTTCAGTTGAAATTCCTAACCAGTTTCTCTATCAGTAATGACCACAATTGCTATGCAACTCTCGGTACCATCATCTGCAAGCATGGATTGATGCATTCTGCAATGCTTTAATCATGCATCTTATCACTGGCCCTGTGATCTCACAAGTCACCTGTGTCCTTCTCTAGACAGTAACAGCTATAAATATTTTGCATAACTTAACTAGTTTTTTTTCCAAACAGCATGACTTACCTCTATTTGCACAGTCAGTAAGCCTGCGGTGAACACTGCGCCTATTACTTGTTCCCTCTTTCCTCCTTGCTCTCTCTATTCTTTTTTCTCCCCTTCCCCCGTGTAGGGTAGTAAACCGGGTACAATCTGGTTAACCTCCCTGCCTTTCCTTCGCTTTTATCTCTCTCTCTCTCTCTGAACACACAGTGCACACTTTTGTAGTTTGACATATTTTATTTTCAATTACAAACAAAACTGTGCAACAATGTATACATCAATACAGTGTTTGTAAACTAATAAGTGAATCTTACACTTTTACAGAAACAAGGGAAAAAAAGAACTGCGAAAGAGGTGATCAAATAATTGAACAGAACGATTGTTGTTTTTCTACGCTTCAGGGGTTTCAGGCCTTCTCATCTGACGAGAACTAATTGATAATGACCTAGCTTGAGTTTCAGCACGCCTATACGTAGAAAAAACTCTACTTTCTTGCAGAGTGCAGGTCAATACATACATGGAAAATTGCACCACATAAATGGCAGGAGCTACCTAAATGCCTTCAATTATAATTACTTTACTTAAACACAATAAGATAACACAGAATTGACTAGAGTAACAAAGAAGTATTGCAAGTAAGTGGGCCTTGATCGACGCCATATATGTAGCCTTGGAAACAGACGAAGGGCTTGAGGTGTGCTTCCTGCCTGTTTCTGGCACTTAATTTGCAATATATGAGTAAAATACACAGTGAAAAAAATTCTGTTCTATATCATGAGCTGTGTAGTGCACGTAGGTACTATGATTTATCACAAATGTATGACTAAACTAGATACCCTCTATATTAGTAGGCCTGAAGTTTGAGGACGCAGCTTTTCTGTTGGTAGTGGCTAATAAAATTTCAAAACATGGGTATCAGCTGTGCATGAACGACAAGTGATATGCTAATATAATGCCCTAATAAATAGGACTTTTCATAGTACATGCATCAGAAATAATACGATGACTGTGTATGTTATACTCCGAGGAAACCTACAAAATGAACAATGAATATGTATATATGAACACACACACATACACACACACACATACAGTTATTATTGCACATGATGTCTGCCACAGATTCCAATGCTAGTGTACCTGCTACTCAGGTATTCTCAAAAGAAAGAGCATTGAAAAGTGCATGAACATAAAACAAACTTAAATGTCTCTAAAGTTTGTGAAAATTCAGCTAGCCAGCAGCCTTATCTACCCAGCCTAACAATGTAACAAAAACACACAAACGAAATAAAACTGCACAAAAAAGAACATAAGTTAGGCGTTGTCCTTGAGCTTGTCGAGAATCTTCAGCAGTTTACTGTTTGCCCAGCAACGTGGAAAACTCTCTTCTTGTGCAGCAAACTTTGAATTAGTCCCAATGTTTGGGCGAAAGCAGACGGGTAGGTAACATCCTTTATGTAATGTATGGTCAAACACAAGAAAAGTGTCTTTTCAAGCGTGCAGTCATCTTTCAGGGTAACACGCTTGTCCTCAGCACAAAAAATAAGCTTTGTTGCCGAGCTCCAAACAATCATGGGCCCTGGCAACCCATGAACATCTGCAAGATGCTGGAAAAAAGTAATAAAATTAATATATGTTTTATGTTCTGCACAGCACATCTTCATACAAAAAGCTAACAATTCAGAGGTAGTGGATGGATGAATGCCAGCACTAAAATATTGCAAGCTTTAGATGCAAAACCGTGCATAAATTTAGATTGTTATGGGCGTGGTTTATGCCACAGTAAATAAATCAGTTTCAGCCACCCCGATACGCAGCTATAGGTGCCACTGCTTGAAATATTGCTAATGCATTCAAAGCAGCCACAAGTACAACGTCAGATCTCACAAGTGTATAAGCAAGCGTTTCTTTGTGTTTCGCACGCAATGTTCATATCATATATCTGTTCCATGAAAATGGGTAAAAACAGCAGCCAAATGAGTGTACTGAGACCATAAGTAACGGAAAGCAGAGCCTTGGCTTGCTTCAATAGTAGGCTGAAATGGAGGCCTGAAGCCACCTCTCAATGATGACATATCACAGGTGGTGACAGATGGCATGTGTGTTGGGCATGTCCTTTTGCACTAAACTTGAGTGCTGTAGTGTCACGCTCACAGGGCAAACCTGGAAAAACGTGGTTTCTGTTTCTGTTGGGAAATGGAAGTACCACAGGACAATCAAAAAGGCCCGAATGGATTGCCTACATTGACTTACATGATTGCTTATGTGTGTACGCCTTTGTGCATACAGATGTACTTGAACTATCTTAAACTATTTTAAGCAAAGGAATTGACTGGGCCCTATTCAATTGCAGAAGAGGCACTCTGCTACAAACAAGGTGGACATGGCAACAGAGTCCACATTGAAAAACTAAAGGCCATGTCCGCACTAGGATACATAGCAGTTCCCACTCATCATGTAAGGTGGCTATGCATAGGCTAGTATCAATATTCTTTGCAGCACCAAGGAAACAAACTTCAATCTACATGGATGTTCTAATACTGAAATTTGACATATAATCTTTCGTTGAGTGAATGATACAAATTACATTCAAAGTCAATGTCACAGTACTTTAACAGACTCAAAGGGCCCACTTTGTGTACAGAGATGCATGCAGTGAATGGTGCTGTTGTATATAGACTAATATCACAACTTTGCAGGTCCTTTCGGCTGTCAATGCACACGTCTGAGAGTCGTGCCACCACCTACTTATTGAATATTGTCTTTCTTTCACTGAAATTAAAGCTCTTTTGCAGAAAAACATTCTTGTATTCAAAAGTATTTTGTGTTTGCATATAGCATAATTGGGCATAAAATTACCCTGAATATCTCCTTTCAACGTGGTCTTGAGAAACATGTATTTGTCGTCTGGTCAGACATAGAACAGCTTTTTTTTAATTTCATATGCTGCACTGAAAATTGCTGCATAATTGTGACAAAATTGTCGTGCGAAAGAAAATTCTTCAATGGAATGAGCTAGCTATAGACTTAATTGTAATTTATCAACTCTCCACCAGAAACAAATATCTAAGTTATATCTGTTGCAGTACCGAAACGCAGATAAATAGTTACATTGTTTACGAACGTTTTACGACAGTCATGCACGTACAATACTGATTCCGTTTTTGAGCAATATATGAGAGATAGATCCGCTTCAGGTGCACAATTGTAGATGCTGCTTGATATTGTTCTTGATTCGCGAACCACATAATAGTGAGCAACAGTGTTTCGCTTTCTGACAATTTGCGACTTTCATGCATTTCGAAGAAAAGGTCCGAGCAAGAGGCTCTACCGATGCGCCTTTCACAGATCTAAAGACTCGTTAGGAGCGGTGCTTTGTTTCTAACAGCACAACACAAAATTGGGAGCATCGAAATAAACTCACCCAGTCGTGCATGGTTCACGGGGCAGTGCCCGCAGTAGGAGCACCAGGCAACTTGATGTGGCACGCCTGGTTCCCCTGGCTGGCGGCTGTACGCGAGCAATCCAATCTGATGCACTCACACTCACATCGCACTCACACGTGCCATCATAACTGCACGCTCTTCTCTGAATGCCTTTGACGTCGGTCGAGGTGTACATCCCACGCAGCAGGGCCTGATCGGCACTGCCGAAACGTTGAAGCACGCCAAGACGATCGCGGGACCGAATTCTCAACGAAAACAGAGATCACGCAAGGAGCGGGCGCAAAAGAGACGGACACCGCTCGACGCGCATGGGAGAGAGAACTGTAGGGGGAATAAGTCAGCAGCGTGAGCAGGGAGAGAACGCGATCAAAGGTGAAAACTTCCTTCGCACGTTGAGTTTGTAGACGTCGCGGGCGTTGTTTGCGTGATAATACTGCGTATTCACGAGTAAACAGAAACAAAGGCACGTCTACAATACGAACTTGTATACTTTAAACAAAAACGTTGCGAGGCGAACGAGGCAGCAGAGGCGACTGACGTAACTCGGCACGGCCGCTGTATTTCCAACGCACGTGCTTCGCACGTAATAAGATATACGGTCGGCGAAGGTCGGGGAGGCGCTGGCTTTATCTCGAGTTCACCGGCCGCATTCGGCGCCAACACAGGAAACACTACACGACCACGACGTCAACGTGGACTTCGAGCCTTGAGCACGCTCGCTCGGCGCTGTTGATATATGAGTTTCTCTCTCGCTTCTCGCCGCGGCGCCGATCTCAATTTCCCGCATAAGACAACGGGCCCTGTATAAGCGTTGCGTCCGCTCGAGACCTTTTCGCGTCAATAAACACCGGGCCCCATATAAGCGTTGCGTCCGCTCGCGGCCGCATATAGCGGGCCCAGCCCGTCACCGCAGAATTTGTCACGCTTAATGGCGGTTGAAGGGCCGCTTATATGGAGTACCTTGTGGTGGAATAAAAATGGGCCGTTTATGTGCCGGACGTTATACGGGACTTGAATAAGAGTGTATGTACACATGATTTTGTGAGGGCGGATTTTATGCATGAAGTGGCGATCCCGTTCTTAACTATCTTTGAATGAGCTGAATGATAGCTGAGCAAAGTTTTACAGATCTGTGCGATACATCCAACACGTGTGAAAAGAACAAAACTTAATTTCAAGGTCCTGAAACTGAATACGTCGTTCTTTTGGCACTTCAAAGGTATCCTGTAAGCCGCACCCAATTTTCTTGAAAGTTTTCAAAACATTCACTAGCGTGCTCGTGCGCGGATTATCGTTTACCAAAACAAGGTAGTCGTCCACGAATCTGAATAGCTTCAGACCCATGCCCTCTAGCTCTTTCTCCATAGCTGTGTCGAGTTTGCTGAAAAAAATATTGCAGAGGATCGGAGCGACGCTAGACCCAATACGAATTCCATCCTTTTGGACGTACACTTTGTCACTCCACCCCACTAGCGTGGAACTTAGATACATTGACAGAATTTCCATAAAACCTTCTACGGACACCCCACTGGCGTTACAAAAAGCCACTTCATCATTGTTGTTTGTGATGCACTCTTTTACACTTTGTAGCAAAGGACCATGCGGAACGGAATAGTATAGATCGACAACATCAATAGTGAAGGCATCGCAAACCACTTCACTGTCCCCCTTTAGGTAGCCTACGACTTCCATGGAGTTCGAAACTTAAAACGGGTAAAAAAAACGGAGCGAATCCAAATTCTTTTGTAAAAAACCAGACACTAGGTGTAGCCAAGTGCCCCTTTCTCATACAATGGTACGGAACGGACGGTCTGGCTTGTGTGTTTTTACCGTAAAAAATGCTTCTAGCAACAGACCCTTTTCGTTTTTCACGGCTGAAGATAACCTGCTCAGGTTCAAGTCCGCTAGCTTCCTAACGGCCCGACGTTTTACAAGACTGGCCTTCTCTTCAACTCTCCGGAAATTCTTATCTATAGCAACTTGGGCCTTTTCCAAATAAACCTTCCCCGGCAAAATCACAAAGAAGCCCTCCTTATCCGAAACAGCGATACGACTACCGCTATTGGACAGAAACTTAATCACCGGTCCAAGTTTCTTTCCTATGTTTGGTTTTCTTTGCTAGATGAAAACACATTTACGCAATCAGTACTGCACCTCAGTTTGTCCTCGTCCTTCACTCGACTTGCCACAGACCTGGCCACTTCCACCTTCTCGGCACGGGAGAGAACCGCTTCAACACAGAACTTCGGACCGTGTTGTAGAAGTCTTTCATGATGGTTGGGCAAGGCAAGATCGCCTAGTACCATGACCTTTCCTTCCGTCCTTGTGTGTCTCGTCTTCTTCGGTAAGCCTTGCCGTGCCTGGTTCCACAAGGTTTCTGTAGCACTCTCCGAAATCCGCAACCACTCTTGGTAGCGACGGTAACCGTTTCCACCTTTGACTGTGACAGGCCACTCGCAAGCAGTCCTTGAAGTACCGAACCTGATGATTCCATTCCGAAGCCAGTTTCTTGCATAAACGTCTGCTGTTTCCACGAGTAGGAGCCAGTAAACCACACAAAACCTGCACATCCGGTGGGCAGAGTGACGCCCGGTTGTACCATGAGGCAACGAGAATCTTGCACACATAGAGAGCGATCAACGTGGTGATGGTTGCAGGGTTAGAGAGGAAGACGTTATTAACACACGGAAAAGAGCCCTTTGTGTGGTGGACCTCAAGGTCCGCCGACTACCAGACTGTCGTTTAGAAGAACAGACGGCACGTCCGAACGAACACTTTAATGGAACATGAAGAAGAAAAGATGGTTTCGTGCCCTCGAGCGAGCCGCAGCTCGTGAGGAGCACTCACGATGATGATTAACGGCGTCTGCTAGGCTGATGAAGACGAAGTTCCAACATCTTCCCGCGCCCAACAGATGGCGTTACTCGACTAAGAATGGGTATAGCAGCTGAACAGGGCGGTTGACTATGGCTCCGCCCGGCAGACGAATGGAAGCGGAGCAGACCTTTTACACAAACTTGTCTGCCCTTGTCGACATGAACTTAACCTGGGTCATCGTATGAATGTGCCTTTCTTGAAGGCACGTCAGGTTGTCGACGAGGTGTCCTTAGTCTGAGATGTATCCGGTAGCATTCAGTCTTTTGAAGTTCAGTCAAAAAGCCCCTGTGATGAAGTCGGCTCTCTTGTCAGCTTTTTCTTGCATATCATTAAGATCATTAAGCACGAGGTGAATCGTAGAGCATCCATAAGAGAACTGAACCACTCCGTGTCAATTAGTCGTCCTAATGGTGGTTTCGTGCTGACAGCATGAGTCAATGTCGTGGCGGCACATTCTGGAACTTCTGCTCGCATGTCTTGACCAGAGTCTTCTGGCCACCTTGAAGAATCCCCGATCCATTTTGATTCCTGCCACCGCGGCCCTCTCTGCTGTAGCTTCTCTGCTGATATCTCTCTTGTCTGTAAGTCTCTCGGATTTTCTTTGCCTCGGTGGAAGCGCCGCATGAAGGCTCCGTTGGCTTGTGGATTTTGGCCACCCGGTTCACGACGAAGGTATTTCTTGTTCAATGCTCGAGGTATCCTGTAGGCTTGAAATCTGTCAGCTGGTCCTTCATCCAGGTACATACGAATGATCTTGTTCTTATTTTCCAAGTGACAGTGGTCGTTGTCAAACCTTCGCATCAACCTTATAAGGCCTCGACAATTATAGCGGCCGTCCTCTTTCGTCTGATTTATAGTGAACTTTTGTAGCCTCATTTTGTTGCCCGACGCAGTTTCTTCATCATCCCCACCGAGTGAACTTTCCGGATCCCAAATATCTGTGAGAGCGTCAGAAGAACAGTCCTCTTCTACGCATGTCCGAAGTACAATGACAGTGGAACATTGAGTGCTGTTGCTTGGGAAAGGAATTGGCCCTTGCACAGTCCATCCTAGTTTAGTCTGCACAGCTTTTAGGTTCTTCCATTTGTTGCACACGGTTTTCACGTCGCCAGTCACAAAATTCCAGTAGTGGTCGGAGCCTATTAGTAGCGCAACGGAATTTCCGTTGTCTCCCTCTAGAGAAAGTGCTCGTGTATCCATTCCACTCTCTTCCATTTTCTTTATAACTTGTTCGTCTGGAATTGGGATGTGCTCGTTACAGATGTCCTCTACTTCTAAAGCGTCGATTATAATCGGTTCCTTCGTGGCTTTTTCGAAAATGCTCACACGGACTCTTCTCATTTTTTTTTGCGTCTTGGGACCTCCGAAAACTCCAACTGTCACCGTTTCTTCTTGTAACAGCTGGCAGCCAAGTTGGCGAGATGCTTCGATGGTGATGAAGCTCCGCTGACTCCCTCCATCGAAGAGTACCCTGTAGTACCTTGAAGACATCGTGCCTGCTATCTTGGCTGTCAAGGACTGTAATAATATAGCAGGGCTCGCTTGTTCCGAGAGGAGGTTGACTGCTGTCGCAGAAGCGTCGTTTGCCTTCTTCCGGTAGTCCGGGTCACACATGGATGTTACATGTCGTCGAGAGCATCTGTCGCATTTTTGTCTTCCCCTGCAGTCTCGTGCCAGGTGACCTTGCTTGAGACAACGAAAGCACCGCCCGGCCTTGGTGAGAATATGCTTCTTAACTGTCAAACTCGTTTCGTCGTCGCAGACTTCGGTACGATGCTTCGTTGACTTACAAAACAGACATGTATCAGGCTTCCCCAGCACACATTGCAGAGACGCTACTGACGACATGGTACGATGCCCAACTCTTCGCGGTATCTCTCCAGTTGGTTTAGGGATGTCAGGTCTTCTTGGGGACGCACACGCCGCCAGAGTTTCCCTGCATTGAAGCTGATGTTCGAGGAACTCCAGAAGATCTTGCAGCTCTTTCTCGATTTCTGTCGTCCTGTCCTGTGGGTCCCTTTGCGCTTGCATCGTTGATACCGCGGTTGTCGTCGGCTTGTGAAGTTCATGATACTTGAGCACCAAGTCGGATGGTATGACTCGCAAGAGAATCTCCCGTAGCATGGAGCAGTATGTATTGGGGCTTGTTCCAAGCGCTTTGAGACTCCTCACATGTACTTGTACTTCGTCGTAGAGGTCTCGAAGTTCGGTGGTGCTAGAAGACGACAAAACTGGCCTGAGATCTAAGAGGCTTCGAAGATGTTCTTGAACGATAATCCTCTCGTCCCCGAAGCGTTTCTTGAGGATATCTATCGCGTCTTCATAGCACTCTCCCGTTGCCTGGAGTCCGGAAATGGCTGCAGCGGCAGTTCCAGTGACAAGCGTACTCAAATAGTTGAATTTCTCGGCAGCGCTAAGGTCGTCGTTGTTGTGCACGGCCGTCGAGAACTGCATCCAAAATCGATGCCATTTTTGTCGGTTGCCGTCGAATTTCTGCAGTTCTAGTTGCGGCAGTCTCGACCTGAAACTGACGGAAGCTTGGCTCGTCGTCGGGCGCGAGGCTTGAGACGACTGGTTGTTCAGAGTCGCAAAGCGAAGCTTTGCCGTCAATGTGACAATCTTGTCGCCATATTTGCTCGCGTCTGTGATCTCTGCCTCGATCAGCTCGTCAGGCGTCTCGTCTATTAGGCTTTCATCGATCTTCGTTATCTGTGCGTAGATCGCGTTGATTCGGTCAATTGAAACGCTGACCTGTGATGATGACAGCTCTGGTTCTCGTAGGAGGTCTTCCGCTTCTTGGACGATGCCATCCAGTTGCGAGCGCAAGCACTTGCGTCGTCGGAGTAGCCGTTCCATGGGTCAGTCGGCAGCCGGGAACTCTTCGCCAAAGGCTCAGGGGTCGCAACGCGACACCTTGAATCGATGAGGCGTCGTTCGGAAGATCCCGCTGGGTTTCGGCACCATGTGGTGGACCTCAAGGTCCGCCGACTACCAGACTGTCGTTTAGAAGAACAGACGGCACGTCCGAACGAACACTTTAATGGAACATGAAGAAGAAAAGATGGTTTCGTGCCCTCGAGCGAGCCGCAGCTCGTGAGGAGCACTCACGATGATGATTAACGGCGTCTGCTAGGCTGATGAAGACGAAGTTCCAACACTTTGTACTAGAAATTACATTTAGGATGACTGCCAGTTGGGCGTGTTGGTATAGGTTCATGATGAAACAAGCGCGATATGTACGAAGACTCAGAAAGGACACAGGACGGAGCGCTTACTAGCAACTGAAAATTTTGTTGTGGAAAGAACAATCTTATATATGCATAACATGCATCCCCGTCACCACACACCACCGTTGTTATCACAGAGTGAATCAACAAAACACCACTACGATAACCCATCGCATACATCAAGTAAACACGTGTAAAGCCCCTCCCCCCCCCCCCCCCCACCGTCAAAACAAGAAAAAAAATGCACTGGTTGACGTTATATCTAAAAAAGCAAATTCCGAATCGGTTAGCAGAACAGACGCCTGGCTAACACACTTCTCACCTCCTTTCTTAATTCGAAATGCTTCAATTATCTCTCTTGTCGTTCGCTTTCTGTGCATATCGATTATCCCTGTGTCACAAAGTTTTGGCTGGCAGGTGCACTCTTTGCAGTGCATCGCTAAGTGCGAGGACGGGGCCCCCTTTAGTGAACTCTCATGTTCGCGAAGGCGTACATTCAGGCAACGTCCTGTTTGACCCACGTATTCCTTTCCACATGTGAAAGGAATATCGTACACTACATCTTTTTTGCACTCAACATTCCTCCTGCCATGTTTTATTTGACAACCATCTGTTTTTCCCCTGCTTTTCTTTGTGGCCAACCTTTCCACTGCCGGGCAAATCTCTGACATTCTGTTTTTGGCTGAAAAAACAACCCGCACCCCATACCCTGATGCAACTTTTTTCAACCGATGTGAGACGTTATGCAATTACGGGATGACCACTAATCGCTCTTTGCCGCCCTCGACTTGTTTGTCTTCTTCACCAGCGCTGCTTATTGTCTTCTTTACTTCTCGGCGATTCTTTTGATTACTCACCTTAGTTAACGTATATAGTTTTTTGGACTTGTCCTCATTCCTTTTATTTGCGATTTTCTTGTTTCTTCTATAAGCTGTTTTCATTTCTTTTCATTTTTTTTCTTCACTTTTATTTTATTTTTGTGCCTTCTTCTACTTTCATTCCGTTTTTTTTTTGCATTGTATTGTATTTGACTTTGCTTTGCATTGCGTTGTATATTGGTTTTCGCATTTGGCTTTTTATTTTATTGTATTCCTCACTTCATCTTGTATTTCAACTGTTCTTGCCTCTTGCTAGTTTTTGCCCTGTATAGTATTATTATTATTATTATTATTATTATAGACCTTATGCAAAATTGCTGCCATCTGTAGGAGGTTTGACGAAACTACTAATTCGGCGCCATGTTGGAGGCTTGTGTCCGAATCGTATTGCTATCGCTGCTATAACTTCTTGCTTGTATCTGCGTTGATAGTCGGCAATCGGGGCATAAAAATGCCAGACGAGCCTGTACATGTTACCGGCATTTCCTAGTTTTTACGTTGGCAATTATTACGTGTGAAGAACTACCTGGCAACGAGAAGAAGGTAGATGTTTGTCACCGAGTCACATGTAAGCCGGTCATCGCTGAGACTGAAGCTTTGCGCTTGGTTATAAATTTTGTCTGTTTTTAGTGTAGCGAATGAAGTGTTGTTATATAGCTATCGGAATATCATGCGTGTGGTGTAGGATTTTGGGAGGAGGCATTGGCGCGCGACGCGGCTGAGCACAGCGATGACGGTGAGAATGTGCTGTTGACCCATTTCATAGTGTATTTCATAAGGGACAGCTACGTCGACCTAATGTATTGTGCATCTTATTTAAAAAAAAACCGCTGTCCTGTTTGTTGTTTTTGAAACAATGTAGTCACTGATGTATGTTTTGCATAGAGCTACCGCACGATTAAAATGTAAGAAAGGTCCGCAGGAGGATCGAAAAGTGGGCCAGTTGGTAATTCATTTTCTTCGTTCAGCGAACTTGGAGCGCAGAAAAATACACAGAGGACGAAGCTTATGTGTTCCTCGCTTATGTGGTTCCTCGCTTCGTCTTTTTTGTCTTTTTCTGCGCTCCCAGTTCGCTGAACGAAGAAAAAGAAAGGTCCGCTTTTCACGCACGTGAAAAGTGAACATGAAACGCGTTAGTTACTCCAAGAAGTAGGCGCCGATTAGCTAGTATTTTATTGAATTGCCTTCCGACATGTACTCGTAAACATAGGCGTGCGCACAGGGGGGGGGGCGGCCGCCCCCCCTAATCACTTAACAGGGGGGGCGCGCGAAATCTGCCCCGTACATTGACCCTTCGGGTCACCTAAGAGGGGGGGGGGGCGAAATATGCCCCATACACTCACCTAATACGGTGGGGGGGGGGCGCTGCGATCAACGTTTGCCCCCCTTAATGGGGAACCCTGCGCACGCCTGTGCTCGTAAATAACACGATCCGCCAAGAGTATTCGCGTTCACATCGTCGCTTTCGGGGCCTACTCGAGCCTTACAATTTCAACCCGTTGCAGCAAGGCAGTTTTGCGTCGCCGACTGAACGCTTACGAAACCATCTCAGCGCGCAACCAACGGTAGCGCACCGATGGTCGAATGTAACACATCTGCGGGAACAGCATGTTTTTTCAGTTTCATACGAAAAGTGCCACACAAAAGCATCTCTTAATATTTCATAGCACACAGGGGTGGATACAGGATTTTTTTCCGAAGGGCGATCAGCGTCAGCTGGGAGAACCTGACATGTGCTCTTCTTAGGGTATAAATAAAAAAAGAAAGTATGGGGGAGGGGGTGTCAGGCCATACGGGCCGCCCCTCTGAATTCGGCAGTGACAGCACATGAAATGCTTGAAAAATACGCATAGTGAAGCAATACGGGCGCAAAGCACCCCGCCAGACGCTACCTTTTTAAACTACACAATCGAAAACAAACTACAAACAACACGTTCCAGCACAATCAGTTCGTTCGCTGAGAATCGATGACGCGTCTGTCTAACATGTAATTGTTATCGAAATGAAATAAACAAAGTAATGCTGTCAACCAGGGGCGTAGCCAGAAATATTTTTCGGGGGGGGGGGGGGGGGGGGGTCAAACCATACTTTATCGATGTTCGTGCGTGCATTTCTATGTGCGCGTGTATATATACGCCAGCAAATTGAACATTTCCGGGGGGGGGTTGAACCCCCCCCCCCCTGGCTACGCCCCTGCTGTCAACAGCAGCGCAGGCATGCGCGAGTAGCCGCGATGCAGCTTTGGAGCTCGTACACGAAGTCGGTTTGTCTGTTCCTGCAAAAGTACACGGCGCGAAAACTGTCTCGTTCTGGCATGACACGAAAGAGTGTTCTCGGATGAGTGCCGATGCTGTCACATACCGCATCCATTAAGAACGGCGAACGTAAATACGGCGTTAATCGTAAGCAGTAGCCGGAGCAACGGAACGATCTGCCGCTTCCCGTCGGTCGCAAGAAAATCTAATAACACACGGAGGCTAGTTTCCTAACCATTTTTCAGCATTCCATTTTCCTCAATCTCAGCAACACGGCACACGAAAATATGTCGGCATTGCCGTTCCTCTCAGCCGCCACACGTCGATAAGTACGCTCCGTGTGTGCACATGCGGAGCGCGCTTATCCTTCAACATGGCGGAAATGCTCACTGCGGCCACTAGATGGCAGCAATTTTGCATAAGGTCTATTATTGCTTTCTATATTGTATTTATTGCTTTCCATATTGTATTTAGCATTTTGCATTCTATGTTATTGGTTTCCTGTTATTTCATCTGCTATTTTAACTGTTCTCGCTTGTTTACCACCTGCTAATATTCTGCTACTTTTTAAAATCCACTTTTGTTGTATTTTTTAACTGAGGGTCCCGTTTTCAGTATTTATACTCTGGGACCCTCATCTGTATACACGTACTATGTAACTAACCCTTATGCCACCAATAAACTCAAACTCAAACTCAAACTCGCAAGGTCTATAAACTGCTAAGAATAACAGAGAGCTGAGTTATTTGGTAAGTATTCATTCTAACAAGACAGGGTGCGCAACACGGGCACAAGAAAAAAGTCAGGACACCACAAACGCCCGCGTTTGTGGTGTCCTGACTTTTTTCTTGTGTCCGTGTTTGCACGCCCTGTTTTTTTAGAATCTATAAACTGCTTTGGAAAAGCACCCTCTGCAGGCGTCATGTCGGCGCAACGTGAAATGTGGTTGTGATGCTAGCTATCTAATTATAAACAAAGCAATAAACGCTACAGATGTACTCCTACGATACAGGCGTCATGTCGTGTTAACGTGTGTGGTTGCTGTGTTGGCTCGGCTTTTACATTAGTCTAATAAACACTAAAATTGTATTCCTATGATTCAGGAAGCTATATTGAAGCATTGCACGACACCGGAGGCATACATTAACGACAGTTACGTATGACATTCAAATGATTGCACTTTAAAGTGCACTTAATTTCGATAATACTGGCGTATGTACACTAACGTGAGGGCTGACGTTACGTCGCACCATATGTTACCCTTTAAACGCCAATGTTTTAGACATGCCTGGTAAGCCCACGATGTGCACACAGCTACTGCACTTAAACATGAATACACTTACAAAAACACGTCGATCCACCTATAGTAACGCATGTCTCCATCTCATGAAATACAGCATAGAAGAACTCGCTTACTGTTTCGCATGAAACAGATTCCCACAACGCGTGGGATCTGCCGAATTTTTTTTTGTTCACGCAAGTATTTTGCTACCAAAAGAGTATTTAGGGGATCAGTGGGGGCTGATTTGTTTTGATGGTGTTTTTATGAAAATAGTTGGTTCTGAAATGACTTTTCTGGAGCTCATTTTCTATGCTTAGAGGGCCCCTCACCAGGCCGCATTGCAAATTCTAGTTGGACACTGAAAGTTGTTGCTTGCCAAATGAAGAGCATTAGTCAGTCAGTCAAGAACATTTATTCATGGTCCTGAGCAGTCTAAGCCGCAGGGGGACCCAGGGGGCGACACCCTAGCAGCCGCTACCGTATGTCGCAAGAATTTTTCAAATCGGATCATTACGAGCTCAGAAAAAATTTCACCATTTCTGACTAAAGGGAACCATGTTGGGATGCGAAGGAGCGCATGGGTCGACTTAAAGTTCCGTTCGTCACGGGCACCCTACCCGATGTTAACGCGTCTTTGGATGTGGAGCACACCATGAATTCACTGTAGTTGCTGTTAATGTTACTCGTCCGGAACTCTTGTTGGAGCACGCCACGCGGGTTTATCGCGCGTCTGCAGAATCTCGTTCCCCGACGCCATCACGTGATTGCTGAGAGAGCGTAAGGGGGAGAGGCCGCAGCGCCTTACCCAGCTCCTTACACAGGCCGGAACGCGCTAGCGCGTGCCAGCACACGTGGTTTTGTCTGCGTTACGCCAAGCTAAGACAGCATACAGTAGCCCTGGCCCCTAAATTGCTCTGCACGTATCATCATCAAGGCAGTCGAAGAACAAGACATAGAAGACTTCTCCTTGGCGCGAGCATGCGCTCTGCACGTATCATCATCAAGGCTGTTGAAGAGCAAGACGAAGAAGACTTCTCCTTGGCGCGAGCGAGCGCTCAATATCTTACACATGGCTATGGTAGGTTTTAGAAAGCGGATGGTCGCCAATGGAACTGCGGACAAAGCCCAGCGCAAAAGCTGCTTCGCATATAAAACAGTAATTAGTAGCGGCACGAAACCGTGATGCGAGGAGGCGAGCTGCAAACCCTGGCCACTCGCCCCGTGTAGCCTTCGCAAGCCAAATCCCTTCCCTGCTCTCATCGGCAGCGGAGCCAGAGGATCTCCTGACACATACGCGTGAACACGTGAAGCGCATTCATGGTCACCTGCGCATGACGTGCCGAGCCAGCCCGAGCACGCGAGCGGCGTTGCACAGCCGCTACTTTTTTTTGGCGTTAGCTACACTTGCCTAGCCGGAGCCAATTTCGCGTGGATCCTCATGAGCCCTGCTGCGCATGCGCGAGGATCAGTGATTTCACACAGCTGGCTCACCGTAGCCGACATCTCACGCGCTCTCCGCCACCGCCGCACGCGGCTCGCCGCTGCTGGTCTGCGCGTTTGGCAGGAGTGGCGTCGTAGCCGCGGCAGACACACTCGCGCCGGCGCGCGCGACTCGCCGCTGCTGGTCTGTGCATTCGAGAGGAGTGACGTTGTAGCCATGGCAGACACACTGGCGCCGGCGCGCGCGCGGCTATTCGCCTTCGCTGTGCAGTCGTCGTCGGACACTGCGCTGGAGCCGCTTGATAGCGCCTTTGACTGGCGTTTGCAGGTGGGTAACGCCATGGAGAAGGAGAGCGCAAATGCTGCTCGACGGCGCAGAAGAGCCGAGAAGCTTATCTCATCGGATCCCGAAGTAGTTGCCTGGCAATTAGCGGTTCAGCGTACGAAGAATGAACAGAAGGAGGCTAATAATCGTAGAAAATCTGGAAAGCTAAGAATAATCAACTGAACCTTTGCTAATGCTACGTATGTCCTGGCATAGCCGAGGTAAGCCACTGCAAATTTTTTAGGGGCGAAGCTCCTTAGGGTGTGGGTCGTTCCCTCCTCTGTAGTAGCAGTATGTAGCCACCTCGCCCGATCGGCAATGGGCGAGGTGGATCGGCAACAGGAGAGCGCCGATCGGTAAAGTCCCCCCCCTCTCTCTCGCCTCGCGACGCCGACGCTCCGCGCTGGATGCGTTGCAGATGCGTGCTCTAGTCCCCCCCCCTCTCTCTCGCCTCGCGAGGCCGACGCAGGCGGCGTCTGCTAGCGAGTTTCTTGATTGGAAAACCGACCGCTCGCGCTGCACAACCGTTCACTTACCACCCCCGTATATATAGGCACTGGATTTTGACCTCCAAGGTAGTGCCTGTATGATATTTTACCTGTGTGTGATTAAAGAATAAAAATTCACAGCGTATACATGTAAAATAAAGTGAGCTGCAAGTCGCAATGACTCTCATCGACCCTTTAGTATAAACACGCCCAATCTCACGTCGTTCATCATGTACTGGGTAGAGTTCCCGAAAGATTCACATATGGCGCGTGTCATTGGTGGAAGGCAATCGTTCGATTTAGTGCTGCGACGTACGCTAGGGGGACCGTTGTAATAAAATCCACTCGCTGTTGCTGCGCTTTCACTTTCGCTCCGAGTATTCACGGTTTACCGATGAAATACCTCCGGAGCTTCACCCCACTCATCCTCATTCACCCCGTGGATATGCTGTGGATTTTTTTTTAGATGCGAAGCAGCTTTTGTGCTGGGCTTTGTCCGTAGTTCCATTGGCGGCCGCCCGCTTTATAAAACCTACCATAACCATCTGTAACATATCGAGCGCGCGCTCGCGCCAAGGAGAAGCCAGGTCTATGGTTTGGAGAAACAGGCTATGCAGTTGTAATGTCGGTGCAACGTCAATTGGGGTTGGGGTGCTGGCTATCGAATTTTACAAGAAAGCAATACACACTACACATGTACTCCTCAATACAGGCGTCATACCATATTAACGTCTATGGTCCCAGTGTTGGCTCCGTTTTTTATAGCAGTCTAATAAACATTATATTTGTATTTCAATGATTCAGCAAGCTGTATTGAAGCACTGCTAGACCCCGGAAGAATACATTACCGAATGTGAAGTATGGTATTCGCAGATTTCCACCATGAAGCGCACTTAGTTTCGAGAAACCTGGCGTATGTACTCTGACGTGCGGGCTGACGTTACGTCGCACCATAAGTGACCCTTTCAACGCAGTTGTCGGCGTGCCTTGTAAGCCCACGATGTGTACACAGCACCTACACTTACAAAAACAGGTCGATCCACCTCGTAACGCTTGGATCAGAGCCATAAAATACAGCATAGAAGCACTCGCTGACTGCTTCGCATGAAACCGATTCCCACAACGCGTGGGGTCTGCCGAGATTTTTTTTGTCTCAACTTTTATTCATATAGTCAAGCAGCAAGATACACAAACTGCACATGTCATGTGAAATAATTATTGCAGTGTCACGTGCTACTCTTGGCGACGTCAGAGCACAGACGTCTACGTATAGGACCGACGTCACAACACTACCATCTACGTAGGGCGATTGCATCGTGTACGCCATCCCATCGTTCTCCGGGCGCGCTCCCGCGAGCAGGGCAAGCAGCGTTTAGCTTAAAATTTGACCCATTTTCGCGGCGCGTTTCGTTGAAAATTTTCGCAGACGTGATTGTGAACGTCCAGTGTATGCATTGCGCTCGTCACCTCAAGATTGTCAAATCTGGTTAGGGGCCCTTTAAGAAACATAATTTTGGGAGCTACACATTCGGGTCATTTCGGTAGACCCGAGGAAGATGGTGTGCTTTGTTGGGATATACGATCGGGGGCAAGTGAAACGTTAGGAAGTACTGCAATTACAGCGCGCAAGTGGGCATGTTGCATGGTACTTTATCTTTCTTTTGTGTTTCGCGGGCATCTGCAGGAAGCAAATGAACGCCAAAACTTCATAGAAATTTTCACACTATATTGTTGTGCGTCTGGCAAACCGAACTACAACATTATACTCAGGTTGTTATGCCCAGCTTTAATGCTTTAGGTCTCAGGTAACTAGTATTGTCTAAATAAGCAATTAGGCAGAACACAAAAAAAATAGTCTGACTTGCTTCATGCAGTACTGGACAACTTGCATTTGGTCGAGTCGTCTTAAAGTGCGTCGGCATATTTTCAAATTGTGTGTTTGTGTGTCGTTGGGTACGCAATGTTTTATTTTACCCTAACACAACGAATGTATATACTGACGCTTACACGTTCATTGTGGCCAGGGCCTGCCCGGTATGGATGGAAAACCAGGCGAGCAAGGCATGCAAGGCACACAAGGTCTATCAGGGTTGCCTGGACTGCCTGGCCCGAAGGGAGATCAGGTATGCGATGCGTCGATTTCATTGATGCCTTTTGCCACCATGCTCAGGGCGTATGCTGTTCGTACCCACCATTCCCCCTTATCTTACGTTCTAAACTTCTCATAAGCCCCGAGAACTGTGGCCACCCTCACAGAAATATATAATGTAACTGCTCGGGTTTTATGTGAAAAAACTACGATTACCAGGCACGGCGCAGTGGTTACTTTACACCACATGGGGTCCTTTACCATGCACATAAACCTAACCACACGGGTTTGTCTGCATTTCGCCCCGATCGAATTGGGCCGCTGCGGCCAGGAGTCGAGCCCGCGTCCTCGAGCTTAGTAACGCGAGTTACGCGACACTCCACTTACTAAGCTACCGCGGTGAGTGCCGAGCCTAACAGTATGCCTCAGAATTCGGAACGGCGCTGCAATGCAAACGTATGGCAGTAAGGATGGATTTATAATACACAGCTTTTTAACCTCGCATTGCACTGGTATATACAATATTGATATTATGGGAAAAACAGCGCGCAGACGGACGAGACGAATAAACGTAACGCAATACGAGCGCTAACTCGCAGCTGGTGATTTATCAGTATATGCGGATTACATAAACACGCAAGATATACATATTGAGCCTTTAAGAGGAACTGGCGGAGGAACACCACCATGCAAATAGAAAAATGCGGCAGATCTCACGCACTGTGGGAATCGATGTAATGCGAAGCACCTAGCAAAGAGCTGCATACATCGACTTGTTTGTCTTTGAGGCAAATGAAATCATACATGCCATGACATCTAGTTCACTACATACCGCATGTTTGCCATGCATGCATGTACAATGAAATATATACCATTTTAACGAGACAAACAATATGGTATATACCATGCATGACCTATCCTTTATGTTCATCACGCACGCGTGTCATGCCATACCAATTTGGTACATATCCACATAACAAAACGGCCGGAGGCGCACCATGACAGTATCATGTAGATCCCACCGTACATGACATGTATGTCATGATTCGCATGTTAGGATCTGTAATTTATGTTTGTCATACAGTCACGTCGCGCAATACCAATTTTGGTGTATATCAACATAGCGAACCAGCCAGCAGCGCACCATCAGCCTGGCATGTAAATCATGTCTTGCACAAAACGCATATCGTGATTTGCATGTTACCACCTCAAAATTACGTTGGTCACAGAGTCGTGCCACGCAATAGCAATTTTGGTGTATATCAAGCTAGCTAAACGACCGGAAGTGCACCATGGCATGTACATCCACTCCAGTCATACATGACATGCGTGTCATGGTTTTCATGTTACCACCCATCAGTTACGTCCGTCATACAGTCACATCGCGCAATACAAATTTTGGTGTAGCTCAAGAGAGCAAAATGGTTGCGAGTGCGCCATGAGCGTGGCATGTATATCATGCCATACATGACATGGATGTCGTGCTTTTCGTGTTACCAGCTGTCATTTACGTTCGTCATACATTCGCGTCACGCAATACCAATTTTGTTGTATATTAAGCGCGCGAAACGGCTGCGATCAGACAATGAGCGCCGAAAGTATATCATGACGTAAATGATATGCAGTAGTCAGAAGTTCGACGAAAGTTCGTCTGGTCAGGTATCATGATGACGATGTAGATGCAGTCACTGACGAAGTCAAGGTTGTAGCGAAGCGTTCGTAGTCGGTAATGGGTCGTCCTCTCGAGCGCCTTCTAGTGGGTCGTCCTCTTTTCTGAGAGCACGCCCCTCGTGCTGAGAGTCGGCCCCATCTTGTCTGTTGCTGTCGAGTATCGTCGCCGAGTGCCCGCTAATAAACCTCTTTATAATTTGGTGGAGAGTACTGGGCCTTCACAACAACTTCGGCCCTCACTCGATGCCCCTGGCTCTTCGATCCCGTATCCTGCCGCCTACCATGCCTCAAGACGCCTCCCAGCAAACGGCCCCTCCTGCACCGAACTCATGTCCCTTTGTCCCTCGTATTCGCGACCCTCCAGTCTTCACGGGCGCCGATGGTACGGACGTGGAGGACTGGCTTGCGATTTACGAGCGCGTGAGTGTCCCTAATAAATGGGACGAGGCAGGAAAATGGACTAACCTGGTTTTCTACGTCGCGGGTGTGGCGGGCCTGTGGTATAACAACCACGCATCCGATTTTACGAGGTGGTCCGACTTCAAGACCGCCATTATCAACGTGTTTGGCCGCCCTGCCATTCGTAAGCTGCAGGCCGAACAGCGCTTGCGTGAACGTGCTCAGAAGGCCGGTGAATCATTCACCAGTTACATAGAAGACGTCCACGATTTCTGTAAGAAAGCCGACGCCACCATGTCCAATTCTGACAAGATCAGGCACATCATGAAAGGCATCGACGATGACGCCTTCACCATGCTGCTCGCCAAGAACCCCAGCACAGTGGCAGAGGTCATAACGCTCTGCCAAAGCTATGAGGAGCTGCGCTGGCAGCGATCGATGACCCGTCGCTCTCCATCACGCGACGCCGAGCTCGCTGCCTTGTCGACCATATCTGACCACTCCTCGTTGCTCGCAGAGATCAGGACATTCGTGCGCGAGGAAATAGCGTGCCAATTCTCTCTGCTGGACTTTGCTCGCCCTGGGTACGCTCAACAGCCGTCGACCACCCTTCTGCCTCCCCTCCGCCGCGCAATCGAGCAGGAAATCGCGGAGGTCATGCCCGAGTACCACCAGCACCATCAGGCTCCTGCACCCTTGAGAGACGCCCAAGTTGTAGCAAGAACGCCCCCATCAATCCCTACGGCTGCCCCACCCATTTACGCCGAAGCTTCCGCCCGACCTCACTCCTTCGACGGGGATGTACCGGTCACCTACGCCGACGTCACGCGCAGGCCACGACTGCAGCCCACCATGCAGTCCTATCAGTTGCCGCCCCGTCAATCCCGTCCTGTACCATGGGTGGGCCCTGCCCCAGCGAACCGATGGCGCACACCTGACAACCGCCCCATATGCTTCGCATGCGGTTACGCCCGCCACGTGGCGCGCTATTGCAATCGCGTGCAGCCGCCTAGAGACGTGTCGCCTGCCACCAACCAATCGGACCGCCCATATTACGACCCACCCATGCCTCTGTCGCCGACGTCTCGCCCAGCACCATCTACCCGCCGTTCACCGTCACCACGACGCCGCTCGCTGTCAGCGATGCGGCCCCGTCCGGTCCCACGCGACCAGGAAAACTAGTCGTCGCATTCCACGAGGCAAAGGCGTCGACGCTATCTAACTGCGGAAGCCCTCAGCGAAGCCCATGGAAAGTGATAGACGTTTTTGTGGACGGTGTTCGCGACGTTCTTCGCGAAACGTTCTTCGCAAGGCGTCAGCTGGAACACGTCATTGTTGAAGACTTCCCAGACGTGCAGCTTCGCGCCAACTTCATGGCGACGCTGAGGGAACGCAACTGCAGAAAGTCGCAAGAAAGCAAACTGGACGCACTCAGGCCACAGGGCGACGCCCAAACTAAAACCGTCGTTCTCAACTTGTCTTCGTATAAACCTACTGCATCGGAAGTGGCCGTCCTACGCAAAGGATTAATCTTCAGTTCTGGGACTTCACCGAAACCGACGACAGTGACCTGCGCCGTGGAGCGAGCCGTTACACAGCTTCCTCCCGAAGTAAGGGATAAAGCTCAAACGCGCGCTGTCGGTGTGCTGTCAAAGTGGCGGACGCACGGCCCTCGTGCCTGGTTTTCACCGACCGAAAAAGAGGCAATCAAGGGCCTCCAGAACATACCTCCACTGCCATACTTCCTGTGGACAAGGGAAACGCCGTCGTGGTACTCAACAGAAGTGAGTACGATCAGAAGATGATAGATTTGCTCTGGGACGGCGATACTTACGTGGCGATGCGGAAAGGTCCCACGACAAGCCTACAAACGAAGCTGCAGAAACTGCTCTCGAAGATTTTCCAATTTGTACCGCCTCAGCATAAGAACCTTTACTATCACCTCCGGTGTACTAATGGATCTGCACCCGCAATTTACGGTCTACCAAAAGTACACAAGCCAGGGATTCCGCTACGGCCCATCGTCTACTTCACCATGTCACCGCTGCATCGACTTTCAGGTTACCTACACGGTGTTGGGCCCGCTTGCCGGAAAAACAGCTACACACTTAGGCGATTCCTCAGCTTTCGTGGAAAGAGTGCGCTACATTGCCGTGGGTGAAGACGACGTAATGGTGTCTTTCGACGTCAAGTCGCTCTTTACTTCAGTCGCTGTCGACTTGGCCGTAGCAACATGCAGAGGGGACCTGCTGGCGGACGAAACGCTTGCGGAGCGCACACCGTTGGAGGTAGCGGACTTGTGTGAGTTACTGGAATTTTCCTTAAAGGGATACTGAACAAAAATATGAAAAAGCTACGAAAACACTTACATTCGACTCGGACGACACGACTGTTCCTGTACGCAACGTTTATTTCACGTAATTTCGAGCAGTTGGCCGTATTTTTAGTGGATTGTGAGAGCGCGGCGGCTGCATGCCACTGCGCTTGTCGGCGGACGTGACGTCGAGTGCTCCAGCAAGAGGGGGGCAACTGGCACGCTCTCTCCTGCCCTGCCACTTCCCTTTCTCCACCTCTCCTCTCAAGAACCGAGGGTGGCTGGTGTGGCGCTGAGCCTTGTCCTCTTTTCCCCACATAGGAAACAAAATAGCGCTTATTCCTCAGAAACCGCTACAACTACCGAGCGTGTCGCGAGAGCGCAAAGATGCAAGGTGCGAGTGACAGTGGTTCCACGAGCGGTCATTGCGACTCCGAGTTCTACAGGCCTCCAAAACAGATGCGCCAAATACAACCACATGCGTGTGACCGTTCTGCTGTGTCAAGCGACAGCAAGGACGACGAGCCAGACGAGCCGCCGTAGCCCAACGTGGGTCGGCAGCCGGGACCAGCAATTTACACAGTAACTGATAGTCACTATCCTCGAAGTGTTCGGAGCACAAAAAGTCACGCTTTGAAGGCACCCACGTTGGCTGCGATGGGCGCGCAGCGCGAATCCATATCCTTCGAAGCTTCGGCTCTGTTGGAAAGGTATGACAGGGCACACCCTAGCGCAGAACAGCGTTGAGGCATTCTGCGTTGTGTCAGGTGCTTCACCGTTCACATTACGTAGCAGCACACAACACAGACGGCAAATTCGTAGACGTGGGCGCAAGCTCCGCTCGAGAAAACAAATATACGGCCGAGAGCGCGGCAATGGCGTCGTTGGCTGCCGGTTGAGAACACGCACGGAGAACACCTTTCCGACTTTCCTCCGTGAAAACACGTTTTGAGAGAGACGCGCGGCAGCGGGTGGCGGCTTGCGATGTCGATTGGTAAGCGATTTTGCTGCGAGCACGGTTGGCGAGTCACTATCCGCGGAGTTTCGCGTCACTTCCTCTTTAGTTCGCGGCGCGGCCGCTAGACGCGCCAATTCGGGAAAAATGCATTAAATTCATTATTTTCTGCTAGTCTCTGGCTGAAATGAAGGTTGTTTCAACAAATTTCAGCACCCAATCTTTCAATTGAGTCATTTATCTTGGCGGCGAAAATTTTGTTCAGTATCCCTTTAAGCAACACGTATTTCACCTACCGCGAGCAGTGTTACAAGCAGATCCACGGAACTGCCGTGGGGGCTTCCATCACCGTTACTACAGCAAACTTGGTCATGGAGGTCAGTGAACAGAAGGCGCTCGCCGACTTTGTTCCCTAGGCCAAGATATTCGTCCGCTACGTTGACGACTGTTTCTGCATTGTCAATAGAGTGATGCCACACGGCTCCTGCGTCTGCTCAACTATATAGAAGCCGCCATACAGTTCACCGCAGAATATGAGTATGACAGCGGCCTTCCTTTCACCAATATCCAGGTGAGCCGTACAGGAACTAGCCTTTCCTGTACTGTGCACAGGAAAGCAACCCATACCGGACACTACCTGAATTTCAATTCGTGCCACCCGGCCTGCTACAAGCAATCCGTTGTTTCTTCCCTGTTGACGCCGGCAACACGCATTTGCTCAAGTGACGATACAATGAGGAAAGAGCTTCAAACAATACATCGAGAACTAGTGACGAACGGGTACCCGAAGAAGTTTATTAAGAATGAAGTTCGTGTCGCCCATCCCAAGCCATCCCAGGGCAGGTCGTTTCGAAGACGCGCCGGCGTCCCTTATGTTCCTGGGGTCAGCGTAGCCCTAAGCCGCATCCTTTCAAGATATAACCTTCGCGTTGCGCACATGCCGACCAGCAAGCTTAGGAATCGGCTTGTGAACGCGAAGGATCGCTTGGACAGCAAACGATACCCCGGTTTTGTCTATAAGGTGCCATGCGCAGACTGCAGCTGCAGTTACATCGGCGAACAACTTCACTAGGAGAACAAAGGAACATCAAAGGGACGTGAGCAACAACAAGAAAGCGTCAAACGCCCTTGCTGAGCAGGCCGATAGCCACGGTCACTTCATCGATTGGGACAACGCCGCTATTATAGCGAAGGAAAAGAATTTAACCACGAGTCTACTTTTGGAATCTCTTTTTATCCAGACGACTCAGGACACTATCAACAGGACACATCGGAATCTATCTGCGAGTTACACCCGTTCATTACGTCACATATTAGCATAAAAAATTTCACCATCTCCCACTAAAGGCAACCCTGTGGGGATGCCAAAAGCGCATGGGTCGACTTTAAGTTCCGTTCATCACGGGCACCTTGCCCGATGTTAACGCGTCCTTGCATGTGAAGCACACCATGAATTCACTGTAGTTGCTGTTGCTTTTACTCGTCCCGAACTCTTGTTGTAGCACAGGTTCGTCGCGCGTCTGCAGAATCTCGTTCTCCGACGCCGTCACGTGATTGCTGAGAGAGTGTAAGTGGGAGAGGCCGTAGCGTCTTACCCAGCCCCTTACACAGGGCCGAACGCGCTAGCGCGTGCCAGCGCGTTCTGAGTAGGATCCAACGCGTTGGTTCATCACGCGTCTGCAGAATCTCGTTCACCGACGCCATCACATGATTGCTCAGAGCGTGTAAGGGGGAGAGGCCACATCGTCTTACCGTGGCTTTGTATGCGTTACGCCAAGCTACGACAGCATACGGCATTCCGGGAGTCCTCTGCACGTATCATCATCAGGCGGTCGAAGAACAAGACGAAGAAGACTTCTCCTTGGCGCGAGCGCGCGTTGAATATGTTACAGATGGCTATGGTAGGTTTTAGAAAGTGGACGGTCGCCAATGGAACTACGGACAAAGCCCAGCGCAAAAGCTGCTTCGCATCTAAAAAAAGTGGCACACGGCTCTTGCATGCTTAGTGTGAACAAGAAACCCGTATGGGTCCCGAAACGTCTGTGTGTTCTTCACCTTGACTTGGTCAGTGACCGCATCTACATCCTCAAAATGATATGCATGTCATGATTCTCAAGTTACCACCTGTCATTTATGTTTTAATTACAGTCACGTCGCGCAATACCAGCTGTGGTGTATATTAAGCTAGCGAAAGGCCCCGAGTTTACCACGAGCGTGGCATGTAAATCATGTCGTACATGACATGCATCTCATAATTTTCATGTCACGTCATTGTTATGTTCGCCATACAAGAAATATCTCGTCAAACCAGTTTTCTTATATATCCATTCATTTAAATGGCTGCGAGCGCCCCTAGACCTTGTGTTGTAAATCATGCTGTACATGACATGCGTGCCATGATTTGCATGTTAGGACTTGTCGCTTATGTTTGTCGTGAACACTTGTCACGCCATACCAATGTTGGTATATATGAAGTTAACGAAACGGTCGCAAGAGCCCCAGGACCGTGGCATGCAAATCATGCTGTTTATGACATGATTTTCATAATTTTCATGTTATGACCTGCCGTTTATATTTCTAATACGGTCGTGTTATGCCAGAGCAATTTTGGTATACATCCCATTACCGATTCGGCCAGGAGAGAACGAAGTCGTAGTCAGATAGATAGATAGATAGATAGATAGATAGATAGATAGATAGATAGATAGATAGATAGATAGATAGATAGATAGATAGATAGATAGATAGATAGATAGATAGATAGATAGATAGATAGATAGATAGATAGATAGATAGATAGATAGATAGATAGATAGATAGATAGATAGATAGATAGATAGATAGAAACGTTGAAAGGGCCAAAGGTTCGCTAAGAAAAGCTTCGCATTGAATACAGCCTATGCACGCGTAATGTCGGTGCAACGTCAATTGTAGTCTTGTTCTGGCTATCAAATTTTACAAGAAAGCAATAAACACTACATATGTCATCCTGCGATACAGGCGTCATGTCAGGTTAACGCCCATTGTGCTTCCAGTGTTGGCTAAGCTGTTATTGCAGTGTAATAAACATTACTCATGTAATCCTGTGGTTCAGCAAGCTATATTGAACCATTGCTCGACCCCGGAGGAATACATTAACGAAAGTTACGTATAACATCACATGAGTGCATCATAAAGTGCACTTAGTTTCGATAATACTACGTATCTACTCTAACGTGAGGGCTGACGTTACGTCACACCGCAAGTTACCCCTTAAACGCCAGTGTTGTCGACGTGCCTAGTAAGCCCACGATGTGCACACAGCTACTATACTTACAAAAACGAGTCGATCCACCTCATTACCCTTGGCTCAAAAACATCAAATACAGCATAGAAGTACTCACTGACTACTTCGCATTAAAGCGTTTCCCACAACACGTGGGATCTGGCCAAAGGGGACACCTCAGGGGGCGGTGATCTCCCCGACGCTGTTCAATATCTGCACGATCAACCTGTCGAGGGCCTTGAACAAGATACCGAACATTAACCACACGATCTATGCGGACGACTCTCAGTGGGTGTGAGGGTCAGGTCGAGAGTGCTTTGCAAGAAGCCATCGATGTTACGGAGCGCTATCTCCTCCCCACCGGGCTAAGGTGCTCGCCCGCTAAGTCTGAGCTCTTACTCTATAAGAAGAGGCCCAGAGGCGGTTCTCACCGGTCCTGGAAACCAGCAGCGGAGAGCCACATTACGTTATTCACCGATAACGGCTCCCCAGTTCCGCAGGTGGACACTATCAGGGTCCTAGGAATGTTTATCGAGTCTAATAGAGCCAATGGAGCCGCCTTCAAACGCATTTGTTCCAAGACCGAAAGCGCCCTAGGACTGATTCGAAGAATCGCTAACAGACACCGCGGAATCAGGGAGGACAATCTGATTCGGATTATCCACGCATTCGTACTATGCCACCTCGCTTATTCGGCGGCCATGCACAACTGGCTCGTGTCGGAGCGCAACAAAATCAATGCCCTAATTAGCAGAGTCTTCAAGCTGGCTCTTGGCATTCCCGTTCGAACGCACACGGAAGACCTCCTCAAGTTGGGAATCCACAACATGTTCGAAGAAATTGTCGAAGCTCAAGAGTTTTCAGAGTTTGTCAGACTGTCTGGCACCCCAGCGGGTAGAGCCATAATCGGCATGCTGGGACGCAACCACGTGGTTGTCGGTCCTGACGCTGTGAAGCTGCCCATCGACGTGAGATCCAAGATTTCCATACCCCGGAGGCCGTTCAATATGCATCCAATCTACAACGAAGCACGAGGACGAGCCAGGGGTAAACGGTTGCTCGCCAGTGCCCACTTGGACAAGGATCGAGCCTGCTTTGTAGATGCTGCTTTGTACACTCAAGAAGAAGCCTTCTCCTCAGTGGTCGTCGACTGTGATTGCAAAGTGATCAGCTGCGCTACCATCTGCACTTCTAGTTCCAGCGTTGCAGAGCAGCTTGCCATTGCTCTTGCGTTGATGGACGGTGTGCATGACATAACTTATTCAGACTCCAAGGCCGATATCAAGGCCTTTCAGATGGGCATGGTGGCTCCCCAGGTCCTACAGATCATTCACAAAGACAAAGACCTCAAAAATCATTCATTGGTCTGGTTTTCTGCGCACCTTGGAACCATTGAGGGTGACACGCTCAATCCCAACGGGGAGGCGCACTCGGCTGCAGGAGGTTTGACTGACCGTGTACCGGGTAACGCGTCAACTCCTGGGCGACCCGAGCCTCTCTGCTCGTACAACGACAAATGCAAGCACCACTATCTCTCAAGAAGAGTGTTGCCTCTACCACACTCTTCGCTATGCAGGGCCCAAGCTGTTACTCTCAGACTGCTACAAACAAGCACTTACCCGAGCCCTGCGGCACTGCACACAATGTACCCTGAACGGTTCCCAAGCCCGGACTGCCCCCTTTGTGGTGGTTATGCGGGCTTCGAGCATGTCCTGTGGGGCTGCGCCTCTGCCGGTGCCCCTTTCACTCAAGCGGAAATGAAGAGGCCCAGGACCAGACCTCTCATATCCTGGCCGTCCAGAGGGCCCGCGCGAGGGCCGTCAGGTTTAACCTGACGGTCCCCTAGTGGACCTAGCCAGGTGACGTTGAGTTTACTCGCGTCTATTGTGGACCGAATAAAGTTGTTTCACTCACTCACTCACCACAAAGCCACGCTACGCCTTGATACTGCCTTGGATAAAAAAGTGGACACTTTGTAAATTCCAAATTGTGTTCGTCAAACGCCTGCGGCCGTTCGACTGACCACGCCATGGTATCGCGGGAATCGGCATTCTTGGGGCGCTTCTCCGAACCGCTTGCCTTGAAATCATCACCGGGCCGCTTGGGCGCCATACGACTGACTCGACTGCTGCAACGAGACGCAGTGATATTCCGTCCCGCACCGAAGAATCCCCAGGCACTAAAATTCTCTATTTCAGGCATTTTTCCCCGCATGCTTCGCCAAAAATCCCCGCATAATTCTCTGCCCAAGGGCAGTAACATAACATTATATATATAATGTTATAACAGCACATGAGCTCCGAGATCGGAGCCCATGTGCTGTAAATGCATTGTGCACATGTGGTTTTTGAGTCTAACGCGAAGAGTGAACAAAAAGACGCTCCGTGTAAATAAATAGAACAAATCTCAAAGGCTATGGTTTTGCGTGCTACATGCGCCAGAAACGATTGGAGAATCCGAAGGCCTCGTAACCTAAGGATTTTGAACATTACAAAGAAATGTTTCCGTCCCTGAAATTCCCTGTAATATCACGATGATTCTCTTTTGCTCTTTCGTCTAAAATGAGGGTTGAAAATTCCCTGAAAACGGGAAAATTTCCCTGCACAGAACATCACTGACGAGACGTCTGACGAAGCAGCGTTGCCGCGCGCGCTGCTGTGTCATCATGTGATTGCTGAGAGAGTGTGAGGGGGCACTGGCGCCGCCGCTGGACGCCACCACGTTGGGCAGCAGTTGCGCAACAAGCGTTGCCGTTTGCCCGTTCCGGGCGTACTCGTGCCCCTCGCCGTCGACGCCCCGTGACGGTTGCCTCGTCCGCTATGCCGTGCGCCTCTCATCGACGGGGCCTTCGCCACCTCGTCACCGACGCGCACCGTGCCCCTGGCCGATCGTGGTCCCGTCCTTGAACTCCGGTGACCGGCTCCCCATCTTTCCTGTGTTCTTCTCTCTTCGTCGTTCTTGCCGACCATCTTTCACTTCTTTCTTCTTTCTTTCTACTTTTCTATTATTCCCACCTTACCCCCACCCCTATAAGGCACTGCGCCGTGCTCCCGTAAGGGCTGCAGAAATTAGGTGCCATTTTCCTTTCCTTTCCACCACCACTGATCGTCGGACGCCGCGAGTATGAGACGCTGAAGGCTTTCGCTTTAAAAGTCCTATGCAGGCGTAATGTCGGTGCCACGTCAATTGTGGTTGCAGTGCTGGCTATCTAATTTTATAAAAGAGCAATAAACATTACCTATATTCTCCTATGATACAGGCGTCATGCGGTGTTAACGTCAATTGTGGTTGCAGTGCTGGCTATCTAATTTTAAAGCAGAGTAATAAGTACTACATATGTTCTTCTATGACACAGGGGTCATGCGGTGTTAACGTCAATTGTGTTTCCAATGTTGGCCTCGTTTTTATAGGAGTCTAATAAACATTAAATTTGTATTCCTATAATTCAGTAAGCTATATTTAAGTGGTGCTCGAACCCGGAGGTATACGCTAACAAAAGTCACGTATGATATTCACATCATCGCACCGCAATGTGCATTTCGTTTCGATAATAGCGACATCTGTGCTCTAAAGTGAATGCTGACGTCACATCAGACCATCAGTTGCCCTTTAAACAGCAGTGTAATGGACGTGCCTTGTAAAGCCACGATGTGCACACAACTACTACGCTTACAAGAACACGTCGATTTATCTCGTAACGCTTGGCTCAAAGCCAAAAAATGCAACATAGAAAAGTACTAGCAGATTGCTTCGCATGAAACCGGTTTCTATACGGCGTGGGATCTGCACAATTTATTTCAGAATGCTTGCCAATTTTCCTGACCATATTCCGGTTCGGTGCGCCTTGATCGAAATTTTGTAAATTCCTTGTCACGTGCAGTTCCAGGCCAACGTAACAGCGGCCGCGTTTTCTACGCCCCGGGCGTATTCAGTTTCGATTTCACCCTTAAAATTCAATTAACAATACATCGGATAAGGAGGCGAGTTATGCGCTTTCTTGGAAATCGGTATGTCCCAAACTGGCACACTCTACAAGTTTCTAATATAAACGACTGCCCTGAAGTCAATAATCGAAATGCTAATCAACGAGTCTTTGTTAATTTGTCTGGTAAATGTCATTTTAGATTCGCCAAGGTATTTCCGTCTCGAAATAGACTACGTGTGCGAATACGACTGGAGTGTGACTGCCATAAAATTTTTATTAAAAATCTGTAATGTGCCAATAAATACCCTGTATAACGTCACTAAACGTTTCATGTCGTACGTGATGGTGCCATACGTTACCGTCCATCGCCCGATTTCATGAACGATGAGCCACCCATATCAAGCTTTATTAAACGGCTTCGGTACTCACGCAGGGGGAGGCCGGCGCTGAAGGTCGCCAAGGCCCACCAGGCATTCAAGGCCCGCGTGGTGATCCTGGCAAGGAAGGATCAATGGGAGCCACCGGACCCCCTGGACGGCCGGGAGAGACAGGAGAGCGTGGTTTGGCAGGACCCATGGGCCCAAGAGGCTTCCAGGTGAATAAGCACGGTGGTGTGAGGACGATTGTAACGTCAACGTCTGTGATATTTGTTTGCAGCCTAATGCTATTGACTTCTGGCATATGAACTTCGTGGTCAAAAGGATCGAATGGCTCATTCATGGTTACACGCACCCATATGAAACAGCAGGTGATGTAGCTATGATAAAGATCCTAGGGGGCGCTTTTCATATATTGCAATGTAAGTGCAACATGCAATCAGAAATTGCATGATAAGAGAAATAAGCAGAGAAATTGAATAAACATAGATGCAAGAACATGTGAGCGCCGGTGATCGCCAAACCCAGTACCTCCGTATTATGCGTGCGATGATCTACTGGCTTAACTATAGAACAATTCTGAAAATTGAAGAGGGACGTAGCGCTGAAGAGGGACGTGTACTGATAAAGACAAGCGCTTACCGACAACCGAACTTTTGAACAGCTGAAGACAAGCGAAGTTCTGTGATATATGCTAGCACATTTGGCCTGGCAACTATAGAAAGTCCACGTTCAAATAAAAGTCAAGAAACGATTAAAGAAATAAGCTTATCGTGCCCGCATGGTCGGCACTCTCGAGGAAGCTACGGACGCAGTTACGGTCTACTCATGCAAGCACCCGCAATTTTAAAGCGTCGTTACCCCGCTGCAGAGATAGAGTCGGGGATTGCGGTGCAACTTCCCCAAAACCAGGAGAAACCTTTTTAATGACAAGCGGGAAGAACTCCTTTGTAAATTCACTGGAACGCAGGTGCGTGTCGATGATGGCGATGGGCACTTCATTGTAGTGCTCATTTCGCAGTTTAATGAAGAAAAGCGGCACCGGCTCGCTCGAAGGAGAACGAGGAAGACAAAGCGGGGCAGAATAAGAACTGGGATACGAAGGGACACAATAATTATGATATACAAAATGTACGTACGCCCAGTATTACAATTCGTGTGTGTTTTATATTCGGGTGCATAGGCTTATAAATTGCGTCTTCTTGTACTTCTGGAAAGGGAGGCCCTAAGATTACGCCTTGGATTACCGAAAATCATAGCCAATAATACCTCTACTTAGAGGCGAGATTGCCCTCTCTTTTGTGCAGATTTAGGATACTGGGATGCCGTGTCGATGGAAGGACGCATCCCAACATAAAACATAACGACTGTTTATTAGCGTAGTAGCAGCAACGGGGCGAGCATACCAACGCCGCGCTCAGTCGGGTAGCGAAGGAATGATCACGTCCGAGCTTGGCAGCTTGGTTATATAGCCACCGTCGGTGACGTAAGCCTCCGGTGACGCTGCGGTGGCGCTCTCTTGACGCAGGCGTGGTGCAGCATGCAGCCGTGTCATGCCGGGCTAGCTAGTGACGAGGCGGAGGCTGAGCCGGTTTGTGCACAGTGTGTCGCCACATTACACCCCGCGGAGTGCAGAGCCCTCAGGGTCTGTAGAAATCTGGGAGGCGTACCAGACGTCCAGAGCGTGTCGTGACCGGAGTGGGCTGCAACGTCGGCGGCTAGGAATCTGATATCCCACCAGTATTGACAGGAGAAGTAAAGAAAGCCCTAAAGGGAATGGAAAGAGGCAAAGCGGCTGGTGAGGATCAGGTAACATCAGACCTGTTGAAAGACGGTGGAGAGATTATGTTAGAGAAACTGGCCACCCTGTATACGAAGTGCCTCTCGATGGGGACGATACTAGAATCTTGGAAGAATACCAACATCATCTTGATCCATAAGAAAGGGGACGTCAAGTACCTGAAAAATTACAGGCCCATAAGCTTACTGTCCGTTGTCTACAAGCTATTTACAAAAGTGATTGCTAACAGAATTAATACGACATTAGAGTTCAATCAACCAAGGGACCAGGCAGGATTTCGTACAGGATTCTCAAGAGACCATATTCATACTATCAATCAGGTGTTGAGAAATGCGCGGAATACAACCGACCCCTATACATAGCCTTCATAGATTACGAGAAGACATTTGATTCGTTGGAGACATCAGCAGTCATGCAGCCACTGCGGAATCAAGGCATCGACGAAGCCTATATAAACATAATGGAAGAAATCTACAGCGGATCCACAGCCACTATAGTCCTCCATAAAGAAAGCGACAGAATCCCAATAAAGAAGGGCGTACGGCAGGGAGACACCATCTCTCCAATGTTATTCACCGCGTGTTTACAGGAGGTTTTCAGCGCCCTAGATTGGGAAGAGTTAGGGATAAGAGTAAATGGAGAGTATCTCAGTAACCTACGATTCGCTGATGACATTGCATTAATGAGTAACGCAGGGGACGAATTACAGCTCATGATTACTGAACTGGATACGGAAAGTAGAAAAGTAGGTCTGAAAATTAATATGCATAAAACTAAAGTAATGTGGAACAATCTTGGTAGAGAATAGCGCTTTGCGATAGGGGGCGAGATACTGGAAGTTGTGAAGGAGTACGTCTACTTAGGACAGGTAGTAACCGCGGAGCCGAACCATGAGAGTGAAATAACTAGAAGAATAAGGATGGGTTGGGGCTCATTCGGCAAGCATTATCAAATCATGAATGGTAATCTACCACTATCCCTCAAGAGGGAGGTATGTAACAGCTGCATCTTACCGGTACTTACCTACGGAGCAGAAACCTGGAGACTTACAAAGAGGGTTCAACTTAAATTGAGGACGACGCAACGAGCGATGGAAAGGAAAATGATAGGTGTAACCTTAAGATACAGGAAGAGAGCAGAGTGGGTCAGGGAACAAACGGGGGTTAAGGACATCATAGTTGAAATCAAGAAGAAGAAGTGGATATGGGCCGGGCACGTAGCACGTCGGCAGGATAACCGGTGGTCATTAAGAGTAACTGACTGGATTCCAAGAGATCGCAAACGTGTGAGGGGGAGACAGAAAATTAGGTGGGTAGATGAGATTAAGAAGTTTGTAGGTATAACGTGGCATCAGAAAGCACAGGACCGGGTGGATTGGCGGAACATGGGAGAGGCCTTTGCCCTGCAGTGGGCGTAGACAGGCTGATGATATATATATATATATATATATATATATATATATATATATATATATATATATATATATATATATATATATATATATATATATATATTGGAATGAAGAAACTACGACTTTCGTTGGTTCGGCACTGTATATATCTACTAACGTTTCGTCTGGTGGAGCAGACGAATATATATATATATATATATATATATATATATATATATATATATATATATATATATATATATATATATATATATATATATATATACTGCGGGAAACAGATGCACGATCGAGATGCTGCCCTTCACAAGCTGTGTCTGCGAAAACAGGCTGGTTGGCACTGGGCACAGCTGCATCATAGGGGCGCTGCGCCTCGCGAGCTCGGTCTCGAAGGGAGGGCAGGTTTGTGAACGCTTGAGCTGCGCCGTCGAGGTTCTGTGCCTCACAGCTCCCATCCTCGTTGGAGACTCGGTCGGCAGGGAGGGGGTCGCAGGCATGAGATAGAGGGCGGAAAAGTGTGGCCAACTTGGCACACCATTCAGCCCAGGACCGTTGTTTGATCCCTTCGTACGCATGCCATGCCTTCGCGGCATCGCGAAGGCGGTCGATGGCTACTAGCCATTTCTGCTGGTCCGTCCAGGCATGGTGGTCGCCGAGCGAGTTGATGGTCTCGATCCACAGCACCGCGTCGTCCTGGAATCCGCGGAACACCGCTAGTTCGCAGGCAGCCGCCGATGGTGGGACGGCAGGCGAAAATCCGGAGTGTGCCCACGCCAAGCATGCCAGTTGCTCTGAGAGCCGCGTGAGGACACCGCGGAGCTCTCGGCGGTTCTCGGGTGAACTGGTCTCCAGATTTTGTGAGGCGGCCGCCAACACGACATTGATGGCGCACAGTGTTGGCAGCGCGACAGGAGGCAGCTTGGAACTCGACGTTGTCAAGGCGTTAGTCGTGATGCGGAGTTGCGTGATCGTACGCAGCAGCTCCGCGGCGCTGTCGGTAGATCCGCATGGAGAGACAGGGCCGGCATCTGCGGAGGATACAGCGGCTCCAGTGTTCACGGCGGCAGGATGCTTGTCGGAGGGAGCTTGTACAGCATCCCAAAATGACTCATGCGCTGATGGAGTCTTGAGTGAGACGGCGTCGCCACGGGACGCATGGATGGTGGTCCCGGGCAACAGGAGGTCGTGCGCTGTCTTGGCGTCGCCGGGATATGCCTGCCCTGAAGCCACCGAGGAGGCCTGGACGCCGTCCTTGAGTGGTGGCATAGGTTCTTCCGGCAGTTGGGACGCGGGCTGCATGATCGTGGGCGTTCCTTCGATGGAAGGCCCGCGGCGCCGATGGCCTACGAGTACGCACTTAAGGTTCGTGTTGCGTAGACTGCGCCATTGTAATGACGAGACAAATAGACACAACGCCTGTTCGCTAGGCCGGCTGTTCTATTCTCTGCATCGTCTTTCTCTTCTTCCCGCTTGCCTAGCGCGCGCCCTTGCAATAGCGGCGCTATCTTCCTCACAATATATATATATATATATATATATATATATATATATATATATATATATATATATATATATATATATATATATATATACATATCTGGGGCATGACGGAGACGGCTCAAATCAGCTGAGAGTGGTGTCCATATAGTTGCTATCGCAATAAAACTTAAGAACACCCAGTAAAGATTGGTGTAATATCAGGTCACATTTCATTCTCGTGGGTGTAGTTTGGGCATAAAACAAGAGAGACTAAGTAGTCCTGCATGGTACGTGAATAGGGGATGAGTAGAGTTTACCAGTTGTACAACGACTACTCGCATTGTCTCTTGAGCTTTGTGCATATGAAAAAACTTGGGAGGGGCGAAGCGTGTAGGGAATGGTGTTTCAGCTCCACCAACGTGAAACCCGGGGATGGGTGAAGCATGCAGTGTGCGCCGCTGTTTCCCACAGCAAAAGCTTTACTCTTCACTGTTTTACTCGCCTTCGGACCACTAATGCACCGTCATTTGCAGGTATGTTTCAAGAAGTGGTGTTTCAAATGATGACTTTGCGATAGAGATGCACGTTTGTGTGTCTGGTTTGAGATAAGAAACTTGAGCGCCTTGGTAAATTTTGTTGGGGATTTTGACATCGCCGCTAAGCTAAGCCTAGTGGTTTAGGCAGTAACGACGAACCTTCAACTCATAATATGCATAGTATGGACTGGTGGCGAGTAGTGGGATTTACGCAGTTTTTGTGGCGCATACCCGTTTATGGTGGGCCGTGACGACGACGTGACACTCCGGCCAGGCGAGACTCTAAGGTGCTTTGCCCCTAATAACATCCAGATATCGCTTTAAGATATGGATTTTGTAATCTTTTGCCAAGTGCCTGTTGACGAGATTGTTGCGCTTACATGAGTTCGGTGAACACATTCGACGGGCGAATGCCGTTAGGTGTGAATTTCATTCGCTACGCCCGTGTCAGCAACAAATAAAATGGAATTAACACCTCATGTCATTCGCCCCGAATGACATTACTTGTACTGTGTGACAGGGCTCCGAGCTTAGACAGCTGTGTCGTTGAAGTCTTCGATTTTGGTTCATGTGGAACCATCATGGATGTTCCGCCGCAGGGACTGCCGGGCCTGCCCGGCCTGCCCGGCCCCGATGGCAAGGAGGGCCAACAAGGCGCCGCTGGACCAATGGGCCCACCGGGTCCGCATGGAGAGCGTGGGGAGAGAGGATTTGCCGGTGAGAGGGGCCGAGCTGGCCTTCCAGGGCCACAGGGCATGCGTGGCGAGGCTGGCCCCCCAGGACCTACCGGTGCGACGGTAAGTTGTGTGCTACCTTCTCAAGTAAGGTGGTTATTTGGGCAAGTTGGTAAATCTTCATCTTAACACAGCGCACACACACGAAGACAAAAGAATAGGGTACCAATGACACGAGCGCAATCAAGTAAAATTTTTATTCGCCACAGACATATAAATATACACATTGAAAATTCGCATAAAGAAACATGCGTATCAGGTTACACTTTTATGACAGTATGCGCGAGTTAGGCAAGGCATCATATCACACATCCTAAGTGGAATTTAAAAAGCTAATCTCCTTTTGCAGAAAATTAATTGAGGCCTAGCTAATACAACCCCTTCCCCCCTTCTTTATGTGGAATGTTTCAATGCTTTTCCTGACGGTGCGACCTTGATGTCTGTATATGACGCTCGTGTCTTTGAGGACAGGATAGCAATTGCACTTACTACAATGGGCAGCCAAGTGGGCACGCTCATTTTTCTTTATCGTCGTTTTGCGCTTTCTGAGCCTTGCGTTAAAGCATCTGCCTGTTTGACCGGTGCAAGACGCACCACAGGACAACGGTATTTCATACACAACGTTCGTGGCACAAGAAACAAAACACTTGTCATCTTTATGACTAATGACCTTCTCAAGTTACATTTGTCCGGCTTATAAATAGCAAATTTGTTTGTGCACATTACTGAGAATCAGTTCAATGGCTACTTCCTTGTTTAGTCTAGATAGGAGTGCGATTCATTGGGCAAGTTTGTTGTTCATGTCCAGGCACCTAAAGCGCAGAAACAAAAACGCGGCCAGAAGAGAAGACGTGACAGACGAAGTGCTTACTAACAAATGAAACTTATTGAAGGACACAATAGACTACAAAGAATACGTCACAAAGAAATTACGATCAAAAATAACTTCTTGTGCATCGTATTATAGCCACAGATTATGTGGGCTATCATTTTTGTTATCTCACTGCACATCATTTAATCATTATGATTTTATAATTACTTTTGTATCGTGGATATATGCGATAGCATAGGGTCTGATCATTCACAAATGTTTGTATGAAATCTCAATTCTCTAGACGATCTGCATCCGAAAACTTTATTAACATTCTACTCAACATCTGGTTGCACAACTCAAAAGTGAGTGCCTAATTCTTCCGTAGAAAAATCATTGTCAACATGCATTTCATACATTTACTATAGAACGTTTCAAATTTATTTCTTTGTAACATTTCACTCATCTCGGGAGCGTGGATTTGGGATATAAGATGAGACGATGTAGGGCGGCACAAAAAAAGGAAAACTTCATTTAGTCACTCACTAAAGATAAAAAAAAACACAGCACACTTTGAATATCAATATGCGGAAAACGTACACATCACTAAGGCTACCAAAATGCAAAGAAACGAAAAGAGGCCACCTGACTTGTCAGTTTAACCTCAGTCCGCCAGCGTTCGCCTCTCTGTCGCGGGTACAGTGTGCGACTACTTTTTAAAATAAAATAAAAGGAAACGAAAAGAAAAGTGCATCCCGCAACTGTATCTCTCAGGGGAGGACACCTCAGCCGTAGTGCACAAGGGAAGGGATAAGGAGGGATCGATAGAGAACAGAGACGGGGATTGATTAGAGGGGATCGCGGACGACGAACCGTCAAACGTGGGCTCCTTCGAGTGTCTCCCAAGGTAAAGTGGACCGTTCTTACTCATTCATCGGCTGGGCTTCCTGAAATCCGGTCCTCGACCGCGTTGCGTGCAGTGCTGTTCTCAACGTCCACGAAGACGTCGTCATCCTTGTCGCAGTCACCTTTCCGCGGTGACTGTCGCAGTCACCGCGGAACGTCCGAGTAGCGAATGTGGTGATGGGCCTATACAAATAGGCTACCGTGAGAAGCTGCAGCATCTGTGAGGAGCGTCACCCGAACATCGTCGAGGTCGACGGCCACGCCTCAGAATGCCAGCGTCATTGCCTTCCGGAAGCGAACTCCTGTTATTTCCGCTGCCCGTGCAGCAATAGCGAGCGAAGCTTCCTTCGCTGGATCTACGCAGACAGTGGCAGCCCATCCTTGTTCCTTGTTCGATTACAGCTCAGCTGTCGCGCCACGAACCTTGCGCCCGTGCCCTTTAGCATGCCCCTCACGCTTCTTCGTCGTTGTCTTCCTTGTGGGCTACCACGTTACCCATAACAAAAACATATAGGCAACAGAAATCCGCGTGAAATAGAAGCCAACATTATTGCGTGCAACCGCTCATTCACACAGCAATCGTGCAGAAAAACAGCAAACATATTATCCACTTCATGAATCGACTGATACGTTGCCAATGATGCCTAGCGTGCTTTCGGCTTGAATTCATATGCTCTTATTTATTTATTTATTTATTTATTTATTTATTTATTTATTTATTTATTGTACCCTCAGGGCCCGAAGGCATTACAGAGGGGAGTGGGGATACATAAAGAATACAATAAACAGCAAGTCATAAAGGAAAAAAAGTGCAAATACAAATTGGCTGGCGAAAACTCACAACAAGACAAAAAAAGGAAATATAGCAGTGGGAATACACGAGAACAATTTTGATGAGAGAAAAAAAGTTATACAAAGAATAAGAAGCATAAATATATTCACAAGATAGCAATTGTTTTACGAAACATAATAATATCTGCTATATTACCGATGTCATGGGCAAGGGCATTGCAACTGACACAAGTTCTAGGTACGAATGAGTCATGAAAACATTTAGTGTGATAAGATGGAATCCCAACTTTATTGCGGTGATCAATGCGAGCTGATATGTACGAGGGCCTTATGAGTAATTTGTTTTTCAGATAGTTGTTGTAGTAAATTTCATGAAAAGACATAATGAAGCTACAGACGTGCGATGAGAGAGAGGAGGGAGGGACAAACTTAATTTCATGGCGGTTACGCTACTTGTTCGGTGATAGAGAGTATGAAACGACTGGCACGGTTTTGCACAGCTTCCAAATCTGAAATGAGTGAATCAATGCCAGGGCTCCAGACTGATGCAGAGTACTCTAATTTCGAGCGAACCAGTGTTTTATAAAGCAGTAATTTTATTGAACTGGATGAATGAGAAAAGTTCCTGCGAAGATACCCAAGCATGCGATTGGCGTATTTATGATATGATCGATGTGAGTTTTGCAGGACAGGTTAGAAGAAATGTGAACACCGAGGTCTTATAAGAGAACACAGTTTCAAGAGTAACATTGTTAATGTGGTAAGTAGGAGGTTCCTTACAATTACGAGAAATGCGCATGTGCTTGCACTTATTAATGTTTAGTTTCATACTCCAAGTGTCACACCAATCCAGAACCTTGTTAATGTCGGATTGAAGGCAAGAGGCGTCGTTATTGTCGTTAATTTCGCGGTAAATAACACAATCATCAGCAAAAAGATTTATTGATGATGAAATGTTAGTCGGTAAATCATTTATATAGATGAGAAAGAGAAGGGGCCCGAGAACGGACCCCTGCGGCACACCAGAACGGACAGGTAAGGGATGTGAATCAATGTTATTGGCTGTTACGAACTGAGAACGGTTTGAAAGAAAGCAGATCAACCATGCAAGTACATTAGGGTCAATGTTAAGGTTACGTAATTTAAGAAATAGCAGCCCATGTGAGACTTTGTCGAACGCTTTCGAAAAATATAAATATATGCAATCTGCCTGAGATCCGTGGTCGAGGATGCAGTGAAGGTCATGTGCGAAACATATGAGCTGGGTTTCGCATGGAAATGACTTACGGAACCCGTGCTGGGCTGTGCCGAAGAAGTTATTTAGATTCTAAAAAAGAGACAAGATGAGAGTATATGACGTGCTCCATGATTTTACACGGTATACTGGTGAGGGAAATCGGTCGAAAGTTGTCAGGGCAATGTTTATTTCCATACTTGTGCAGATGAATGTCCTCCCTACTTTCCCAATCACTGGGAATACAACCTCTTTCAAGCGATTGTTCAAACAATTTAGTAGGATTATGGAACCGTACGACTTCGTATTAATCAAAATTTGGAGTTAATGTTGTCAACGCCACAGGAAGAGGAAAGTTTGAGATTTTCTATAATGCTCTGAATGCCCGGTGCGTCACAAACAATTGGGTCCATGCGAGGAGCGTCAAAACAGGGTAGTCGCTGTTAACACCAGAAACATCGTTAGAAAAAGCCGCCCGCAAAGACATTATTTAGAACAGAAGCACATTAGTTTGGTAGGAATGAAACTCCATCAGGGGATGTAAGTAGCAATGATGTGGTGTCCTTCTTATTTATGACGTTCCAGAATTGTTTGGGATTGTTGATCAGCATTGCAAGCAAAGTATGGTTGAGGAATGCGTCCTTGGCGTTTTTTGACGCAGCTTTGTACTCAGCGGCCACGAGAAAGTAGGATTCCCAGCGCACCTTAGAATTCAAGACCTTTGCCGAGCGAAACAAACGTTTCTTCTTGTTTGACAATCTTTTCAAAAATTTATTAAACCAAGGTGATTATCTGTCACACCTCAAAGACTTAAGCGGCACAAAAACGTTAGTAAGACGTTCAATTGTGTCCTTAAACAATTTCCAATTAGCGTCGACAGAACGCAGTGAAAACTCCGGCAAGTATTCATCCAGAAAAGACCTTGTTCACGGTTAATCGCATTGAAGTCTTCCCGTTGTAAAGCAAAGACACAGAGAAATAGACACAACGCCCGTTGACTAGGCCGGCTGTTCTATTCTGCTCGCTTCGTCGTTCTCTTTCTTCGCCCAGCCGATCTCGCGCCCGTGCCCGAGCGCCGCTGTCTTCTTTACACTCGGCCACGCTGCGAAATTACATGGCGAGCTGCAGAAACAGCAGAAGTCGGATATACTCGTAGCACAGCTCACTTTAATTATGCGAGGCACTAGAAAAAAGGGATCGGGCGTGAACATCGTCTTCTTCTCTTGCTGCGCGAGCTCTTCTTTGTTGTCGCTGTGCAGATTGGATGCGGCAATATATATATACATACTTATACATATAAGGTGTATGACCCTATTGCAAAAAAATTACAGTGGCTTAGCTCGGCTATGCCAGGATATACGTAGCGTTAGCGAAGGTTCAGCTGATTATTCTGAGCTTTCCAGATTGTCTAGGATTAGCTTGATTGTCATGCTTACTGCAGCTCCAAGGACACACATTCGGCCACATCGTTCAGAACCGGTGGACCTGGCGGCATGGCCGGGTAACGATACCCATTGGTAACGCTAAAGAGCGGAATGTTCTGCTTAACGAGAAAGTTCTTGCACGTTGTACAAACCCGCACCACGGTTTCAACCCACTCAGGCGCCGCCACAAATCTCAATGTTTCACGCATGGCACTACTTAGCGGCGTCAAGTGTTTCATGTGCCATAGTCTTTCACACACGTCGCACACGTATCCAAACGGATTGTTTACGAAGTGCGTCTCCAAGGTCCGAGTCGCACTGGCGCTTTCGCTAAGTTTCACAGCATAGGCAGTCGATCGGCGAGCCTTGACGTCATCAACGGCGTCTTAATGTTGCTGCTGCAGAGATGGTCGGACACGTCGCTCAGCATCCTGGCGACGCCGCTTTGCTAGACGTTCCTCCCTTTCCTCCGCAGCACGTTTAGCCGTCCTGTGTTCATTCTTCGTACGCTGAACCGCTAATTGCCAGGCAACTACTTAGGGATCCGATGACATAAGCTTCTCGGCTCTTCCTGCGCCGTTGAGCAGCATTTGCGCTCTCCTTCTCCATGGCGTTACACGCCTGCAAACGCCGGTCAGAGGCGCTATCAAGCAGCACCAGCGCATTGTCAGACGGCGACTGCACAGCGAAGGCGAATATCTGCGCGTGCCATGGCTACGACGTCACCCCTCTCGAATGCGCAGAGCAGCAGCGGCGAGTCTTGCGCGCTGGCGCCAGTCTGTCTGCCTGGCTACAACGCCACTCCTTCCGCTCTCCGCCACCAGCAGCGGCGAGCCGCGCGCGGCGGTGGCGGAGAGCGCGTGAGATGCGGGCTCCGCACTCATCCTCGCGCATGCGCAGCACGGCTCATGATGACCCACGCGAAACCGGCTTCGGCTAGGCAAGTGTAGCTAACGCTGCAAAACCACCGCCGTTCCAGTACCCCCAGCGTGATACCAGTACGCTTTATGGCGCTGGACCGCACTGGGAACACTGGTATACGCTCCAGTTCGCTGGGACTCCGGTGAAAGCACTGGGAAAGAGCTGGGTCGCACTGGTAGAGCCACTGGTCTTGCCGCTGTGACGCTGGCGCTCACTGGGAAGCGCTCGAGACGCTGGAATTCTCACTGGCGTACGCTGGCACATACTGGAGCCTCCACTGTTCTGCCAGTGCCGCGCGCTGCTTTCAGTATCGTGCTCGGCGGAATGCTTCGGTATTGTTGAATATCGAATATCTGATTCGATGGTACCGAGAGATGCTATCTTAACGGGTCCCAAACATGTGTCACAAATTCAACCTTGCAGTGAAAGACGAGGAGAAGCGCACTATTTTCATGATATACGTGATGTGGTATATGTGAAATCACGGTCACGTTTAATGTTTCCCTGTCGAATGTGCAGAAAAATATTTTAATACCCCAAAGCAGCCAACACTGACCATTTTGCTTGCTACCATGCTTTTTATTTTTTATTCAGGCAGTGCCAATAACGTCGTTAACTTTTGCGCAGCACGCAGCAGCAATGAATACACATTTTGTGCACGCCGCTCATATATATCATTTTTGCATCCGTGATGTGTTGCGGTAGTGACTTCATAATGTAATGTTTATAAGTCTGGAGGCGTTGGTCTGAACTTACAGAGCAACTCGTTACAACTGAGGCCAGAAAAACAGCATACCGGAAATGAATCTCGGGCAATTCTTGCACTTCCACTTACCTCAGCTATACGTTAAGTAACAGTTAAAAAGGTTTTGAGGCTACAATGCAGAAACTTCAAACATCGCAACTCATCTGTGCCGAGATCGGTCCTACCCAGTGCGGCTCCCAGCGAGTGTTAGGCCTAGGGTACCGGCCAAGCCACCGGCGCTTCTTGGTTTAAGTACACGCAGTTGCAACGTGTAAGATTTACTGTATAGTCTGGACATCTGTTAACCTAAATTAACCATTTTTTCTTGTGTACGCTGTCCGCACAAGGAGCGACGACCATCGATGCGACGCGCTTTCAGCAATGAACGCAGGCTTACCGAATGCAGCCGGCCACACTCACCGGTACTTCTCTGACTCATACGTCAGAACACATACCTGTCAACTGGTACGCGTTAGTGAACTAACATACCGGCATCTTTTTTCAACTAATTGTATTTGTTTTTGCGGAGCGGTTTTATAGTTGTAGGTATCGATAGAACTGCAAGTCAGAATACAGACACGCCCGCCCCGCAGTAATATCGTCGCTCGCTCAGGAAAACTAGCCAGTATGAATTCATGTAGGCGCGTGTTTATCGAACGGGTCATCATAAAGCTTGCGTACATGTTGATCATTAGCAAGGGCGAGAAACGGCTATTAAATATAGGCAGTAACAGCCGTCAAACTGTACCCTGCTCCTAGATCCATTTGATATTTTTCGGAGTTAAAACGCGAATTCTTAAAGAAATCCAGCGCGCTCTTCCGATTTTGGGCATTCATTCGTTGCCGGCCACCCTTTGTTTGTGTCTAATAAAGAGGCAAGCGCGATTTGGAAAGGAAGATCGCGTCTTCCTTGAATACGGGACACCGAAATATGAAACGAAACGCTGTCTTACTGTACTGACTAACCCTTTTACAGCGACCTTGACGTGTTTCAGCGTGGCGCAGTAGTAGAGTACTCGCTTGGAGATTAAGAGGTGGCGAGTTCGAATGCTCGTGGTGGAGGTTCTTTTTTTTTCATACGGCTCTTTTTTTTACTTTTTTTATTGCACTAATGCTTTCTATATGTCTTTTTTTACTAATACATTTATGTAAGGAGCCTAGGCACCGCCGTTTTAACGCTGTAGAGCCGTTTTGCGCGTGAGTACCCAGCGCCTCCCAGTAAAACGCCACTCCAGCGGCCCAGTATCCAGCGCGACGCTGGGCCCATAATCGGGCATGACACTGGACCCAGTGGCGCTGGGATTTGCAATAGAGGACGGCCACGGCGACGGCAAAATCCAGCCGAGACTGTCCATATAATTGCTATCGCAGTAAAATTTTATTGGAGATAGCCCAGTGATTTGTTAGCTTTGCTTGTTTGGTATGCAATGCGCGTCTTCCAGGTAAGGCCAGATGAAATGTGGACACCAAGATATTTGTAAGATGAAACACAATCTAGAGGGGTGTTAGCGATATGATAGGCTGGCGGAGTGTTAGTACGTCTGGTAACGCGCATTGCTTTGCATTTGGTTATGTTTAGTTCCATCTGCCATATGTTACACCACGCACTGATAGCGTTAAGGTCAGATTGAGGAATGGCCTCATACTATTACAAGTTATTTCTCTAAATATTGCGTAGTCGTCAGCGAAATGGTGAATATTAAATGAAGCACGGGAAAATAAGTCATTAATATAAATTAGAAATGAAAGCGATCTCAGAACAGAGCTTTGTGGAACGCCCGAGCAAACCGCCCTGGAGGGTGAGTCAGAGTTGTTAGCAGAAACATACTGAGAACGACGCGACAGGAAGGATTCAAGCCAATTGAGAAGTTGGGTATCTATGTTAAGCTGGCTTAATTGTGCATTAGTAGATTATGAGATACTTTATCACATGCTTTTGAGAAATCTAGAAACATGCAGTCTGCAAAAAAAGAGCGATCAAGAATGGCATGCAAATGGCGTGTAAATGATATTAGTTGTGTTTCGCATGAATAGCATTTGCGAAAGCCGTGCTGAGAGTACGTGAAAAAGGATTCATAAGTCAGGATACTCCCGGCGCAAATCGAACGAGCACACATAACACACAAGAACAGGACGGGCACCGAACTTGCAAATAATTTTATTGCACAGTGAAAGTTTTATTGCACAGCACAAGTCAAACCACGTGATGAGTGCGCGCGCATCATTTTTCTTAACAACCAAAGAACCGCAACGTGCTGCTGAGAAAACTAATCTCTTTACCTTGAAGGGATAGTTGATCCGTGCTGACGCAGGCATCGTCTATTTGCCTTATGTAATGCGCCTCTATAAACTTCGCTTCCGTGAACTGGAGTAGCATCCACACACCTTGCAATGCGCTGCCATCAGGCTGCCAAAACCACTTCTTACATTGAGACGGTGTTGTCTGGCCCTGTCGTTGAAACACAGCCCGGTTTGGCCTATATATCGTTTCCCGCAACTCAGCGGAATGAGGTACACAACTCCAGACGTTTAAGGCGGAAAGTTGGGCTAGTTGGTAACGTGAATAATAGGACATGTTTACTAGCGAAAAAGACGAGGACGAGAAGAAGGAATACAGGACAACGCTAGATTCCTTCTTCTCGTCCTCGTATTCCTTCTTCTCGTCCTCGTCTTTTTCGCTAGTAAACATGTCCTATTATAACTCCAGACGCGCGCTCTGTAAAAAAGGTCGCATGCTTAGTAAAAAGGTCGCATGCATTTACGTTCGTCATACAGTCACATCGCGCAATACCAATTTTGGTGTATATCAAGCTAGCGAAACGGCCGCGAATGCATCGTGAGCATGGCATGTAAATCATGACATACATGACATGCATGTCATGGTTTTCATGTTGCCACCTGTTCTTCATATTCTTCATAGAGTCACATCGCGCAATACCAGTTTTGGTGTATGTCAATCTAGCAAAACGACCGCGATTGCGCCATGAGCGTGGCATGTAAACCATTTCCTGCATGACATGCATATCATGATTTTCAAGTTACCACGTGTCAGTTATGGTCATCATACAGAAATATCTCGTCATACCAGATTACGTATATATCCATTCATTTAAAAGGCCGGGAGCGCCCCGAGACCATGTCATGTATATCATGCTGCACATGACATGCATGTCATGATTTGCACGTTAGGATCTGTCATTATGTTTCTCATGAACTCTTGTCACGCCATACCAATTTTGGTATACATGAAATTACCGGAACGGCCGCAAGATCCCCAAGGCCGTGAATGTAAATCATGCTGTTCATGACATGCATGTCATGATTTTCATGTTATGACCTGTCATTTATGTTCGTAATTAGGTCATGCCACAGCAATTTTGGTACACATCCAATTAACGAAACGGCCAGGAGAGCACAAAATCTTAGGCGGCTACATAGATAGACAGATAGATAGATACGCTCAAAGTCGCAGAAGTTCACTAAGAAATGCTTCGCATTTAAAAACGGAAAGAGAAGTAGTAGAGGAGTATTACATTAGGCAAAGGGGCGACTCATGCGTCAGCATGGCTTCACTATCCTTTCAGATAAAGAGATCAGTTTTCTCAGTAGCACGCTGTGTGTGTGAAAAAACGTTTATTTAATGAAATGAGAGTTTGCAGGTCCAAAAGGGCCCTTTACATAGGGGGAGTCCTTATTCCGGGACTCCTCTGGACAACGCCGCTACCCGCGCCCGTTGGACTAGAGCCCGTTGAGCCTCCAGGCCTCATTAGGGCTGCCTCCCATGTCTCTATAGTAGGGGAAGGGTAAGGGGGAATAGAGAGAGATTCAACTGACATGCCCAAACCATACGAAAGTTATCGGAGACTTCCCCACAGTGAGGGCACCGCCCATCAAATTTTGGGTCAAAATATTTTACTATTGCAAGACACAACAAGGTGTTGGTCTGCAGGAGCCTTAAGGTTCGTTTATCGGCTTTACTCAGGCCCTTAGCAGGGACCGGGAATAGCCGATGGCGTTCGCAATAGTGAGCCAGAATGTCTTTGAATCACAGAAGCGGTTGCTTCTCTGAGCCGGAAAAGCCTGGGTGAGGTGCCCGGGGGATAAGCGCGCGGGCGGCCGCGTCCGCAGCGTCGTCAACTCTAAGGCCCTGATGGCCCCGAGTCCAAATGATGCGTTTAGGTGAGCGGTCCGAATCCCTCGCGGCTCGCTTTAGGATTTCGTAGGCTAAAGGTGAGACCTCGCCCGCCAGGTAGTTTTCACAGGCTCTGCGCGAATCTGGGATGATTACCCTTGAGTTCGTGTCCGAGGCGGCAAGCGCTATTGCTACCTTGGTTGTTAAGAAAAATGTGATGCCCGCGCAGTCATTATGTGGTTTGACTTGTGCTATAAAATCATATTTCTGCTGTGAAATAAAATTAGTCGGAAGTTCAGCGCCCGTCCTGTTCTTTTGTGTTATGTGTCCTCGTTCGATTTGCGCCAAAAGTATCCTCAGTTATGAACCAGTACACTCTAGCTCAAACAAGAATTCTGCGGGAAAAAGGAGTTCGATTCGGGATACTTGGCAAGATTAGAAAGTAAGTAGGGCTCCGTGTTTTCGGTGTTTATATTTCTTGAAAATCGGCGGGTGTTTATCGGTGTGTATATTTTTGGCGGCAATTCCGCATTTATCGGAGTTTGTTTCTCGTAAATTCCTAATTCTCCGAAATTCGGAGTTATGCATTATTCCCAAAACTCCAAGATTGTAGGTCAATTCATATCTGATTACTAAAACATCAAAACACTCGAAGCAGATTTTATTTTTCTAGAAGGTTTGAATGCACAAAAACATATATGCACAAGCGAAATGCTTGAACACAAAACACCTGTAAGCTTACTTTGCGTGGTTGCTGTCAGCGATCGAATCGCGCTCCTTTTGATTGACGACCCTCAGCTTTGAAAATGGCCTTTCAGTGTTAGCGCTAGAAACAGGAAGCACCAGAAGACGCAACGCGCAGCGAGAAAGCACTGACCATTGGACATTGTGAAGTCTCTAAAACAACAGCGGTTGAGCAATGTGACATACTTCATAGCACTGATGGTTCGCAAAATCACTCAGGAGCTGGCTCATGTCGTCAGTTTCAAGATGCACTAAGTGTAAAATAGGCGCATAGGTTTCGAACGCGCAGGGAAGCTCATGCTTCACATTTGGATTCAAAATTTGAACACAGTACCAAAACGATTCTTTGCTGTACTGGAGTTGCTCGCACAGGTTCCTCTCAAATGTCTGTCTCCACTTTTCGACGACGGCACCGTAATATCATGAATGTCTGCAACAGTCGTTAAGCGATCATTGTCGTCAAAGAGGTCGAACAGACTTTTGACATCTGATGCGAAGGCCTCGGTTGGATCACGCCATTGACTGATGAGTGCGTGCAAACGAAGCCCCAGTATGGGATAAATTTGGTGTGCCAGGGTACTCTCTGCCTCAAGTTCTTTAATGATTGACAGCACGGCCCAGGAATTGGTCTTCAGAAACATCATCTTAACGAGCAAGTCGTGTACAGTTTCAGGCGATGAAATAAGACTCTTGAGCTTTTCACACTTCGTTCTCTTGGCTTTGTCGCGTCCCAAGAAAGACAAAATGGCGTGCCAGTAGTCCCAATACCTTCTAGAGCTTCATAAAAAGAGAACCACCTCGACGGACATAGGTTTTCAGTGACTTCAAGGACATGCCCATGGCCAAGCACACAAGACCAAACTTACCGCGCAGTTCCCGCGGCGACTTCACCAGGGCAGGAAAGTGCACAACATCTCCCGCTAAAGGGGACCATGAGGCGATGCGAAGCCGGAGCACTTGTACGATCGCGTTCCGTTGGTGTTCGTTGGGCATGCTACCACCTCGCATCGTGGAACGCGAAGAGGAACGCTACGCGCGTCATGTCTTCCCTCTAGCCTGGCCGTTAATTCTCACAGGGCTAGTGGGGAACGCGGTCGAGAGGCGCGCGAGAGGGGGGAGCGTAGGAGAGGAGAGAGAGAGGGAGGGTACGCGCATGCGCTGGCACTCATCGCGGCGTTGTGCGGGAGAGAATTTCGGCATGTCGAGCCCGCGTTTCAGAGGAGGAGTGGAGAGGCGCAGGAGAGTGGGGAAGCGGAGAGGGGGAGTGGAGAAGAGGTGTGTGGAGAGGGTTTGCGTATGCGCAGTAAGGGTGTCACGCCGCACACCACCACCACCACCACCGCAAATAAAATCGTACGTTAAACGAGTTCGTCCTGATTCCATCCTCCATAGCTTTGTTGAGTAGGTGGCATGGATCTTTGAAGTGAAGCGCCTTGAATTCGGGGTTGGACAGTTGCAGGTCCTTGTGAAGCTTCAGCATGTAGGAAGCTGAGTCGGAGCACAATACAGCTACGTCGACTAATACAGCTACGCGCGGTAAACCTTAAATTGGTCAAACCAGATCTATCAATGAGCGCTTAGAACTTGCCCTTTCGATAAAGAACGGAACCAGTATAATAAAATGTTTGGCGAGTTGGAGTTAGTTCAGGTCATATTGGCCCTTGAAATCGGAGTTTATCAGATAAATCTGAATTGTCAAACATTTTACCGGCGAACGTTTATAGGACTTTTTCGGATAACACCGAAAACACGGAGCCCTTAAAATAATACATGCTCGATAAGTTTACATGGGATGCTGGTGAGTGAAACGGGTCGGTAATTAAACGGAGAATGCATGTTACCTGATTTATTAAGTGGAATCACCTTCCCCTATCCTCCATTCGGCCGGGATAGAACCCGTGTCAAGTGATTGTTGAAAGATTTTGGTTAGTATGATAAAACTGCTCTTCAGAAGCTTCGGGCTAATTGTGTCGCAACCAGGGGGAGAACAACGGTTTCATTTATTGATTAAGCATTCTACGCCACTCGGATCTATTAGTATCGGATGCATTGGTGGGAGATTACGACACTGCGTGATCGGTGGTAAAACACTGGTCAATGATGAAAAATTGGAAACAAGAACGTCGTTAAGGACAGGTGCACACACTTCATAGGCTATAACGTTTCCTGCGTCATCTATGAGGCTTATAGGGTTATCGTCTCTTGTATTGGTGACGCGCCAGAATTGTTTAGTAACAGTTTGAAGCGTGGAAGGGAGGGTGTTTTTTAAGAAGTTTTCTTTTGCGCTGTGAAGTACAGCGATATACTAATCTGAAACTAGTTTATGCGCGTTCCAATGATTAGCACAAGGACAATGTTTCGCTAATCTGTAGAGACGTTTCCTTTTATTTGACAAGCGCGTTATGTGATTATTATATCACGGTGCCGATTTATTTGAGCTTATGGAGCGAATTGGTACATATTTGTCAAGTAAGGCTTTAGCCTTGTCTACAAACAAACCTCAGTCGCTTCGAACGCCACGACTGTCAAAATTTGCCAGAAACGTGTCAATAAACGCGGAGAGTTCGCTGTTTATTGCATCAAAATTGGCGCGTTTGGAGTCACGGGTGAGTTCAAGTTTATTTTTGTATTTAGGCCGCGACATTAAGAGCTCGCAAGGTATAATGGAATAATCGCACAAACCTTGTAACACAGTTACATCATGAGCAATATCGGGATGAGTTGTGAGTATTGAGTCAAGGGTATTGGCCGCAGAAAAAGTTGTTCTGCTGGGTTTTTTGACAAATTTTGAAAATGAGAAAACGCCACAGTAATCTAGAAACTCTTTTGCGAGCATAGATGAAGGATTCATGCTGGGTGGATTGCACTCCCACATTACAATCGGGGTATTAAAATCACCGAGCAGGAACAAAGGTAGCGAGGGGTAACGTGAAGTAATACATCATGTAGTGCGGTCACAATTGCCTGAAAATGTGGGTAGCCGATAGCAAACTCCGTTAACTAAATACTGTTGTTTTATTTTAACAATGAACCAGACAATCTGGAGTTCACTAGAAACGTGAACGCGCTGAGACAAAAGCGTGTTAGAAATTGCCGGCAAGGGAAGCCGTTTTCGCTTAGAACGCCAATGCAGCCGAAGCAAAGATGCCATTTATCGACTGCATGCCATGACATGGTATGGCATCAATGCACTACCATGGCATTCATGGTAACGTTAGCTCATGAAACTTGCTTAATATTTATGTCGGAGTTTTAGTTCAACGCTGTTCACAAAGTACCCGCTTGATTACTGTAGTCACTCCGATATTTTTGCCTGCACTTATAAAACATTTCGACGGCTCTAGTTGCTGCTGTATACGAGCTTGCCTCAGTTTAAATGATTGTGGTATTTTACAGCGAAAGCTGTTATGAGATCACAACAAGGGCCGTTCTTGGCGCCGTAGTTGTCCTCCGCCGCCGCCGCCGCCGGTGTCCATAACCACTATCGCTCAAAATAAGAAAAAAAACGAAATAAGAAAAAATTTGGCAGATCCCACGTACCGTGGGAATCAATGTTATGCGAAGCATGCGCGTTATCGTGACTGTGACGTAATTTTTCACATTGAGCGAAACGTTACGGAATGACGCTACAGAAATATGGAAGTGGTATACGCACGCTCATATGTTGAAGAGTCGCATATATATTATATAACCAGTTGTTCATAGTTGCGTAACGATGGTAACAGCAACATAGGTGTTCCCAACACCAGACGCGGTAAGCTGATATGTAGTGCTTATATTCTTCAATACTGGATTGCGCGAATCCGAACAGGACAAAGAAGGAACACAGATGCACAGGACAGGCGTTACTGGCAACTAAGCTTCATTCAATGAAGTTTCACAGGATATATACACAGCCGAGTGGCACGTGCAGGCGCACTGCACGTATGTTACAGTCACAGTGACAGTTGTTATGCTTATACTTGTCCGTTATGACGGAGAACTCACGCACGTTTCACGAACCCGTGTGTATGTGTTGAAGGGGTGCTTGACAGCTCTTGAACAGGTCATCATCAGCGTGATCAGTAAGCACGGGCAGCTGGACCGGACTTGTTATTGCGGACGTGATTACGGTTATGAGGAGTCGAAGTGTAGTGAAGTGCGAGGTATAGTGCAGCTGGTGGAAATCCTGGATGCCTCTTACGATGAAATGATCTATGATGCCTCCTGTCGTGGACGTGGCAACGAGGTCTTTTGATGCCCTCTCCACATCTAGTCCCTTTCACGCACTATAAGGACCAAGCTTTGTTGGGCCTCGATAAATCAATGTTGAAGTCACCGGTAATGATGAGAGGCCTGGTTATCTCAGCACATTTATTGTAGGAAGCATTCACAGCGGTTTTTGCGTAATCCACGTGGTCCACGTTGCGGACCATATGGACGAGTAGATGGTAGTTGAGCGTCTTCCAGGGCTGTTCTGTCTTCAGTTTCCTCACTTTCCTTGCGTCTGCCGCGGTGGTGTAGCGGTTAAGGTGCTCGGCTGCTGACCCGAAAGTCGCGGGTTCGATCCCGGCCACGGCAGTCGCATTTCGATGGAGGCAAAATGCTAGATGCCCGTGTTCTGTGCGATCTCGGTAAACGTTAAAGAATACCCGATGGTCAAAATTTCCGGAATCCTTCGCTACGGCGTCTCTCATATCATATCGTGGTTTTGGGACATAAAACCCCGATAATTATTATTAATATCACTTTCCTTGCGTGTCAATGTGTGTGTTCGTGGTTACTGTGTTTGTTGAGACTATGTATCACCTGTGGCACATACCCGCATAACATTAACTCTGGTTTACGGGTATGTGCCACACGTGACTGAGAGAAAGGGTTTCATGAGGTACGTGACAGGTATTTTGCATTATTCGTATCATGACCAGTGAATCGTGTTCGTCATACACTGATCCCCTGCAGTGCCAATTTTGGTATATTAGAAGTTATGGAGACGACCAGGAGAGCGCCCAGACGTAGGCGGCTAGATAGATAGATAGATAGATAGATACGTAGATAGAAACGGCCAAAGTGCCTGAGGTTCGCTAAGAAATGCTTCGCATTTAAAAATTTCCAGGATGGAGCGACGTTCGAACCTCGGCCCTTTGCGTGTGAGCCCAGCATTCAACCTGAGAGCTCATACCCGTTTTTTTTCTTTAATTCATGGAAAGATGATTCGTTATAGCTGTGAACCACACACTACATGCTTCGTCACATTAGAATTACCTTAACATGCAGAACACCCACATTGTTGCTTACAGTAAGAGGCTGTTCAAAAGTCAGGCAAACACACACAAGCGTCCAGAAGTGCAAGCCACTCCGGAACGGGCTCAAAAGTCTCAACAACACTGCGCACTTGAGCAGCTTCTTCTCGGAAGACAGACCTCGTCGATTGTGGTGGCTCGGCGTGCCTGTCGATCATCCGACTTTTCCATAGCGCATAAAGTCCTAATAACATAAATAAATCATACGGTGCTTGAGACTGCTTTGCAAAATGACCCTATACAGGCTTCATATCGGGAAGGAACCACATTAACATTTGTAATGTAGCGTGGTACAAGAATAAAATGACAACCAAGTGTCACACAACGCGACTTCTGTAAGCAGGCGTCACACAATGCGCATTGCGCAACGAGTGGGTTGTTGAATGCTTCCAACCCATTACAAAGGGCTCTGCCATATTTATTCATCGTCATCAGCCACAGCATCATCACAGTGGACATAATGCCTTACAAGTGTTTAGCAGGTACCACGGTTCTGCGTAGAATGAAGAAATATTGCTTAGTGGGTGCTTCCGTACTTCACAAAAATTATGATTTAAAGCGTAGTGGGTTCCTCGCAAGTGTACTTCTATTGGTTGCGAATTAAGGCCATACCGCTCCTATGATCCATTTGCTCAGGGTCTCAATAAGGTTAATTCCCTCTCTCTATATCTTTCTCACGTTAGCGTATGTTATAAAGCGTGGTGGGAGAGTGAAATAACAACCGGACATCACACAATGCGAATTACGTAACTAGTGGGTCCTTTAAAGCTTCCAACCCATTACAAAAGGATCAGCCATAGTTCTTCATCGTCATCAACCGTCCCATCAAGAAACTTCTCATAATGCCTTACAGATGGTACCTCGCTTCTCCGCAATATGACGAGTAATGTTGTGGTGGGTGCTTCCCAACGTCACAAAAATTATGATTTGTGGCGTAGTGGGTACGTTCCTAGTGCACTTGTATCCGTAGCCACAAGAGAGTTTATAACGTGCTTTAGCAATTCCGCTCTTCGAGCTTTCGCTGTGACTGTGCTGCGCTTGCAGCGCAGGCCTGACGTTCTTTTTTTCGTTCAATGTAATCGCATTGCTCGTTTGTTAAATCTTCTGAATATTTGATTTAAATAAAATGGGGAATTCATGAGCTGTTTTTAAATTTGTTACCCTACCAGTGTAGGCCTGCTTTGAAAATGGTTGTCTTGCTATTCGAAAACTATTCGAACAGTATCCGATTTGTATTCGCATTCGATTCGGTGTCATTACTATTCGATTCGGTTCCAAAATTCACTATTTGCAAACCCCTACTACCAGGCTTTACCTGTAGGTATGTGAAAAAACGGACAAATTTAACAAACCATAGATGATTGCAACAATATGCAAACAAACGCAATAGAGGGACAAGCTGTTTCAAGAGTTTTTGAGACTGAAAGACATTATTAAATTAAATGAGTACAAAAAAATCACAGCATATCCACGGGGTGAATGACGATGAGTGGGGCGAAGCTCCGGAGGAAATTATCGGTAAACCGCGAAACTCTTCCGTGAGATTCGCCCAGTACATCATATAAAGAATGTGAAACACCGTGTATATATTAAACATGAAACTTTTATTATACTGTTGGTTTACTTGGTCCCTTCATTATCACAACTTTGTGATCGGTGAAATGCAGGGAAAGTGTCCGCTTCCGAGCGAAAGAGAAAGCGCGTCAAGAGCGATCGCGTTCCCCGCTCGCCCGTGAGAATTAACGGCAAGGCTAGAGGGAAGGCGCGACGCGCGTAGCATTCCTCTTCGCGTTCCACGACGCGAGGTCAGTAGCATGCCCAACGAAAGTCAACGGAACGCGATCGTGCAAGTGCTCCGGCTTCGCATCGCCTCATGGTCTCATTTAGCCAAACATCTTGCTCAAGGTGTGCTTTGCGTTTTTCGTCCAAATAATATATTTATCATGTACATTAAGACGAAAAGTTGAAAGCTCACTAAAGTATATCGACCGCAAAGTATGTCTTTTAGTGCGATTAAATCAAGGAACGCTACGATGTCTTGTAAGTTATGATATCTAGTGAATTGCTCATCTAGTGGTCAATTCATTAAACTAGAGCTCTGTTGAAGCTGTGGCTCAGAACGACGAATAACTATAGCTGAGCCCTTCGTAATGGGTTGAAAGCATAAACGACCCACTCGTTACGCAATTCGCATTGTCTGACGACTGGTTATATTACATTACTCTTCTACCACGCTATATTACATCTGGTAACGTGATTCCTTCTATGATATGACGTCTGTATAGGGTCTTTTTGCGAAGGGTGCCAAGCATCGGCATGGCTCTGTGTAGAATGCTCGATTGCCGCACAGAGGGCCCTGGCTCAAATCCTATGCGATCCTGAATATGTTTTTTTCTCATTTCGCGCGATAATGCTACGGACACCGGTGGTGGCGGCGGCGGCGGCGGACAACTACGGCAGACAAACCGGCCGTTGACACCTCCTAACAGCTTTTGCTGTAGAAGCATCTAATTGAACTGAACAAGGAAATCAGGAAGCCAAAAGGCAATTATTATGGGAATATATTTGATGGCGTTGATGATTCCAACATACCATGGCACATATAGAGAGTTTTTCGAGAAATGTGTCCGAAAATTGTCAAAAATAGGGAAATAAAATATTTGCTCACTGCCTTCATGATAACATTTTCTGTGGTGGGAGACATCTGAAGATGTCTGGAGACAGCAATTACGGCAGTGATTAAATAAAATACATTTATTAACATTTTTAATTAGCTGAGACAGGTGGTCGTGTTAAATAAGAGAATTTCTATCCTTCCAGAGATATTGAGAAATCGGCCTCTGGTAATTATTGCAGAGCTATGAAATTCAACCAATTTCACTGGGGAAACCGAAACCGAGGCTCCGATGAGCGCTACTGGCAGACGACCAAAATGACGTCTCTGTTCACGACGGTGATTGCAGTGGTGTTAGTTCTGCATTTGTTAACGTGCGTGCGCCATGCGTGCTGTAATCGCAAGCGAAACCTGTGTAACTACGTACAAGCATAATAACAACTAAGCGGGAGGAAAGCCAAGGAAAGTATAGGGGATGTTACTTGTAGTAATTATGATGTAAATGTGACGAAAGTTAAGTGGACGACAAGATAACTTGCCGCCGGCAGGGACCGAACCTGCGGCCTTCGAATTCAAAGGTCGCAGGTCTGGTCCTTGCCGGCGGCAAGTTATCTTTTCGACCACCTTACTTTCTTCACATTTACATCACAATTACTACAAATAACATTCTCTATACTTTCGTTGGCTTTCTTGCCTGCTAGTTTTAATTAATATTGCCTATAGCAAACGCAAATTAGCCCTTAAAATTCCCCTTCTTTCGTACTTACAACTATGTACGACATGATTTACATTTTACGGTCTCCATGTAGTCGCAGGCGCGTCAATAATTGACATATGCTAAAATTAGCATGGTGCGAATGGTTTTATGAAGAACATAAACGACGAGTCATACCATGAAACTGATGTTATGTATGCCATATACGACATGACTTACATGGTATGGCCTATGTGCTGTCGCGGGCGTGTTAATAATGCCCCTGTCACACGGGCACGTAAGAATTATTTTGCGTAAGCGGTAGTTTACGAAGTTGAAAGACCTTTTAATGAAAAGCCGTTGCTTCGCAGAGACACGACAGTGATGGTCTCTTCTTAGTGTTTCCTTCCGAACATGCTACCGAAAACGTGGCGCTAGCTTTCAAAACACAGCCACTGAAGTAAAAATTAGGGGTGTGCGAATACTGAAATTTCATCTAGAATCGAATTCGAATCGAATAGTGGTGAATGGTGGCCAAAAAATATCGAATATCGAATATTATATTTACACGAAACGTGTACCGCTAGTTACTGCGGGACAATTGAAAAATCAGGGACGCTTCGGCGTAGTGATGTACAGCATTATTATGCTCTTGGTCGGCAGTTTTTTGTTTTGTTTTGTTTGTGTTTTTTTAGCTTTTATGGGCGCACATTCATGTTCATAGAAAAGCCTCGATTCCAGCCATCAGCGTCGCTCCTATCCTCCCAACGGCTAAGAGAGGGTGAAGTGGTAGCTGGATTTTTTCCCTATGGTTGCGCAGTACGACTCACCTGTATGTTCAAGAAACGGCAGGAAGTGGAAGATGGAAGCTTGCGATGAAAAAATCCGTAAACAGGGGGCGGCTCCTCGAGCCGACGTTTTGACAAGTGGACTTGTCTTCTTCAAGGCAGTTCCAGCCTTGAAGAAGATGCTGCATACGTCTGTTACGTTCGTTTATTAGAAGCACACTGGGAATACATGGAAACAATGGGTCTGGCTTCGGGAGAGGGTAGCGTGCCCTCGGCGCATGCGCTGCTGCTTGGTCCTCTGGCGGTGGAATCGCTTGTGGCCTAAACCGAAACTCGAGCACAACACTGAACCCGATACTCACGAACACCACACATCCCTCCCCACTTTGTCTGAGTCACCACTGATCTTGGTAACGGTCGGGGGGACGGCGACGTCTCGGAGGCCGCTGTGGTGGTCCCTGCAAAGTGTCGTCGGATGGGAGTGGCGCTGGCGTGGCACAGCACTCTGGAGCGCCTGCAGTCGGCACCTCTTGCTGATTGTCAGCCTGGCCGTCTGGGAGGAAAAATGGAAGCAGCGAAGGCTGGCGGGTATTTCCCGATGATTCTGTGGTAGAAGCGTTGTCATGAGTTGCTTCTTGTCTCGTAGTCTGGATATGGTTTTTGTGTCGTCGCACGACACCTCTGTCTGTGCTGACCAACCAAGACCGACGACCCACTTGTTTGATGATTGTCCCTTTCATCCATGCCGGGTCGCCTGCGAAGTTCTTCACGTAGACGATTTGATTTTTGCGAATGCGCCGTCCTTCCTTTCCTTCCTCGTCAATGAGCTGAGAGTCTGAGGGCTTCAGATATGTCAATGCGGTCGGGAGTTCACGACCAAACATCATCATGGCGGGTGTTTTCTTCGTGCCGGCATGCGTTGTCGTGTGCTGCTTTAGAAGAAAACGCGCAAGTCGGTGTGCGATAGGGACGCCTTTCTCTTTTGCAAGCGCTTGCTTGAGTTCGAAGATCATGCGTTCCACTTGACCATTCGTGGCAGGATGGTACGGAGCGCTCGTGACATGTTTCACTCCATTTCGTTTGAAAAAATCTTCTGTTTCGACCGAGACGAAAGACGGCCCGTTGTCAGTGACAATTTTTCGCGGTACACCAAAGGTTGCAAAAATGTTTCTGCATTCCTTAATTAGGTGTTTTGACTGAATGCTCGTCATTTGCCGTACTTCAAGCCATTTGCTGAATGAGTCAACGGTAAGCAAGAACATGCTGCCCTCAATGGGTCCTGCAAAATCCATGTGAATTGTCTCCCATGGTTGTGCTGCTCTTGGCCATTCCGGAAGCGGTGCCTTCGCGGGTGCCCTTCGGTTTTCCTGGCATGGTCTGCATTCTTGGGCAGTCTTCTCTATGTCTTTGCTGATGCTAGGCCACCAAAGGTAACCTCTTGCGTAGGCCTTCATAGCGACGATGCCCCTGTGCCCTGAGTGAATAATCTTCAAAGCTGCGGGACGAGCTGCGATCGGAATTATTACTCGAGAGCCCCTGAGCAAACATCCCTGTAGCGTCGACAGCTCGGACGCTAACTTCACATATGGTCGGAAGTCGCCGCCTTTCATTACTCGTAGCTTTCCTTGCTGGGCTGCTTGAATAACTGCTGAGAGAGTTTTGTCCTCGCGCGATAGCTCTGCAATGCGCTTGGGTGAAAGCTGGGGATCAATCGCACATTCTAGCATCAGAACATCGCCGGGAGGGGATGGCTCGTCGTCATCTCCCTGCAGTGGCAGCCTGCTCAATGCATCTGCGTTCTGGTTTCGACTGCCTTTTCTGTAAACAAGGTCGTAGTCGTAAGCGGACAACTTCAGGCACCATCTGGTCATGCGTGGTGACAAGACTTGCGGAAGCGGCTTTTTCGGCCCGAGGATGCTGAGTAACGGCTGGTGATCAGTTGTAATAGTCACATGTCTTCCTATACTTCTGGAAATGATCAACGCCGAATACCACGGCAAGTCCTTCCCGATCTAGTTGTGCATAATTCCGTTCTGCCTTGCCAAGCGTTCGGGACGCGAAAGCAATAGGTGCTTCTGCTCCGCTTTCATCTACTTGCGATAAAACGGCGCCAACACCATAGGGCGAAGCGTCGCATGATAGGAGAAGAGGTTTGCGCTCGTCATAGTGAGCAAGCACTGTGCTGTCGCGAATGAGTTTCTTTAACTCTTCGAATGCCTTTTGGTGCTCCTTCTCCCATATCCATTGTGTTTCCTTATGCAAAAGCTTGTACAGTCGTGAGGCCACTGTCGCTCTGTCTTTGAGGAAGCGGTCGTAGAAAGCAAGCAAGCCTAAAAATGCTTGGAGTTGAACTCTATTTTTCGGCGCTGGTGCATGGATGATGGCTTTAACCTTCGCTCCAGTTGTATGCACACCTTGTTCATCGATGCGATGTCCTAGGAATTCCACATTCCTGTCCCCAAATCGACATTTGTCTTTCTGTAGGCGCAGGCCGATATTACCCAGTCTTGACAACACTTGGTCTAGCCGTTCGTTGTGTTGCTCTGGCGTTTCTCCGCAGACAATTATGTCGTCGAGGTACACGCTGGTGCCAGGAATTCCTGCGAGAGTTGTCTCCATGATTTTTTGGAATATTGCTGGTGCTGCTGAGATTCCGAATGGAAGTCTCTTGACTGCGTACAGTCCATTTATGGTGTTCACGGTCAGTACTTTTGCTGTGTTTTCGGTGACCGGAAGTTGCTGATAGGCTTGAAATAGATCAAGCGTTGAAAACATTCTTCCACCTCTAAGAGTCGACAGCACCTCCTCAGTGGTGGGAAGCGGGTATGCCGCTTTCAAGGACGCTGCATTTACTGTGCTTCTATAGTCGCCACACAGTCTTAACAATCCGGACTTTTTCCGAACCAACACCAAGGGTGTTGCCCAGTCCGAGTGTTGCACTGGTTGCAGAATGCCCTGCTTCTCCAAGCGATCTAACTCTTCCTTCACAGCCGGTCTGAGCGCAAGAGGAACCGGTCGCGCCTTGCAAAAGCGTGGTGGGACGTTTGGATCTAGCTCAATGTGAACTGGGGGTCCCTCGTAGCTGATGACATCTTCATTAAAAACACGTGCGTGCTTTTCTAATAGGCGGTGTAGCACTGCGGGCTCTGTGTGCGTTGCATCATCCGTTTGATTTACGCCTTGCAGCCGGATTTTGAGAGTACTGAACCAATTACTGCCCAGAAGGTTGCATCCGCTGCCTTCCATGATATGCAATGGAAGAACGTAATCTTTAGTCTTGTGCCGCACTTGTACTTGAGCAGTGCCAACGAGGCTCAAGTGCTCTCCTGACCAGGTGTGGAGGTTTAAGTCTGCTTGGGCTAGAGGAGGTGGTTTTGTAGGCCAACTCTTGTCGTAAGTTTCCTTGCTGATTAGCGAATACGCTGCACTAGAGTCAACTTCGAACTCTAGAAGCTTCCCGTTAACGCGTAGCGGCACCATGAACTTCGGGCATGCTTGCAGGCTCTTTACTGTATTAAGGCCCCATGCTAAACTGTCTCCCGACTCTTCCCTGCTTGCAGGTCTAGGCTCCATTTGATGCGTAGCAGTTTTGCGTTGCTTTTTCTTTGCGATGCAAGCTCTTTCAATGTGCCCAATTTTCTTGCAATAGTTGCATGAAGAATTCCGGAACTTGCACTCACCCGGATCGTGCGAGCCGTCGCATCTGTAGCAGTGTGCCTTGCGTGGAGTGTGCTGCTCTCCCTTTGCGCCTCCTTTCTTGTGGCTTGTTTTGTGCACTTCTAACTTTTCTGTTTCGAGCTTGATGCTCTTTTGCTGCAGGGCAGCGCTTTCCGCTCTCTCGGCGAGGTCGAAAGCCTTCTGAAAGGTAAGGTCCCTCTCGGCGAACAGACGCTGTTGAACGAGCTCGTTTCGGATACCGCAGACGAAACGGTCGCGTAACATGATATCCAGGGGGAGCGCGGTGGTTGCGGCGGTCGTGGTTGCCGTCGCCTCAGCGGCGGGCAATGCCCCAACGCCGAAGTTACAATCCGCGGCGAGTTTACGTAAAGCGGCAACGTAAACAGCAATGGACTCGCCTGGTTGTTGGTCGCGTCTTTGGAATTTGCAGCGACAGTACAGCTCAGATGGGCGTGGGTCGTAATGTGCAGCCAAGGTTTGGACGATTTCTTCATACGGCACTTCTCCTGGGCTCTTTGGTGCGACCAGTGCGCGGACGGTTTCAAATGTCTCCGGCCCGCACAGAGTCAGGAGCAGGGCTCGCCTCTTCTCGTCGGCTGTGATGGAATTCGCCACAAAGTAGAATCCAAGGCGTTGAATCCATGACGTCCAGGCCTTCCCCGAGAAGGGCTCGATGGAAGCTTGAAGAGACGCCATTGGCAGTGGACCACACCCGTATATTCAGTGGGTTTTCGTTTCCCTCGTCGCCAGTGCTGCATACGTCTGTTACGTTCGTTTATTAGAAGCACACTGGGAATACATGGAAACAATGGGTCTGGCTTCGGGAGAGGGTAGCGTGCCCTCGGCGCATGCGCTGCTGCTTGGTCCTCTGGCGGTGGAATCGCTTGTGGCCTAAACCGAAACTCGAGCACAACACTGAACCCGATACTCACGAACACCACAGAAGACAAGTCCACTTGTTGAAACTTCGGCTCGAGCACCCACCACCTGTTTACGGATTTTTTCATCACCCGAATGTTGCGATTCATCGCCATGGGTGCTACGCGCTCAAGATTCTTCGGCAACCCGGTCACAGCAGTGTTTCCACTGCGCGCTGGAACGATGGGAATTCCTGAACAAGTGGTGTGGTGCGGCAGTGCTAACTGGACAGCGTGAAAAAATTTTCACATGTGAAGCCAATCACCGAGGGTCTCGCAGGCAAAAGTCGGGATGTTTTACGGTGCTTGGGGCATACGCGACCGAACTACGCAAGAAGTCCAAGCCTTCGTTTCCGAAGCGAAGTCATGAAGGTTTTGACAATTTTCTCATGTGTTTTCTTTACGTGCGGAAATAACATAAGATCCTTTAAAATAAAGATGCGTCGCTTGTGAACTAGAATAGCGCGAAAACACGGAAAAACAGGAGAGATAGGAAATGCAGGGATGTAAACAGTTTAGCACAGCCGGCGTGCTACCCTACACAGAGGAAAGCGATGTGGAGATTGAAGAGTAAAGAATTACGGCAGACCCCACGCACTGTGGGCATCGATGTAACGCGAAGCAACCGCCAAAGAATTGCTACAGCGCGTTATTTGTCTTTGAGGCAAGTGAAGTCATTAATGCCATGGCATCTAGCGCACCATACATCGCATGTTTGCCATGCATGCATGCATGTAACATCCGGTATCTACCATGGTAATGAAGCCTATATTCTAGAATACACAATGCAAGACCTATCATTTATATTCATCACGCACTCGTGTCATGCCATACCAATTTTGTTATATATAACCAGTTAACAAAACGCCCTGAAGCGCAGCATGACAGTGCCATGTAAATCATACCGTACATGACTTACATGTCGTGATTTGCATGTTAGGACCTGTAATTTATTTTCGTCATTCAGTCCCGTCACGCAATAAAAATTCTGGTGCATACCAAGCTAGCAAACTGGCCGTGAGCGCACCATCAGTGTGGCATGCAAATCATGCCGTACAGGACATGTATATCATGATTTTCATGTTACCATCTAACATTTATGTTCTTCATATGGTCACGTCGCGCAATGCCGAATTTGGTACATGTCAAGCAAGTGAAACGGCGCAACGTGAGCGTGGCATGTAAATCATGCCGTACATGACATGCATGTCATGATTTGCATGTTGCCACCTCTCATTTACGTTCGTCATACAGTCGTCTCGCGCAATATCAATCTTGGTATATATCAAGCTGGCAAAACTGCCATAAGCGCACATTGAATATGGCATGTAACTCATGATATGCATGACACGCATATCATGGTTTTCATGTAATCACCTGTCAGTTATGTTCGTCATCGAGTCACGTCGCGCTATACGAGTTTTGTTGTATATCAAGCTATCTAAACGGCGTCGAGCCGGCCATGAGCGTGGCATGTAAATCATGTCTTGATTTTCATTTTACCACCTGTCGTTTATGTTCGCCATACTATCGCGTTGCGCACTACTAATATTGCTGTATATCAAGCTAGGCAAACGGCCACAAGTGCGCCATGTTCGCGGCATGTAAATCATGTCGTACATCACATGCGTGTCATGGTTGTCATGTTGCCACCGGTCATTTACGTTCGCGTTGCAGTCGCGTCGTGCAATACCGGTTTTGGTGTATATGAAGCCAGCTAAACGGCCACGAGTGCGCCATGAGCATGGCATGTAAATCGGGGCATGTAAATCATGTCGTACATGACAAGGATGTCATGATTTTCGTGTTAACACCTCTCATTTACGTTCATCATACAGTCGCGTAGTCCAAGAACAATTTTGGTGTATATCGTCAGCGAAACGACAGCGATCAGACAATCAGCGTGGCATGCGAATCATGTCGCACATGAATTGCATGTCATGATTTTCCCGTTACCACCTCTGATTTGCGTTCATCATACAGTCTTGTAGCAAGTACGGATAAAATATTTCTTGCAGAAGTCATTAGGAAATCAAGTAAATGAATTTGCAACTAGACCACCAAAGAAGTCTTTTTTTTCATTTTAGGGACTTCCTGGTGAGAAAGGATCCAAGGGACATGCTGGACCTCCGGGGCTTGTGGTATGTAGTCATCTGTTGGCTTTACAGTGGTGTACAAAATCCATCGTGCATTTCTTTCTGTGTGAAACATAGCCTATCCTTTCAGATATTATTATATCGCTCATATGTGGCCCCCTGTGGTCAATACTTTGCTTGATAACATGTATTAAACTTTAATATATTAGCCATACAGTAGTATTAGATACTGGTGAACAGTAGATTATTTTAGTTTGAGAATACGCCCGGTGTTTTCTTGCACTTCAGTAACATACATTTTTTTTCTCAAATTTGCGCATGTCGTCTGCATTTGGTTATGCCGCGCAACTGAAATTCAGAAAAGTGCTTACTTATGCTCGTTGGTGGAATATTGCAGAACAAAAACGAGATGCGCAGATATAGTTGATAACACTCAGTTTCGTTTCATTTCATTTTGTTTACGCTCAAGGCCATATAGCGTTATAGAGGGGCGTCGTTACAAAGTCGACAAGAAATAAAGTACAGCATGAAAATAAGTTACTCCTTATTTAAACTCCTAATTATACAATAATTGCTGCGTAAGGACAACAAACTGAATACAATAGGAACATAATACATAATAATACATAACATAATAAAATTTCAAATTACACAATATTAAGCCAACTTTGTCGGAAAAGATGGTTATTAGTAATAGTTACTATGTCTTCGGGTAGGTGGTTCCAATCTACTGATGTTCGATGTATAAATGATCGATAAAAACACTGGGAGTTGCATATTGCGACACCAACGTTATGACTGTGGTGGATGCGATGGGATATGTACTGAGGATTGAGGATTAGTTGGTGATGAAGGGTGGAATGATGGAATAATTTGTGAAATGTGTCCAAACGGGATATTATCCGACGGGTTGCAAGAGAAGGACGGCCTAGGCTGGATTTCATTGTAGTTATACTTGCAATGCGATTATAGTTAGAAAGTATGAAAAGGACGGAGTTGTTCTGTAGAAGTTCAGTGAAGTAATCAAGTTATCGTGGTAAGTATCCCACACAGAGGAGGCATGTTCAAGTTTGGAACGTATTAGCGTTTTTATATACGAATAGCTTTAGTGCAGATGGTGCTTTTGAAAATTTACGACTTATGTAGCCTAGCATGCAATTGGCATTATAGTAATGTATTCAATGTGAGGCGCCCAAGATAGGTTCGATGTGATAACAATGCCCAAGTATTTATACGAGCTGACCGGATCGAGCGGGACTCTGTTTAAGTAGTATATTAGCGGAGTGTTGGCAGATCTTGTTACGCCCATTACCTTACATTTACCAATGTGTAATTCCATTCCCCATGTGCTGCACCAAGCTGCTACAGTGTTAAGATCATATTGAAGGAATGAACTGACATTATCACGGGTTATTTCATGGAAAATGACGCAATCATCTTCAAAAATATTAATGTTCGAAGAAATGGAAGACGTGAGGTCGCTAGCATAAATTAGAAAAGAGAAGTGGACCAAGCACTGACCCTCGCGGTACGCCTGCGTGGGCCGCAACAGATGACGAATTGTGCTTGTTAGCAATAACGCATTGAATTCTGTTACAAAAAACACTCAGTCCAATTGAGTAAAATATTGTCAAGATTTAGTAGACTCAATTCTAATGGTAGTAATTCGTGACAGACTGTTCCGGAAGCCTTACTAAACTAAAAAAAATGCTATCGGCGCATGATGGACAGTCCGTAATTTGATGCAGTTTGTGAGTGAACGATATGAGCTGTGTCTCGCATGAAAAATGTTTGCGGAAGCCATGTTGTGCCGGTGTAAAAAAAGGAATTGGATTAAAGAAAGGTAATGAGGTTGGTGAAAATGACATGTTCTAGTTTTTTACAGGAAGTGCTTGTTAGCGCAAGGGCGATAATTATTCGGATAGTGTTTATTACCCGACTTAAAAAATGACACCAGCCTCCCGATTTTCCATTGTTTAGGAATGGTTGATGTATCTAAGGATTTTTGAAAGATTTTTGTTAGTATCAATCAACTGTAAGCAACGGTGCATTTCAGAAATTTGGTACCGATCTTGTCATGACCAGGAGAAGAGTGAACGGGCAAGTCATTTATAAGTTTAACAATACCGGAAGGATCGAAGGCAATTGGTGGCATGACAAGATGAAGCACGCAATATTATCAAGCATGCAAAAACAAAAACAGAAAGAGAATAATCGAGGCAACCCACATTACGAAATCTGGTATCAAGTGTGTAAGTACGCCAAGTGTGTATCTAAGTGACAAAGAGATGCAGGTTTAGTATGGTCACCCATGATGCATTTGAGTGGTTAACATGTGCGCTTGGATAAAAGCGGGCTTCATGCTTTTCAATAAATTCAACTAGAAGTCAGCGCCAGTCTATGTCGTTTGTGTGTCTTCTCTTGTCTTCGCTTCATTGCGCTGCACATAGTATATATCATGACAATATCAATATCAACAATGAGCTTGATGGGTCTCTGCGCAGACTCGATGCTCAGCAATTTGAAGAAGAGTTGCGAAATCATTTATTTTGTTAAATTGTATTTTTTTCATTGTGTTGAACATCTGTATCCACTCCTGCTATGCATCAATAACTGAGACAGCAGTATTTGTAAATAAAATAAATAAAATTAAAATATAGTTGAAGTTGTGCACATGGGGTAAGATGACGTTCCAACTAAAGAAAAGTTGTCTTTAAAAGTGTCATTAAGAAGCTCGACGCACATGTCAGTAGGGACAGTATTGTCAAGATCATCTACTAGAACTATGCTGTTATCTGGCAATGAGTTTTACGTACATTAGCTGAGAGCATTTCAGGCAGTCTCCAAGAAAGAAAATGCAGCACAGTGCATTTTAAAGCGGTCATTTAAGCGTTGTGTGCAGTTCGACAAATCGCCCAACGGTCTTCAGTAGCTGCTAGTCTCGCTGATTTGTAAAGTCTTTTTTTACGGTTAGGTAGTCGTCTGATGTGGGTGTTCTACCATGGTGCCTGCTGATTAGAAATGATGATACGGTTGGGAATGTATTTCTTGGTAAGTTCGTCTACTTCTGCAGCAAAGAGATCGAAGTTTGATTGGAAACAGCGATCATTAATATGAGCAAAAAAGGAATCGACGAAATTGGACAATTCAGCACTTTTTTCTGCAGCAATATTTTTCTCATTGGTTCGTTTGGGAGGTGGCATTTTAAAGTGAAAAGCAAGCAGGCAATGACCGCTGATAGAAGGCAGATGAGGGATTTCAGAAGCTGCGTGTGTTAGTCAACATTAGGTCAAGTGTATTTGAGGTAATACTCGTTACTCTCGCAGGCTGAGTGACCAGTTGACACAGACCAAAAACAGAGAACATTTTTATTTATTTTATTTTATTTCTTCATTTTTGCAACAATGCAAGATTGTCATGGTGCTTGTGGCAGACACATATATATGTATTCCCTGGCCTGTGCCGAAAAAGGTGAATAGCATGGTGGGTCAGTGTTCCAATTTATGTTAGGCAGATTAAAATCATTCCTATTGAAAATTTATACACCATGTGCAATGGTGGATTCCACCATTTATCATTACAGTGGATTATGTTGCTGGAAGATGGTGGCGCATGGTGTATGCTGGATGCTGTCGTATAATGAATGCTGGAGAATAACGGAGCGTAAAGCGGCTCTATTCGCAATGCCCATAGACTCGCGCCACCGAGCGGAATCGAGGAGCGTCCTCTCGAGGAGGGTTAGTAGACGACAAAATGGCGGCACTATGCAGTCGCTCCCTTGTTCGGCTGTGCTAGGCTCAGTGTTAACGCGTTGGCAAGAAAGGAACACTACGACTTTGCATGTTCCCTGCATCAGTGAACAAACCGGGCCCTCCGTGACACGAGAAATCTAATTCGTTCTTGCGAGAAGCGAAGTTTTCGTGAAAATACGTGGCAACTCGCGCTTTCAATGCTAGCCCACAGTGTACACATACTATCAGCTTCGCGAGGCTTACTGTAGCCACGTAGGTAAGTTAAATGTTATCGTCTGACACATTTAGTTGAAGCTCATCCTGTTTTACTTGTATATATAATTGGTCAGTGTTTCTTGTAGTGCATGAGTCCCATAACACTGTACGCGGGAGGGAGGTCGCGCGGGCTCGTGATGTGCTCATGTATAACTGAGCGATCTCAAGTTGGCGATACATTAAAATAGGGCCTCTATCCTTGTGTCAGCAAAGCGCTGTTAGGAATCGTGCGAGCGACGTTTCAATCATTCGAGGACGCGTCTGCTCGACGCCTTTCGTGGAGCGAACGCTTTCCATCCACCCCGTCCTTCGCCAGTGTGTTGGTGGTGTTGGGTTTCATAGCCACCGCTGCGCCGCTTGTTTTTGTACGTTTGTTGATAAGTGGCAGCACACTGCAAGCGATTTGCTTGTTGACCGGTCTGAGAGCAAAACGTTCTCCGCGCCCAGACGTCTCTCTAATTGTAAACGTGGTGACGCGGAGTGGTCGAAGTCGTTCGGCGGAGGAAATTCTTCAGATTGCTTTCAGCAGTGATGTTGAAAGAAACCATCTTGACGACGAGGATGTTTCACTGGACGTAGAAGACTGTGAAAGCACCGAGAGATAGCGACGATGAACCACCAGCTGCTAACTCACGACGAGCGAGTTGCACTTCACGTCCCCTCGTGCGTTAATGTTCTTTCACGCTCGTAACTCGTAAGTCACTTTGGTTGTATTTAATGTATAATATCCTTGAGCGAGATCAAAATAAAAGCATAGTTCCTCTGTGCATTGCATGTATCACAATTATTGTGGATATTATGGAGCGCCGCATGCCGCCAACACGCTCGAGCTCGACCAGCGAAGCGAAATGGTTAGAGCGATGGAGCGTGCAGTCACGGCCACAATCCACGCCTCTCGGCGAACTTCTTCGACGTTGCGAAAAGCACACGTGTGCATTCTTTTCGATATTCATGTTTCGATCGTGCTGATCGAACCTGCAACATGCGAGTGAAGTACACACGGCTAGAGTCTCAGCATGGCTGTTACACAAGCGCTACTGAATGGCATGTTGAATGCTTGCGTTCCGTTGAAGACGTAACTCCGCGTTTCCGACTGCGCAGGGTAATGACGAAGGGATATTATCGCAGAACACTTTTATGTTTGCAAGCCATCATCACGCGCAGCAGCGATGGCGCTACTCGCTGGCGGCCTACTACTGCGGCAAATCCGTTAGGCAGGCTCGGTACGTACTACCTCGGAGTGCCGTTCAGCTCATACGTCAATTCTAGTTCATACAGGTTTATGTAGCGCGCACAGGATTTCGCAAAGCATCGTTATGCACGGTAACGGAGCTGAAATATAACCTTTCACTTCGCAGCAAATAATTAGGTGGCGAGTACTTAGCACTTTCCATGGTTTGGGAAAGTATTTTAGTCTCATATCCATTTCAGCGCAGCTCATAACTTCATCCGGTGAAAGCGGTGAAGTGGTCCGTACGTCCGCACGTCCTATCTGTTCCTATGCTAACAATCGGGTTGACCCTCCTCCTGGCGCCATCTTGAAAAGCACGGCGCGCCACCTATAGTTCGTGGGCATTGCGAATAGCGTCGGGACCATCGTGCCTTCCTGTCACACATAAATAATTGTATAGAAGGCGATGTAGAAAGCAATAATACAAAAAAAGAAAGAGAAGCCGTATGCAAAAAAAATATCCGCCACTGGGAGCCGAACGTGCGACCTTCGGATCCCGAGCCACGTACTTCACCACTACGCCACGCTGACACTTGCTTGGCGTCCTGCAAAATGACTAGTCAACATAATATTACACCGTTTCGCTTCAGCTCTGTATGTCTCATATTGGAGACAGACGCGATCTTCACATCCTACTAAAATTTGCATAGTTATTAAACGCAAACTGCTGCCGGTAACGAATGGCGCGAGCGTAATGGCAACAGCGCTTTCTTTTAGAATTCACAACGTAACTCCAAAAAAATGTCCAGTGGACCGAGGAGCGGGTATACTTAACCGGATGTTACTGCGAAGTTTAATAGCCGTTTCTTGCTGTTTCCAAAGGGCGACATGTGCCCTTTGTGCTTTATGTCGACTCTAATCTCATTCGATAAATACGCGCGTACAATTGATTGAGTATTGTGAGGTTTCTTTCGCGCAACGTATAGCGCAGCCGTGCCAGCGCACTGATCTAATGCTGTATCATTAGCTACAACTGCATAACAGCTGCGCCAAAAAAAGGGCAGCGCGCGGGAAAAATACGCCATCATATTGGTTCAGTAGGGCGTACGAATTGACAAGTCTTTCTTGCATACGTGTCAGAGAAGTGCCGGCGAGTGCGACCGGCGGCGGTTGGTGACCGGCGGTGTTTGCTGCAAGCGCGTCGCATCTATGCTCATCGCTTCTTTTGCGGACACCGTACACAAGAAACAAATGTTTCATTTAGGTTAGCCGATGCCACAGCTGCACGGTAAAGTCATTCGAACTCATCGGAATCGTGTATACTGAAACCCAGAAGCGCCGATAACACGTAGACGGACTCGGTCGGTACGCTATGCCTAACCTTTGGTGGAAATAATAGTGGTAGAGTATGACGGTGGAAGTCATACTTGGTGGGCTTATTTCGACGCAGGCCGAAAGTAAAAGTTTGTGCATTTTAGCTTCGCATGCATTTTCACTGTTACCTTAAAGTGCCGCTGAGGCAAGTGAGTGTGCAAGAATTGCCAGAGTGGCGTTTCTAGCGTGGCGGTATCAAGCGGCGGCGGTTTTCTAGTCTCCCCGCTGGAAGGGCTCATTTACTTCTCGGCAACTGCGTGGCGATGTAACAGAGTTACTGTCGCTGTTCACACCGACACTTCTACACATGCAAACAACACAATGCAGCAGCACATCGCGGATGTAAACCTGATAAGTACATGCGTAAGATGTAAACAATCACGGCTGATGTGCTCCACAAAACATGAAGCGGTTATTACGTTGCGCCAATTCATAAATGTGGTTCGAGAAAAGATGTCCAAAATTATAGGCCCGTTTCCCTGGCATGTATTATATGCAAATTAATGGAACACATCATTTACTCAGCTATAATGATTCATTTCGCAGAGAACAATATCCTAATTAAAGAACATCATGGCTTTCGTAAGGGCTTGTCCTGCACTACACAACTTGTAGAATTCTATCACAATTTGGGGTGTGAAATTGATGCTGAGGGTCAGATAGATTGTTTGTTTTTTAGATTTTCGAAAAGCTTTCAACACGGTTACCCACTCACTTCTTGTTTACAAGCTTCAGCAAATCGGTATACATAGTGATGTTATGAAATGGATTGAAAATTTCTTATCGGAGCGCAGCCAGTGTGTCGTTGTAATGGCAAGAAATCGAGTTACGTAAAAGTCACCTCAGGAGTCCCACAGTGCTCTGTATTGGGACCTATATTATTTTTCATATATATTAACCACATAAATTTGGGTATTACGTCCACCTTACGACTCTTTGCAGATGATTGCGTGGTGTACCGAAATATATCTTGTGATCAGGACGCGACAGCACTTCAGGGAGACTTGAATAGAATGCATGACTAGTGTAAACAGTGCAACATGTGTCTAAACGCTAAAGCGCGCATCCATATGTGTTTCACTAAAAAGCAAAAACCATTGATAAAGAACTAATGTGTAAATAAGCAGTTACCACAGTTGATGTTTCTAAGTACTTAGGCGTCGTGTTTTCTGCTGATTCTTTATGGAATGCGCCTATTAGTGTGATAGTTGGTAAGGCTGGACGGACGCTGAACTTTGTTCAACGAAATCTAAGATGTCGCGAGATTGAATTAAAACAGAATACGCTTACTACATGTGTAAGACCAATATTAGAGTATGCCTGCCCATTATGGTATCCATCGGAAGCCAATCTCACTTCTCAGATCGAAAGCATTCAAAACAGAGCGGCCAGGTACGTCCTGGGCAGGTACCGTAGGAGAGTGTCACGACGATGGAACAAGAATTTAACTGGGAGTTGTTGTCTTCGCGCCGACGGAAGTTAAGGCTGAATCTGTTTTTTGAAATATATATAACAACAAAGTAGGCATAAACAAGGATACTTACTTAATGAGACCTTTTTATCTTTCTAAACGTAACGATCACAAACTCGAAATCCGTGAATACCGGCCCAGGACGTGCATGTTCGCTAATTCTTTTTTTCCGAAGTGTGTAGCAGACTGGAACAAGCTTTCTGAAAAACAAGTATGTTGTGCAAATGAAGACTTATTTTTATCTCTGTTGGAAACCCCCCTCCTGTAACGCCCAAGGGCAATGCGGCGTAATTCTTGAATGAAGAAAAAAAAACGATTGGGCGGGACTTCGTAGATGAAAAGGAGCCTAACCTGTGCGCCCTCTCGATCGTGCTGCCTGTGAAGGTATTTAAAACTACCTTTATTTCAGCAGTTAGTTTGGCTTCTGCCTCCTGCTATGTTTCTTTAGAATCGGGAATGCCATAGAAGACAAGATTGTTGCGCAGTGAGTGATCTTCCAAGTCGTCAAGTCGTGACTGAAGTGAAGTATTACGCGTTTAGAGGCTGTTGACCGCAACATGCAATTCAGACAACTCTCCATTAACTTTGTCGGCGGCTTCAGGTGTTTGCTCGATGTCGTTTAGATGCTTTTGTACGGCGATAATCTTGCCCTCTTTGGTCTTCTGGCTACATTTAATCGACTTTATGTCAGGAGCTAATTCATTCTGAACCTTTGCACTTTGTAACGATCGCCTATGAATATCCTTGATCAATTTAAAATGAACAGACATCTGCTCAGTTGGCTTTTCAGGCAGCGATTCAATATCTAAAAGATTTTCTCAGTTATTAGTGAGTCCCGTATTTTCACCAGAGCGCAGTATAGAGCAGAAGCGTTGAAAAACACTCCAACACAATTTCACAGAATGTTTGTGGACACGGGAACACTACTAAACGGTATCAAGGAAATATATCCAGCCAAAAACGGACGAACACGGGAAACGGTGAAGGAGACAGGAAAGCGGCTAGACATCCAGCTCTTTAATCACCAGAGCAAGGCTCCAATATGTACACTCATGCGGTCCCATGGTTATATGAAATCGCCTTCACATCAACCGAAGCAGTTATATAGACCCGAACACAGAAAATTCGATGCGCATCGCTATATTTGCATCGCGCGTCGCGCCATCTATCGCACACGCGACGAAACAACATGCGCGGGCTGCCACGCCAGCAGACGCTACACAGAGCAAACGTGAAACTCCCGAAATCAGCCCGCCTGAGAGCGTGTTTCGCGTCTTTTCTAGCCTGGACATTTTCGCTGATTTTATTGAAACATCAAGAACATCTTGCTCATGCAAGTCCACAATGTATACAGTACGTGCTGAGTGGGCTGCGGAAGCAACCTCGTCAGATACGTAGCCTGTTACATTTGTAAAAAAACGTTCTCGCTGTAGTACGCGTGAATCGTAATTGGAGTGCAGCTCGCGGAAGAGTGAAACGATGTTTTGTTGCGCCATATTACAAGTTGTGCACAAAGTTTTGTGAAAGCTGATCATTTCAGCATACATCGCGTAATAATCAGAGTACGCTTTACGGGTAGTTTCGCGGAACGTAATTTTTGTTTCACGAGCGCTCTTACAATAATGCGTCTTGCTCAAAAAAGTGTGCTATCAGAGAGTATAACGTGCAGTATCGTTCAGCGATCCCTTTTGGAAGCTACCTGCACGATTTTATTCTTGTAACGATGGTGCTTTACATGCGAAACTGTGCTGCTCTTAGTTAAGCCGGTTAGCTACGCCTGCGATGTAAAGGACACTGGCGCGAGTACTGTTTACTTACGTGCCAATATATGTATTATGTGCAGCTGGATGCCTCTTGTCCAAAAAAATTTGGGGACATCAAACACTGCAATGAAAGCATGACATTCTGACCAGCTGTTGAGGAGCACCGTGCCATTTATTACCCTTTGAAGACGAAATCTCGAAGGCGTGGATGCCATCAAGTCACTAAAGCTTAATACTACGTTGAAAGTGGCAAAGCATGCTGTTTGCTTGTGCTTGAAAGCACTACCTTGCACTAGGCTTTCGTCAAAGGAAACGCTGAAAGGTATGAAGTGCACCCCCACACAAAGCTCACGCCTGCCTTCAACCCAACTGCGTATCACGCAAATTAGGTTCGCAAGATGAAATAGGTGGGCATCACACTGCAGAATACTCGCAGTTAGTGTACTTACTCGCGCATTTTCACTCGGCTCCTAGTTTTTTTGCTTGAATCACAGTTATCCACTCGCGGCGAAGCTGAAAACACCACACCGGCACTATTTCCGTGGCGCGTCGTAATCGTCGCATACAATGCTAATATCCTCTTGTTGCGTTGCTTGTTCTGGCATCCAAAGACGACGCAGTAGGGCCCAGACGAGCTCTTACACGCTGAAGCGGCATGAACAGGTACTTTTTCGCACTTCAAAGCCTCAGAACTGCAGCTTGCCCTGTTTACTTGGTGCAGCCCGCGCGCGTCTTGGCAGCCTGGTCAGCCCGGCGTCTGGGTGCGAGGAGTATCCGCTCGGCTCGCCAGCAGCCTGGGTGCGAGACAGGCGTGCTCTGGTGTATAGGCATAGCACAAAACATGGCATGCAATTACTGTGTGTCATCTTTGCTTCCTTCTTTGCTTCTCGAGATTATAAAAAAAACATTGCAGGAAATCTTGTTCTATTCTGCGCAACGCCACAGGGCTATCACTGTAACAGTTGCAGTGATACAGTAGCAGTGCAACAGTTGCAGTGACAACAGTTGCAGTGATTGTTGCAGTGATGGCTCTATGGCGTTGAGTAGAATAGAACAAGATTTCCTGCAATATTTTTTTATAATCTCGAGAAGCAAATGAGGAAGCGAAGATGACAAAGTAATTGCATGCCCTGTTTTGTGTTATGCCTATATGGTTGCTTCGGTTACTTCGGTTGATATGAAGGCGTTGTGATATGACCATGTGACCGCATGATTGTATATATTTGAGCCTCGCTTTGGTGATTTAAGAGTTGGTAGCCTAGCCGCTTTCCTGTCTTCTTCTCTGTTTTGCTGTGTTCGTCCGTTTTTGGCTGGACATATTTCCTTGATGCAATGCACCAGCTAGCCCAACAACGAGTTCTACTATATAATAATAATAATATCTGGGGTTTATCGTCCGAAAACCAAGAGATGATTATGAGAGACGCCGTAGTGGAGGGCTCCGGAAATTTCAACCATCTGGAGTTCTTTTACGTGCACCTAAATCTAAGTACACGGGCCTCAAACATTTCCGCCTCCATCGAAAATGCAGCCGCAGCGGCCGGGATTTGATCCCGCGACCTTCGGGTCAGCAGTCGCCCCGCCACGGTGGTCTAGTGGTTATGGCGCTCGACTGCTGACCCGAAGGTCGCGGGATCGAATCCCGGCCGTGGCGGCTGCATTTTCGATGGAGGCGAAAATGTTTGAGGCCCGTGTACTTAGATTTAGGTGCACGTTAAAGAACCCCAGGTGGTCGAAATTTCCGGAGCCCTCCACTACGGCGTCTCTCATAATCATATCGTGGTTTTGGGACGTTAAACCCCAGATATTATTATTATCGGGTCAGCAGTCGAGTGCCATAACCAATAGCCCACCGTGGCGGGGCAGAGTTCTACTACTAAAAAGGCATCATCTGATTTCGTAGCGAAAAAGGGTAATGGTTTACACACCTGCATGTTGAACAGTAGATTGGGAAATGTTGGCGTGACGCTGTTCCCGTGTCCACTGAAGTTAAGGTCGGTGGAAGCAGCAGCTTAAATTCTTCCCCGGGTCTGATGGCAGGGTCGATGCGGTTGGCAGTACGTATTCGGTAGCCGAAGGAAGTTTAGACGGCAAGTACACATGCCCGGAGTCGATCACGGACGAAAGCACTACGGCTACTATCGGCGCAGAAGGAACGCTTATCGGGCTCGCAAGGGCTACCGTTGATCACGACAGCAGGAGTACTAGTAAAGCCTGCATGTTGAACAGTAGATAAGGAAACCTTGGCGTGGTGCTGTTCCCGAGTTCACCGGTTAAAAGCAGTGTGTAGGACCGACTGGTAGTTGCACAGTGCAGAGCACAGCGCAGCAACGTCAAACAATGTGAACACGGCTTGTGTGCGCTGGCGTTCCTATATTGTAGAATGCTGGACCTAGAATCCTAATATGTAGAATCGTGATATATCTTGCGACCCTTTAGGCACGATGATGATGATAATTATATATGGTGTTTTATGGCGCAAGGGCCAATGATGGCCAAAGAGCGCCAGGTCAATGGACAGAGGATGTGATGAGTGATCTTGTTTAGTGGCTGTATAAGGGCCTAAGATTCTGCGCACAAAACGTGCGTAAAAAGGCATAATTATTAAAATCATGAAAGTGACGTAAAACATGCGTGACGACGATGAGTGACAAGCGATCACGGTACTTAAATTAAAAATTGTGGCATTAGCACGGATACCTCGTGGACACCCTTGACCCCAAGGGCTCGGAAGCCAGTGCTTTCTGAATTGCAGATGCCACAGCAGCAACCTCTGCTGAGAGGCCGTGATGCGGGGTCTCTGGAAATATAACGTCAAAAGTTTGTACATCTTTTAAAAACACTAATAGTGTTTCGTGGTTGAGAAGGGGTTCATTTCCTATAATCGTTGATGGGTAGAATGGTATGCGTTGTTTGTATAGTAATGCAAAGTGTACCATCCTGAGCACGAGTATATGAAGCATAATAAAGTGGCTGACTGGGCTAGTTGGTTGTGCATACTTAAGGTTAACAGCGCGAAAAAAAGACACGGCGGACAGGAAAAAGACGAGACAAGCGCTGGCTTCCAACTGAATTTTTATTGACACGAAAGCTCTTATATACCCGGGTTAACAGAAAACAATCGGTAACAGAAGGTGAAAACGCAAGCAAAGATATGAAATAACTATACATCAACTATCACTGAGCCTGCTACGTCAACTCGCGCATCCCAAAAAACGGAGCTCCCTGTCTGACAATGCAATTGATGGCTTGCTTACGCACGTGCCCCTTTCACGCGCCATCTGAGCTGCCTCAGAGATTATACGCTCATGCTCTTCTTTAATCTTATCCACGACTGTGGTCCTTTCAAACTTCCTTTCAAAGATGGCTTCCTGGCGCTTCACGTGAGCACGTGTGGGTGCACTCCGCAGTTTGAAAGGACCACAGTCGTGGATAAGATTAAAGAAGAGCATGAGCGTATAATCTCTGAGGCAGCTCAGATGGCGCGTGAAAGGGGCACGTGCGTAAGCAAGCCATCAATTGCATTGTCAGACAGGGAGCTCCGTTTTTTGGGATGCGCGAGTTGACGTAGCAGGCTCAGTGATAGTTGATGTATAGTTATTTCATATCTTTGCTTGCGTTTTCACCTTCTGTTACCGATTGTTTTCTGTTAACCCGGGTATATAAGAGCTTTCGTGTCAATAAAAATTCAGTTGGAAGCCAGCGCTTGTCTCGTCTTTTTCCTGTCCGCCGTGTCTTTTTTTCGCGCTGTTAACCTTAAGTAAATATATGAAGCAGGGTTAGTGGCTCGCCCCGTCTATCGCTTCTCGGTGGGTCACCACCGGAAGAAAGGGTCGCATGTTGTGGGAATCGAGCGCGCCCTCCCGTTTCGCGCCACGTTCGCCAGCTAACGCGTGTGCTGGCCCCGCGCGGTACGAGCGCCGGGAACCGCTGTTATTCGGCGACATGCCTACCGTGGCTACGCCACCAGGCCTTTTGACTGGTGCGAGCAATAGTCAGTATATTAACTCTATAGCGCGAGCCATGCGTCGGTCTTCTCCGCTAGAGCCACGCGTCCGGACATGTCCGAGAATGCTCGCGCCACCACTCTAGCTTACGTCACTGCGCTACACCTGTCCTCATTGGCCGCCAGTGCCAACTCCTTTTCCCATGAGCTCGCTTCTGTCTGGCGCTCGCTTGCCCGCGGGAGATGCTCGCACGCTTGCAACGGGGTAGTCACGCGCTGCCACTGCAGGCGACTTATGGTTCGCGCGCTTCGGTGGTCCCCCCTTTGTGTCGTAAGCCTAGCGCAGCAGGCAAGTGTACTCGATTGGTCTTGCGGAGTTACCCTGACGGCCTGCGAGACCATGATTGTCGCACTGCGCTGCATCTTAGGTTAATAAACCCGTGTTTGTTGACAACCTGCCTGGAGTGCCTTTTCTGCGCCGCGCCGGAGAGTCGACGAACCCGGCCGTCGCGTCTTTGTTCGCTGCGGCAGTGGAGAACGTCGCGTTCCTGACCGGTCGCCTCGTAGGGTAAGCGTATGCTGTATGTGCGTGTGTGTACTATTCTAAGTCTGCAAAGTGTGACATCTGTACGACGTATTTTTCACATGGGTGACCAGTGTCCGAGGTTTGGCTTCACCAAGTGAAGTTTATTTTGCGTTTCACTGTCCCATATGCGCTGCCAGTAACCCCTGAGTTGTCGTTTTAGGAATTGTTTTAGGTCTAGTAAAGGGACAGCTATGGATGTATCGGCAGTGTTTTCGTCGGCCGATGCAGCTAGCTGGTCCGCCAACACGTTTCCTTGGATCTCGCGGTGCCCTGGCACACAGTACACCACGAAATTCTGTACGAGTCTGTAGACCGTGCATAACAGTGAGGAAAGTGAGACAGGGACAGGAGTTTTATGTACTTACAATATTTGCAAAGCTTTTACGACGCTTAAGAAGTCCGTGTATATAACTGCACTTTGTAGTTTTAAATGCTTAATCTCTTTAACACCCACATATATCGCATAAGCCTCAGCGGTGAAGATAATTGTATTAGGGTGCAGAATGGCGGCCTCGAAAAATGATCGACCGACCGCTGCGTAGGACACAGCAGTGTGAGATTTCGAGGCATCGGTAAAGAATTCAGGGCAAGTGTACTTGTGCTGCAGTTCGTCAAGCAACCGTATCAACGCGGAAACGCGTTAATATCTTTCTGTCAGGCCTCTCGGCGAATGACCGCGTAAAAAAAGGAAAGTCAGCTTATTACGAGCATTTATTCATGCTGCAGCATAACGTGCGTTGAGCGTTGTGCGAGCTTTAACTCATTGAAAGCGTTGCTTGTAGATCGAAAACTCAAGAATACGTTGAATGAAGGAAAGGAGATGACTCTTAAGGGCTCGTTTTCTTTGTTAGACACAATATTAATGGGAACTAACAGACAATAACGCCAAAGAAGTATAAGGGGTGTTATCTGCAGTAGTTAGAATATAACTGTGAAGAAATTAAAGCTACGGTGCCGCCGTAGCTCACTGGTAGAGCATTGGACCAATCCTCCCAGGAAGGGCGTTAAAAATGCACGCAGCCAACGCCGGAGTCTGACGTGTACGCTGATAGCCGTTACATTTGCCATCGAGGTCCTGCGCGCAGATCACAGAGGCCACGTTGTTACTGGGAGCTAGTATACTTCTGACGTCGGTGGCGCTGATAAGCACTCGAAAATATTTACATCTCGAATATGACTTGCCTAGTTGAGCAAAACGTAGCACAGCACGGTAAACTAAAGGGGTTGTGACGCGCTTCGCTTGGAGCACACGCAATGTATCGCGCACTGCGCGCACCACATCTGTTTACGCCCAAATAAAAGTGTATTCGCAATGGCAGGCTCCGCCAGTGTTGCCAGATTCCGCCGACTAAACATGGAAATAATCACCACAAAAGAAGCCCAAAAAAGCGGCGGCCCTCCTGCGAATAAACCCAAACCAATGGAAGTTCAAAAAAATATGTCCTCATTCTTAAAGATTATTTTATAGTGTGAGTTAAAATACTAGAAGAAAATATGGAAGGTGAAAATGTTTATTTATACTGCTGTTTTCGTTATTGTTTATTCATTTCACATAATAAAGATAGGCGCTTGAATGACTAAAAACACTGAAGGTTATTTCTTGCACTTCACAACCGCACTCTACAAACAGTCATCGTCACTAGTTTCTAATACATCTGTAAAATCCATGTCATCCAGTTCCGCGGAACCATACATGTTCTTCGAATTGGACACGCACGCCGCGCCGCGCATTCCACGTAATTTTGGAGTCGGAGGCACAGACGTGGCTTCTACTTTTCTGTTCACATCCAAGCAAGAGAGAAGGATCTTCTGAGTCAAAATCACCGACTTCCCGCTTCACGAGGCTTCACTGAAAGTGACGTCAGGGCCTCGCCTGTTTTTTTTTTTTAATGCGAAGCATTTCTTAGCGAACCTCAGGCACCTTGGCCGTTTCTATGTACGTATATATCTGTCTAGCCACCTGGTTAACATCCCTGTCTTTCCTCTCTCCCGTTTTCCTTCCTTTCCTTCCTGGTCGTCTGCATAGCTTGTAACATACCAAAATTTGCATAGCATAGGATGACTGTATGACGAACACGATTCACTGGTCATGAGATGAATAACGCAAAAAATGCTTCGCATTTATTACCTGTCGCGTACGTCATGAAACCCTTTCTCTCAGTCACGTGTGGCACATACCCGCATTCAGAGTTCATGTTATGTGGGTATTTGCCACAGGTGATACAGAGTCTCAGCCAACAGAGTAACGGCGAACACACACATTGACGCGCAAGGAAAGTGATAATAATAATAATTGTTGGGGTTTTATATTTCAAAACCACGATATGATTATGAGATACGCCATAGCGAAGGGATCCGGAAATTTTCACCATCTGGTATTTAACGTCCACCGAGGTCGCACGGTACACGAGTATCTAGCATTTTGCCTTCATCAAAATGCGACCGCCACGGCCGGGATCGAACGCGCGACATTCTGGTCAGCAGCCGAGCATCGTAACCTCTACACCACCGCGGCCTACGACAGGAAAGTGAGGGACCTGAAGACAGAACACCACTGGAAGGCGCTCAACTACCATCCACTCGTCCACGTGGTCAGCAACGTTGACTACGCGGATTAGAAAAAAACCGGGGTGAATGCTTCCCTACAATAATTCTCCCGAGATAACCAGGCCTCCCATCATAGCCGGTGACTTTAATATTGACTTATCAAGACTCAACAACACCTGGTCCTTATACTTCGTGAAAGACGGATGTGGACATGGCATAAACGTCCTCGCTGCCACGTCCAGGACAGGAGGCATCATAGATCATTTCATCGTAAGAGGCATCCAGAATTTCCACCGGCTGCACTATACTTCGCATTTCACTACACTTAGACCCCTCGTAGCCGCTATCACGGACGGATCCGATAACAAGTCCGGTCCAGCTGCTGGTGCTCACTGATCCCGGTAATGATGAGCTTGCTCAAGAACTGTCAGGAACCCCTCGTACACATGCACGCAGGTTTGTGAAACGTGTGTGCGTTCCGCGTCATAACGGCCAAGTATAACCATACCAACTATAACGCAACTGTAGCAACTGTAACTGTGACTGTAACGTAACCGCAGTACGCCTGCGCGTGCCACTCGGCTACGTACCAAATATCTAGGGAAACTTTCCTAAATGAAACTTAGTTGCGAGTAATGCCTCTCCTGTGCATCTGTGTTCCTTTGTCCTGTTCGGATTCGCGCTATCCAGTATATAAGCACTACACGTCAGCTTACGGCGTCTGGTGTTGGTAACATATATATTGCTGTTGGCATCGTTACGCAACTGTAATCAACTGGTTATATAATACATATGAGACTCTTTAACATATGAGTGTGCGTATAACACTTCCACATTTCTCTAGCGTCATTCCGTAACGTTTCGCTCAATGTAAAAAAATTACGCCATAGTCACCTTCCCGCGCATGCTTCGCATAACATTGATTCCCACGGTACGTGACATCTGCCGAATTTTTCTTCCTCCATACTGTAGCGCCTTTACAAATGTCGCCAGGAGGAACAGAAGGGCATAGGAGCGCTAGATGAGAGCTTAGGGGTGAAGGGAGGGTCTTATATTTATATTCAAGCCATGCATTTGACGACAAATACGCGTGCCGGAACTAAAATCATACTATTTCCTGAAAAAGCACGAGTAAGCTAAAAAAACACGACAAGCGGATCTAAAAATTTCCAAGCGACTCAGCCAAAAAAAACGCCAGGCCTGCGCTGAAACCGCAGCACAGTCACAGCGAAAGCTGGAAGAGCGGCGTTTCTAGAGCCCATTGTAAGCTCTCTTGGGGCTACAATACAAGTACACTAGAATGGTACCCACTACGCCATAAATCACAATTTTTGTGAAGTTAGGAAGCACCTACTAAGCCATTATTCGTCATTCTGCGGAGAAGCGAGGCACCAGCTACACGTCTGTAAGGCATTATTTGCACTTTGTTGACGCGACGACTGATGACGATGAAGAAATATGGCTCAGCCCTTTGTAATGGGTTGGAAGTTTTAAACGGCCCACCATTTCTGTAATTTGCATTGGGTGACGCCCGGTCGCTATTTCCCTCTCCCGTCATGCTGTATAACATACCTTGACGTGGGAGAGAGACGGGGGTTGGGCGAAGAACTTTACTGAGATCCCGAGGAAATGGATCATGCGCTTATGGGCTTCCTTGGCAACCAATACAAGTGCACTTGGCAGGAACCCACTACGCTATAAATCATTGTAATTTTACTGAGACCCCGAGGAAATGGATCATGCGATTATGGGCTCCCTTGGCAACCAATGCAAGTGCACTTGCGAGGAACCCACTACGCTATAAATCATTGTATTTGTGAGAAGTAGGGCAGCAGGCACTGTGCCATTTTTCGTCATTCTACGGAGAGTCGTGGTACCTGCTAAACGCATGTAAGGCATTATGCGCACTTTGTTGATGCTGTGCCTGATGACGACGAAGAATTATGGCAGATCCCTTTGTAATGGGTTGTAAGCATTCAACAACCTACTCGTTGCGCAATTCGCATTGTGTGACGTCTGGTTACAGAATTCGCGTTGTGCGACTCGTGGTGCATATTTTACTCTTGTACCACGCTATATTGCATATGCTAATGTGGTTCCTTCTCGACATGAAACCAGTATAGGACCTTTTTGCAGAGCAGTTTCAAGCACCGGCATGGCTCAGAGGTTGAATACTGGGCTCCCACGCAGACGGCCCAGGTTCGAACCTCGTTCCATCCTGGAATTTTTTTCTTATTTGGTTTTATTTCTTATTTCGAGCGATACTGGTTACGGACACCGGCGGCGGCGGCGGACAACTACGGCGCCAAAAAACGGCCGGTGAAATGATCTCATAACAGCTTTCGCTGTAAAACTGTCTATTAAGAGGCGCACGTTGTCCGTGTCCGCAGCTCTATGAATATGACCCTCTCCAATCGTCACTTCTAGCACGGAGCCTCCGCGCGAGCGCAACCGAAGATGCACACATTTTTGTAGCGTTAGCTACACTTGCCTAGCCGGAGCAGATTTCCCGTGGAGTGTCATGAGCCGTGCTGCACATGCGCGAGGATCAGTGATGTCACACAGCTGGGTCACCGGAGCTGGCATATCACGCGGTCTCCGACATCGCCGCGCGCAGAGTACCGCAAAGGTAGGCTGCAAGCGGACAACATTGGGCGGCGGCGGCCATTTCCCTTCTGGACCGTCCGGCGCGTTGGCAGCGTGTGTTGAGAAGTGACCGATCTTTTCGCCTCGATGCGGTGTTACGCTCGGCGTAACTGCAATATGTGTGTGTGTGTTTCTTCAAAAGGATATCAGAAGTGATTTCGAGTCATCGACAGTCATGAATCGACTGCGCGGTAAGCGGTGTAGCTAATGAAACGTGCGGCGAATGTTGCCATGTGCTCGCGAACTCTATTCGTGGCTTCACCGGTCTCTTTTCGTTTCATGGCCGGGTGTGTTCGTAAGGTCCGGAGCTGTATATTTGCATTAGCGTAATGACCGTGCGAGATGCCATTTACTTCGACACTTGGTGAATGTTGACTGTCTGCGCTACCTTTGCAGTCGGTGTTCAGGTTCACTTCACAGCGCATTCGAGAACATTATCGAACATCCAGAACATTCAGCATTGCGTCCTTCGACTGATCGCTGACGCATACCTTACTTGCGCACCATGCTTGCTGTTCAGCTGGGTGTTATCTGTAATAGAAGTGGTGTGTGTACGGTAAGTAGAAGTTGTGCGTGAAGTATTTGTCTCGGTTCTGAATGCCAGCACCCGAACGCACGGGCGAATTGGCATGCGGTAGGTAAGGTGCATCTTATTTTGCGAATATGTTGTCATTTCCTAACACATACGTAGAAAATAGGCCATCAGAAATGATTGACGTCACTTGCATCTTATTTTGCGAATACGTTGTCATTTCCTAACACATACGTAGAAAATAGGCCATCAGAAATGATTGACGTCACTACTCAGTTGTTTCATTTCCTATTTTTTGTCTCCTTAATATTCACAACGTTGCAGTGCATTTGCAAATATTTCGCTGTGTTCAGACAAAGTTTTTTTTTTTGGCGTTGCCAGCGCGTAAACAGCTGGGGTTCGCTTTCTGCAGTGCTTTTACTTTCAACTTTTTTTTTTCGTAATGCACTCTTGTTAAAACTTCCTCGGCGCAGTGATTTATGTTATTTTGATCAGAAATAGCACATCCCGAAAATTTTTAACGTGCATGCTACTGCAACACAGTATTTATATAGATCGAGGGCTCGCATGAAATCGATTCCCTCAATGCGTAAAAGAATAAGCTGATTTTTTTTTTTTTGCTGTGACCATTTCTCACCCACTAAACAGTATTGTAAGGGTACGCTCTGCGCAATGCAGCATTAGCAACATTTTCTTTTGAAAACAAATTAAATACACTTTATAACACTGCCTTATACCAAGTTTATCAACAGAGTTCCACGCTTCAGTTTTGCGCAGTGGCAACTGATCATGCGACAATTGCCTTCAAGGTATACAGTAAACAGTTATTAGTTTAATAAGTCTTCGATTTCGCTCTCGCGCGTGACACGCTTATAACTCGAAATGCATGCACAATCTGTTCAACAGATCGAGATATAAACAGCCGAGCAAATAGAAAGGTTTGTAGTATGTAGTTTTCAATATCGCTGAACATAGGGAACCGAAAAGGTGAAGTATCCTGTTGCATGAGAGCTTTTCCAGCAAAGTTTGTGTAGTTCACTGCAGAAAGGAGTGTTCTTCGAGGGGGGCGAATTCATTCCGCAGCCAACTATGCAGCCACGTACAACGACGCTCTTTGACGTTAATGTTTCCCACACGGAATTCAAAAATATACGAAATTCCCGGAGTAGCTCACCAGCAACGTTCGGTTACTGGTGAGCTACTCTCTGGCATCTGCATAACACGTTTAAAAAAGCGACGAAGTACTTCTAGGGACCGTGATACTGCTAAATGTCTGGCCGTGCTCTGCACTCAATGCGCCTGCGCCCGAAGCGCTTGGAAGGGATGTGGCGGCGAGAGGTCACGTGATGCGAGTAAGCCAATCGCGTCGGTGGCGGCGCGCGAAAAACAGATGCGATGCTCTGGAATTTTTCTAGTGACTCTACTTGCCGTTGTTGGTCAGCGCCGCATTCGAGAGGAGTGACGTCGTAGACACAGTGGCGCCAGCGCGCGCAGCTATTCGCCTTCGCTGTGCAGTCGCCGTCTGACGCAGCGCCTCTGACTGGCGTTTGCAGGTGGGTAACGCCCTGGAGAAGGAGAGCGCAAATGCTGCTCGATGGCGCAGAAGAGCCGAGAAGCTTATGTCATTGAATCCCGAAGTCCTGGCAATTAGCGGTTACTGTGTTGGGGCCATAGAGACGGAGCGTGTTACTTCACTGACCACCGAGCCGTCTTTGTGGCCATAGAGAAGCAACCTGACGTTGAGCAAAAATAGTTATGCATGTGCCACATAATACGCATACCGTGCGTGTGTGTCATTGGAGCAGCAGTAAGCATGACAATCAAGCTAAACCTAGAAAATCTGGAAAGCTAAGCATAATCAGCTGCACCTTTGCTAACGCTACGTATATCCTGGCATAGCCGAGCTAAGGCACTGCAATTTTTTCGAACGCCAAACTACCAAACACGCAACGCACTTCATGAGACAGGGAAAGCAGAGAGGAGGGGAGGAGGCGCCGACCCGGCGGCGACACCGGTCCCCCGCTAGGCAGCGAACACGAACCGCGCCGAACGCCAGCCGCACTATCAGTGATGTTCCGTGCGGGGAATTTTCCCTTCTCAGGCAATTTCCGGCGGTCATTTTAGATGAAAGGGAAAAAGGAAATATTCCCGATATTGCAGGGAATTTCAAGGACGGAAAAAATTCTTTGTAATGTTCAAAACACTTCCGTTACTAGGCGCCTTCGGATTCTCCAATCGTTTCCGGCCCATGTTGCACGCAAAACCATTGCCTTTGAGATTCGTTCTATTTATTTACACGGAGCGTCTTTTTGTTCATCCTTTGCCGTTAGACTCAAAACCCACATGTGCGCAATGCCTTTACAGCACATGAGCTCCGATCTTGGTGCTCATGTGCTGTTATAACATTATATATATATATATATATATATATATATATATATATATATATATATATATATATATATATATATATATATATATATATAATGTTATATTACTGTGCTTTTGCGGAAAATTATGCAGGGATTTTTGGCGATGTATGCAGGGAAAATGCCTGAAGTAGGGAATTTTCGTGCCTCGGGAAGGGAATTCTTCGGTGCGGGACGGAACATCACTGCACACGATGTATATGACGCATACGGCGGCGTCTTCGACCCGCTAGCCGGTCCAAACGCGCTGCAAGAGTGACAATTTATTCTTGCAGAAAGTTAAATCTCATTTTCTGATTCTACCTACCAAAAGGGGTCAAATGAATTACCGAAGAGGGTCAGTTGCCGTGACCCCCTTAAGAGTCTTTTTATTTCATAGAGTGTAGAACTCTTTCGACTAATAATTTTCCTGAAAACAGGGGCATGTGGAACAGCACCACGAGCAACCTTTTTTGCTAATACTAGACGAAATAAGGGTCCGCCGCGGTGGTGTAGCGGTTACGGTGCTCGGCTGCTGACCCGAAGGTCGAGAATTTGGCCCTGGCCGCGGCGATCGCATTTCGATGGAGTGAGATGCTAGAGGCCCGTGTACTGTGCGATGTCAGTGCACGGTAAAGAACACCAGATGGTCAAAATTTCCGGATCCCTCCACTGCGGTGTGCCTCATACTCATATCGTTGTTTTCGCATGTTAAACCAGATATTATTATCAGAGAAAATAAGTGAGGGCTCAGCAACAGTAAGTGATTGCGCCAACCAACATATGGCGTTCCAGTTTCTACATTCTACATGAGTTGGTAATATTGACATGTTGTGGTTTCTTTATTATATTTTGTAGTTTTGGCGAATTTACTTAATGCTGGCCTTCGCTATTTACCTTCAAATTGCTGTTTCGTAAATCAGTGTGGTTAAGGTATTGTTTATGATTCCACGTCCATATTTTCTTCTTGTTCTAAAGCATCGTTTGACTTGTCAGGGAAAATCCTAAATTTGTTTTTATCCTGATTATATCTATGTTGGCCTGTCTCTTGCCGGTTTACTTTATTTCTCTTCAGGTTGAGGGCAATCCTCGACATTACTAATCGCTACATTTTACTGTGGCTAGAGCGAAAATATTTCACGTTAATATTCCCCAAAGAGAGAAAACAAAAAGCAGGAAATGGCATCGCAGGACAACCCGTGTCTGTGCCAGTTCGTAGTCCGTAGAGGTCGGACTGGCCCGTAAGTTTGCTACTTTCATAATACTTTCATACGCATCCCAGACTTAGAATAACAGATAGCTGAGCTAGTTGGTAAGTATTCATTCTAAAAAGACAGGGCGTGCAAACACGGACACAAGAAAGAAGTCAGGACACCACAAACGCGTTTGTGGTGTCCTGACTTCTTTCTTGTGTCCGTGTTTGCACGCCCTATCTTTTTAGAATGAATACATCCCAGACTTCTCACATGCACTTAAAAGCAAAAATTAAAAAAAAAGGCAGCATCATTCTGTGCGTTACCGCCTCTGTCTTGACGTCGCAAGTACATGATAAAGAAATTTTGGCTACTTCAGCATGATGGCTTTGAAGGTACAGAGCGACCATGAATATCCTAGGAACCAGGAAAGAAATTCAGAGTGCCCCTGATGCATTCGCCTAAGACGGCTTCGATATCAAAGCCATCGGGTGCGACTATTTTACCGTGCAATTTATATCGCACAAACGCCGCTTTGCTTTTTTTTCGCACGGAGGCCGCAAAGGCCAAGTTAGCGCACAGCTTCGCGATTGAGAGGTACTTTTTGAGCCAGCCTTTTGTCCGTCGCGTGAAACATACAAGGCTACGGCCTGAATAAATTATCAGTTTGTGACGACGTTTTGACCCTTCCGCATAATGTGTAGATGGTGTACTTACCATAATCTTACCATATTCATAAGCGTAGCGCGCGCCGAACTGCTGCGCACGCTACGCTTTGTATCACGAAGATAGCGTGCAGTACAAAAGCCGTGCTCATTATGTGAAGTGGTATTTTGTAAATGTGGTGCAGGGCAAAGCAAGGCGAGTGACACGTGTCTTGTTCTTGTTTCGCTCTACACCACCTTAACTCAAATGAAAAACGAAGTAGACGAAAGCACTATTCCTGCCGTGAAATGCAGCATTTACAAAACTGACCGTCAGTCATTGAAACATGATCTACCTCGCGTTATTCTGGAAAGTGCTGACCAACGTCTATCGCATAAGCCAGGGGTCTAAAACAAGCGGCCCGAGGCCCGCACGTGACTGGCTTCGTCACATATTTTTTTCTAAATAAGTATGTTCGTGAGTTACACAGGGATTACTTGTCTGAAGCATTGCCTTTTTCCGTGAGGGAACCGCTGCGGTCAACATATATTCATATATAACAGTGAAACAAACTTTCAGAACTGTCGTCCATAGTTGAGTCATCTTGGAGGAATATATGTCGTCGGAATCCTGGTGCTAAGTCCCCTTCAGAAATGACCCCTTTATGAAATGTGGCAAAGGCCTTTCATATGGCAACGCCTAGCTGACATTTTGTACAATTTCTTCCTACCCGCCCCCGAACTTACCTTCGTCACTGTGTCCTGGGCCTTGCGGGAGTAAATTTTCGTGACTGCGGCTTGTTAGCTAAGGTGAGTTTGATATCCCTGGCAAAGACAGTGAAGGTGGAGTTAGCAAATAAAAGCGCCATACATTTACTTTTATGTCAGTCGACGAAAATGAAATGTTATATGCTAAAAGCTCGTTAATTCGCACCCCGGTAATTCGAACAGTCGGATAATTCGGACGTGTTGTGGTCCCGGCAAGCTTATGCATTGTTTAATGGTATCAAACTCTAGTTAATTCAGTCATATTTGGCCGCAACTCGGATAATTCGGACGAGCGCGCCAAGCACGAAGCGCCGCAAATGTTCAACTCACAGGAGCACAAACGGCGAACAACTCAAACGGCCGCCGTCCTTCGTAAAGACGCCCTCCACGATCTAGCCATAATCGCGTTGTTGGCGACAGAGACTTCGACGGCTGCGGCCCACTTGCTTCGTCTTTGATATTACTCGCCATACGCGAAATGCGTGGGCGATATACCTATGATCGCGTCCATATAGCGCCTGTGGCGACTGCGCGTCAAAGCTGCGACAGGCAGTAGTTTCGTTTTCGCCACGTCTCTTCAGAACTGCATAGTCGCCATCCATTATTGTGCATTTGCGAGCCAGGTTTATTCAGCAGCGGATGCTGTGCTGAGCAGTTTCATTTCGACTGTGGGCGCAGGCCGCGCGCGCGCCTTCGAAACTGTGTTGACGCTATATGGTCGTGCCTTAATTTAGCGACCACGCCTTCGTCCATGCGGATGCGGCACTTAGCAGCTTCGTTTTGACTTCAGGCAATGCGCGCGCAATGTCACGCAACGCGAACATAGTGGAAACTGTTGCAGGTGAAGAGCTTCAGCCGCAGTCCGCATGCTGGTATCAAATTCGGTTGCGACATTACGAAGACGACCATTTGCCGATCATTTTTCCGCTCAAAAGTTATTTTCACGTGCGCGTGGTGGAGGTGGCGGTACTTAATAAGGGAGGGGGGCAGAGCACGTTTAGTGTTTGGACACGGCTGTCTTGAGCCGTGGTCACATTGTGAACGAAGTCGCGAATGAAGAAATCTGCGGCACTTATATTGCTCTTTGCCAAATATGTACCATAATTTTAGGTATTCATCAAGAAAATACAAATGCATTGATGTAATAGACACTTGTTCATTGTTCTCTTCATACTTTAGATAATTCGACATTCGGTTGAGTAGAACAGTTTTCCGCGGTGGCGACATCCCATATACATATACATATGTAAAACATATACATAGGACATTTCCCTTGAAAGAGTGTTAACATCCGCGGTTTGTCCCGAATATTCATTACAAATCTGCACGTTCGGCTATAAGGAGAATATCTGAGAGATTAGCTTAGATGCGAATGCATACAAAACGTCCAGTGTCAGACACATGTCAATGATACCCGGCGAGGTTGTGTGGGTGTGAGTGCTAATGATCGAAGATTGGAGCTAGCAGATCTGTAAACGTGAATATTTATGAACGCGAGTGTACTTCAATATGAACGTCAGGGGCCGCCTGTGAGAGCAGTCGATCGTGATGAAGAACTTTGCGTTTCCCAGCGCACAAGTTATGCTCGATATTGCTGGCAAAGGGTAGGAATCTCTCACAGTGACTGCGTTAAACCTGCGGTAGCCGACACTAAGACGTGCCGTCCCATCTTTCTTTGGAGCTAATACCACAGGAAAAGCCCACGGACTGTCCGAGGGTCGCACGGCTCCTGTGTCGATCATTTCGTCCAGGGCTTTATCGAGAACGGCTCGCTTGTGCTGGCTCAGTGGTCCCGGGTTGAAACTCCAAGGCCGGGCGTCGCCGGTATTAATGCGATGCACTAGGACGTGGGTCTTCCCAGGACGTTCCCTAAACATTCCCGAAAACGGTGTCAGCACGGCATCTAGGTGCTTCTATTGGTGGTTCGTTCCCTTGAAGTCGAGCAGGGACTGCATGGCTGCTGACGGCAGAGTAGTGTGCATGGCTGCCACACTTCTGCGTGTCTCGGTACACGCACGAAGTCTATCTTCTCCGCAAAGGGCGTTGTCTCGGAGTGTCCGTGAAGGCGGTAGCCTCTTGCAGGAAAGTCGAGTGTGAACCCCTCGTCTATAAGAAAATCTCGGCCGAGAAGCATTGGCACTGATAGACCAGGCAAACAAAGAAATCGCTGGCGCTTCCTTGCATTTGGCGATGCATTTGGTTTTTCACAATAAATTTGTTGAGAGTTCAGCGCTGTGTGCGTCCCCTTCCTGTGTGTCCTGTGGTTTTGCGCTGGTTTTCTAATCATGTACAACCAACAAGCCCAGCTCTCCGCACTTTTGGAATCCTCGAAGCCCCATCTGTCGGTACTGACAGCGGCGGTACGTGTGGCCGGCCTCCCCGCAGTGGTAGCAGAGCGGGCGGTTGTCAGGGGCGCGCCAAACGTCGGTCTTCCTCGGCGTGTATCGCTGGCCGGCTGGCGGGCGGTATGACGTCGGTGGCGGCGGTGGTGGTGCCTGGCGGCGGAACTGCTGGGGCGGCGCGGCGTCTTGACGTGGGCGAGGAGGGGGGGCGTTGCGTTGGGCTGCAGCAGCATAGCTCACTGCTTGCAGCTGCGGCTGCGCTGACTCGGGGGTGCCCAGAGACTGATGAATTTCCTCTCGGACGATGTCAGCAATCGAGGCAACTTCAGGCTGTGGTAAGGGTAATAGCTTGCGCAGTTCTTCCCGCACGATCGCTCGGATCGTTTCACGCAGGTCGTCGGAGCCGACGGCATGAACGGCTGGGCTGTCTTGAATCGATCGGCGATTATACTGGCGGTTGCGCATTTCCAGCGTCTTCTCAGTCGTCGTCGCCTCAGAGATGAATTCTTGAACTGTCGAGGGTGGGTTCCGCATCAGCCCAGCGAAGAGCTCTTGCTTTACCCCTCGCATGAGCAACCTGACTTTCTTGTCCTCTGGCATGGCTGGGTCAGCGTGACGGAACAGTCTGGTCATTTCCTCTCCAAATATGGCAACGCTTTCATTTGGAAGTTGGACCCGCGTCTCTAGCAAGGCTGCGGCCCTTTCTTTTCTGACGACGCTTGCAAACGTCTGCAGGAAAGCGCTGCGAAAGGCGTCCCAAGTTCGAAAAGTGGACCCGCGATTCTCGAACCAGGTCCTTGCTGCGTCTTCAAGGTAAAAGTAGACGTGGCGCAGCTTGTCCTCGGAGTCCCAGGTGTTGAATGTTGAGACCCTTTGGAATGTCTCGAGCCAGGTTTCCGGGTCTTCGATAGACGACCCGCGGAAAGTTGGCGGCTCCTTGGGCTGCCGGAGAAGTATCGGCGCAGGCTGCACGGGTCGGTCATCGTCGCTGCGGTCGGTGTTGGGACCTGGGGCTCCCTGGTTTGTTCGGGAAGGAGCCCGTACTCTCGCTGCAGTCCCTTCTGCCGGCGGCTTGTTCGACGATCCGGGTTTTCTTTGCTGTCGTCCTCCTCGCGGCTTGGGCTTGGGTCAGCGCTTCGCGGGGGCGTCCGGATCATGGAAGAAGCAGCACCTCCACCAGATGTCACGTGGTCGTGACGTCGACGAGGACAGCAGTCGGCGTTTGCAGGATAAAACTGTTTATTTGGCCGAACTTGTGGCCGGAAAATGAGAACTAGAACTACAGCAATACACGGTGTACAATGATAGCGGCGAACAGGGCGTCGTCCGTCGATCAACTGACAAGCGTTGAAGCGCGTCGGCATTTAAACATGTGCCGTCGAATATTCCAGCGTTATCGCTGGCTGTCGTGCAAATTCTAGTATATCTCGAGTGTGCGCGTCTTGCGCGCAATCTTAACAAAATGATCTACGATGATCGCGAAGGTTCTCGAACAATGAGGCGCGGTTCGCGCTGAGCGTTGCCGACAGTCTTTGTGGCCGAAAAACCGAATATAGCAAAAGTGATAAAGAAACGCACATGGCAATATCAAGCGAGCCAAATGGCCGCGAGGGCACCATGAGCGTGGCACGTCAATCATGTCGTACATGACTTGCATGTCACGATTTTCCCGTTCCCACCACTCATTTACGTGCATGACAAAGTATCGTCGCCCAATACCAATTTTGGTGTATATCAAGCAAGCGAAACGGCAGCAATCGGACAATGAGCGTGGTATGTGAAGCATGTCGTACATGACATGTATGTCATGATTTTCACGTTACCACCTCTGATTTACGTTCATCACACAGTATCGTCGCGCAATACCAATTTTGGTGTATATCAAGCGAGCCAAATGGCCGCGAGGGCACCATGAGCGCGGCATGTAAATCATGTCGCACATGGCATGCATGTCATGATTATCATGTTACCTGTGTCATTTATGTTTGTCACACAGAAATGTCTCGTGTTACCTGTTTTGGTATGTATCCATTCATTTAAACGGCCGCGAGCAGCCCGGGACCATGTAATGTAAATGATGTTGGACATTTCTTAACCAATGCAACACCATCAGAATTTAAATATACATCCTCTTTATCACCTCTTTCAGCTGAAGTTGTCAGTTGTGATGTACAGGCTTTTTCGTGGTAATGTGCATGTAGATGGCACTGTCGTGGAAAGCCTTGCAAGTAATAATATTTCTAGCTTTTCTGAGCTGGATAACCGACTTCTGCCTAAAGTTCGCACAAACAACGGTAAGCTCACTACCACATTTACGGGAATCAAGCTGTGGAATTCCCTTTCTTATGTAATAAAATCATCAACCACAGAACATGCATCCAAAAACCAAGTAAAGAAATATTTATTGCAACAATTTTCTTCATCTTAGCAACTGCTCTTTATTGTAGCGATAACAATTGCTACATGGTATATTGTCCTTATGTTTTGTATTGTAACTTGCGATTGTTTGTTCTTCAGAGTTTCCTTTTTTGCCTTCCTAAACATATATGTAATTTTTACTTTCGTTTTTTGGCACTGTTCATTTTTTTTCTTACCGAAGATACCGTAACCACTGAATGATGTATATTTTGTTTCTTCTCCCATTAACATCATGTATGGGAGCCCCCCTGACAGTTTCTAACTTTGGGGCTCCTGGTGTATTACCAATCTTGTACACACTTTTCTGTAAACTGGCATCGTTGTTGAATAAACTTGAACTTGAAACTTGAACTTGATTTTGTTAAGTCGTCGGTAGTCAACGTAGAAGCAAAGTGTGCTGTCTTTTTTTCTTTACAAGTGCCCTAGGCGACGCCCACGGACTTGTTGACGGTTGTATGACGTCATCATTCAGCATTTCCCGAACTTGACGCTTAAAGGCCAACTCCGGCGATTTTTCGGCCATGCCAAAGTAATGGTGCTTTTATATTCCTGAGACGCTCCTGTCACGGGTCCGATAGCAGAAACACTCGGCAAATTGGAGAATAATTTTAAATAAGCAAAAAAGCGCAACACCGAAACCGAAGCCCAACCGAGCATACTATCTTCGCGTGACGTATAAGTGGTTACAAAACCGGAAATCATGCAAGGCATGCCGGTCCCGCCAGCGCGTAGTATCAAAGCTGCGAAAGCGGCGAAGAGCAGACGCTCATTTGAAAAGTGACTCCGTCGGAAATCTTGTGTGTGACTGACCGTGTCACGTGCACAAGCTGAGCTGTCGGAAAATGAAAGCTGCGATTCCGACGCATTTGGAGCCCAACTGTAATGGCCATTCCTCTTCGATGAAGTGGAATTCACCTGTTTAGCTCTTTGCTTGCCTGGTTACACATTCCACCGCCAGATGGCACCACCTGTCCAGGGAGCTCAAGTTTGTGGGGCCGTGATCGGGTAAAATACTATCGCTGAGAAGTTCGCGGACTAACTAAAGCTTCTTAATATTGCTATGGGAAGAGTGTATAAGTTTGGCAATAGCGGCGTTCGACATCGCGTTGGTACGGCCGAAAAGTATGAGCCACCTTTCGCACCATTAGGTTACGTTGTTTCGCACGATGCGAGCTCACCGTATACCGATATAGGCCCGGTCACGGTGCACCCTGTATATGCTACGGGAAGTGTTTCCGTGGTGTTCACGCATGTGCATTCTTTAGCCGGTACGGTATTACCGTACTTTCCGTGCGGTAAACCGGCATTGCTAGCTAAAACACTAATATAGAGACGCAGGGTAATCGTTAGGTGCAAGTGTTTCGTGACTGCCAACGGGGAATCGTGTGCAGCCCACAACGCGACACCACTTGCCACCCATCGCACGCATTACCACAGGGAACTGAAATTCACACGCCCAGCCAACGAAGCGCTCGCCAAACACTCGCGATTGTTGCCTTGCGGATAGCAGACGCTCTAGGGGCCCCTCGGTTCCGTCACTTCCGCTTAACAAAAATGACGTCACGCACCCAATGTTGCCAATAATTTTGGGAAACGAGGTGGGGAGAGTCGGGGCAATCAATAAAATTCATTTGCAATGAATCTGCGTATGTCTCCAGCTTGTAATTTGGCATATATAACGGGAACGTGAAAAGGAACGTACCCAGCGAATTTTATTGATATCCATGGACCTCGAAAAATCGCCGGAGTTGGCCTTTAATCGCTTCCCTCTACTGTGGGGACATGCGGTATGGATGCTGGCGAAGAGGCCGCGCCACTCCTTCGTAAAAATACGGTGTTTGGTCACGGATGTGCGTTGAACTTTCGATGCTAGTGGAGAAGCAACCCGAGAATGCTGTCACAAGGCTTAGCAGGCTCTCCTTTTGCGCATCTGACAAGTCAGCATTAACGTGAATGCGGCTACCAAGGTTGGCGCAAGTTGTTGCATTCGATGAGGTCGACTGTAACGTGCCGATGTCGGAGAAGTCTGCGATATGGCTGAGAAAGGCGACAGCGGTGCCTTGAGGGACGTGCTGAAATTCATTACCGAAGTTGCTCAGGAGAACTTGAGAGCATTATTCTGTAGCCGACGAAGGGCTCGGGTTATGCAGATGTTCCGTTTGAGCAACAGAGAGATATTGCCCTCGGCAATGTCCTCATGGTCATGAAATTCGTCGAATACGTCGCAAGTTGCCAGGGTCAAATACGCTACTTTTCGGCGGTAACGTGACGTTCAATAATACTTCTTTTTGGGCGAGTTGGTTCATTGTAGATTAAGGGGGTAACAGCGCGAACACACACCCATAAGAGACACAACACGGACACACAAGTGCTGTGTGTCCGTGTCGTCTCTCTTGTGGGTGTGTTCGCGCTCCTTACCCGCTTAGTCAACGTGACGTTGTCGTCGAAAACCCTCAAGGCATTGACCAAGCTGTTGTCAGTGCTACCCGCCAAGTTGTACGTCGTGGAAAACATTACCTGCGACTCTTGCAAGTTAATCACGGCTCCGTTAGCCAAGAGGAAGTCCATTCCGAGAATTAGGTCCCCCGAGAAATTTGGCAGTATAATGGAATCTCCAAGATACGTAAACCCACGAATGCTTACTCCTGCTGTCTATCTTCCTGCCGGAGTTAGAAGATGGCCTCCTCCCGTCCGAATCTGCGGCCCAGTCCACTGGGTAGAAACCTTCTTCAGCTTGCAGGCAAGCGCCATGCTCATAACTGAAGTGGCTGCTCCAGTATCGATTAGCGCTGTTACTTCGTCGTCGTCCACGGTTACGGTAATGTTCGATGTTACCACTTTTGGTAGAGCGTCTGGCTGCGTCTGTGTTTTCTGTCGTCGATATCGTCATAATGGAGGATCTTCTGTGCAGTCAGCGTAAGTGGCGTCGCCTCCAGAGGTCGCTGAACGCAGTTTTTCCGACCTGCAGGACTGAGCACGCAGCGTCTCGAAGCGCCCCGTGAAAACGCTGGGCATGGCGACCTATAACGAGCAGGAGACGATGAACGGGGCTCAAGCCATCGATACTCGACATTGCGACGATTCGAGATGAAGTTCTCTGTTTCCATTGGTCGTTCACCAGGTCGCGGACGAGGGGCATTCGGCGAGAATCCACGGAGACCCACACGTTCGGTAGATGTGCACGGCTTCCCCACAATGAAAACAAAGGCGCCTGTGGTTCGGTGTGCGCCAGATATCGCTCATCCTTGGTCTTGATTTGGCGATGAACGGTGCGTTGCGTGGACTGAAGCCGACTTCCATTTGCTGAGCGGGGTGCACCACACCGGGAGTACTGCACGATGGAGGACCTCGCGCTGCTTCCACGTAGCTCACCTCGACGCACTGCCGTGGTTGTGGCACCTCGTGGTGTTGGGGAGCGTGGACCACATGACCTACCTTGTCGCGAACCATCTCTGCAACGGAGAGCTGCCCTACAGGTGGAGCAGTGATCTGCATCTTTTGTAGATCCTCCTTGATGAGCGCCCTGATGAGCTCTCGCAAGACGCCGATGTCATTTCCGCGAGTGACGGAAGTGACCTCACTTGATTGCACGACATCGCGGTTATACTGCCTGACACGCTGTAGAAGGGCCCTCTATATGGCAGTGGCTTCATCGCGGAACTCCTCAAGTGTCGCAGGCGGGTTTAAAATGAGGCCGGAAAAAATTCTTCCGTGACCCTCCGCATTAGGTAACGAACTTTCTGGACTTGAGTCATGGAGGTGTACGCACGCCTGAAAAGCTGATCCATGTCCTCTATGTATGTTGTCACACTATCTTTCGGCCTTGTACTCTGGCCTCCATCGCACACTAAGCTCTCTCCTTCCTATGCGCTCTCGCAAAGGCGCTGAGAAACGGCCGACGAAACTCATATCTTACGATTTTAGCGTTCCCTCATGGCTCTTAAACCACGTTCTAAAACCACGATGTCAGCATCTGCAAAAGTTTAAAGAAGCCATCTTCCACTTCACAGATACGCTATTTCCCTGGTGAGGAGCGCTAACGAAGGCGCACTCACGCACACATTACCTTTTTTGTCAATGCAAAACGCCTCATAAATCTCACGTGCTCGTTGATCACTGTATCGCCGAAGTAACTTGCATTGATCAAACATAACCTGATGCTCCCATAGCGGTCGATGCATTCGCTCACCTCTGCGCAGACCTGGTCCAACGGCAAGGAATAAGATACGTCTTTAACATCGACTGAAAACAAGCTCGCTTTTGAAAGACACCCTTGCTGGAGAAAGTCAGACGCTTCTTGTGGCTTCCTGATGAGGCAGGGATATTCCACAACAAGGGCGGATAGAGAACGTTGCAAGACACTTCCCACAAGGCGCTGCCAAGTGCCCTGTTCCGAGAAAATGGCGCGGAAAGGAACCTCTTGCTTATGCGTCTTTGCGGAAAAGAAACCGAAAGTTTCAAGCCCTTCACCGACCTCACTGACGACGCCAGTTTCTAAAGTGCAGCCTCTTCACAAAGTTTGGCAGCCGCTGACTTGACCTTGGAAGGTTTACCATTCGTGACCTGGAAGATCCTTGTGATAGCAGCATCCGCCTTCTCTCTGTAGACGGCTGTCGGAGCAAGGAAAAATCCACCTTCCTTGTCTGCAGCGCATAGCAACTTCATGACGGAAGTTTGGCGTAAGGCACCGGCTTGCTTCATCGGCAACAGGCAGTCCACACCTTCTTGAATGCACCTGTCTCTATCTTCAACAGTCGCTCGTGCCGCAGTGTTCCTTACCAAGCTCAAAAGCACTATTTGGTCCAGATTCGGTGGTTCGCAAAATTTTGGGGCCTTTTCTAATGCGCATTTTACACCTGGTAGAATGCTTTCATTCCCTAGAATCACGACTTGCTGCCCAGATTGACGTGTCAGCTTCTTTCTTGGTAAGCTGGGAAACAACTTCTTCCAAAGGAATTCCGCCCTCTCGGAAGCAATAGGAGCATGATGTGTCTTCAAAGTGATGATTTGCGATGCATTTTCCATACTCACAGCCTATAGGCTTCCCAAGCAACGCTTACCGGCGCTGCTGCTCTTGACAGGCAGCGCCATCTCTGGCAGAAAAATAGAAACTGGTGTGTAAGCAGCGCGCGTTTTCCCTTTTCTCCACCTCGTTGCCGCTCGCTTCGTGCACGTGCAGGGCTCTCGCGGTGCACTTGCGGCGCCTCACAATGCACCGCTCTAGTGCGGCTTCAAAAGGATCTTCAAGCTTGACTGGCACTTCCGAAAAGCGAACTTGATAAAAGGAGAAAGGCTCGTTAATCTCGTTAACGGTGAAGAGCAGACGATCGACGACAACGACGCCCGACTCAAAGAGAAATGCATTTCCGAAGTCGCGATTACACCGTGTAGGACGTATACCTCGAGGTAAGTCTCATTCTGTCATGTTGAAGGTGAATAATGGTCCACATGCACTCCGAAATGAAGCCGTACACGCTATCGATGTTCTGCGGTGTGGACTACGAATCATATGATTATTGTTTTGATATGGCATGCTTACAGTAACAGCCGTGTACGTTCGTGAACAAACTTTTGCGGCGTGCGAAAAAAACATTCGGCCATGGCACTGTTTCCTGAGAAGGTTTGAGTCAAGTCCTCCATGCCGCTGGAGAATCACCCGCCGATTAAGACGCGATGCAGCTAGCTGAGCTTTAACCACTGTGAAGCAAGATGAACTGCTCGCCTCGTTTTTCCGCTTTCGCGTCATCCTTGCAGTCTCTTTTTATGATATCGACTTGACAGGCGTATAAAACCTACTGCGCGAACGCGGCTAGAAAATCGCACAAGTTCAGAAGGTGGTTACTTCAAGGTTGCAATTACAAAGCATGTATTACGTGGCAGTCATATTCAGCAGCTTAAATATATATCACCCTAATAAAGTGACAAAAACAAAGCAAACCTGCAGAACGATGTCAAAGCTTGCTGAAAATGCACAGACGTCCGTTCCGGCGTGATAAAGCAGCCTTCCCTACGCGTGAATTGCAGGCGCCGAACTTCTGACAATGTGCCGAGTTCAGCTGAATTCAACCAACCGCGCAACGCTAACGGTATAACGCGAGTGTGAACGTTCAACAACGACGGGTAGGTCTCACGAACACGGGGAATCAAAACACAAAGCTGCTTCACCTACAACCGTTACTGGACTTTCACAATGCGAGAAGACAGCGAGTAATGATTACTGCAGTCGCATGCGTGCATGCGCCGCGTTACTTACACATTTAGGTTGTCGAAACGAACGAAAGCGATGAACTCAGACAGCCAAAATAGAAGGCGAGACAGTGCAGTCATCTATCCACGCTTGCCGCCTTTATTTCTCGTGCGACACGCCCGGGAACCGATACAGTTTCACACGTGAATCGTGTTACTTCGTGGTGTCTGCACTGTTGTGGCTGGCCACTAAACCGCAGTACTTCGGATTTCGCTTGCGCTTCCTCGGGGTCGCTTCTGCCATCGCGAAAATGCTCAGCTTCGCACAGCAAGCCTCTCGGTTCACCGTGCCAAGCTGACGGCTCCCCCGTTACCCGCACCGCCAGAAGAACGCGTGCGCACGTGCGCTACCGCTACCATGAAAGGGGCTGAATCGGCCGCGCATGCAGTCCAGAGCTTTCCGACAGAGCCGCAGCGCGGCCAGCGCGGCGCTGTCGTCACGCCGCAAACTTGAGCTTGGGTTCCCTATAGGCAGTCCTAGTAGAACCGCACTCGACGCCAGGCCTCTGACCGGAGAATCCGGCACATCCTGTCAGCGTGGCGTTTTGATGGTACTAAACCACCGAAAAGTCGAAGAACGTCTGGTGACGAAGCTGAATTCTTCAATGCGAACATATACAGACGTGTCTTGCAGGACGCAGTAGCCAGTAGGTTCGTGCACACAATGGAGGAGCGAAGAAGGGGGTAGGGCAGAGCAGTGCCCGATGTACGAGAAATGAACTGCACTAGACCGGCCGGTCGGTTACACGGTAAACGAAACAAGAAACAGCTCTAAACACAGGACAGTGAAAGAGACGGACCAAGCGCTGACTTACAACCAAGGCTTTATTCCGTACATGGGGGTACATAAGCACACGCAACATGAAAGGAAAGAGAGGAGGACAGTGAAGTGGAATTTGTTCACGGTCATACCGTATTTGCGTAGGGTGTCGCATTGCTTAGAAGGTAGCAAAAAAAAGCAGGTATCAGAGTTGTCTTTTCAGCAAAAAATAAGTTTAGTATGTGCAATAAGGTGAACAGAAAAGACAGAGGTCCTCGCGTGTGTGATAAGAAACACGCGAAAAAGTTTGTTGAATGCTGTCATAACACGGCATACGAAATCCCCCTCTCATGCGGTCGCTGCTACATTGGTCAAATTGGCCGGTGTATAAGTGGCCGCCTGAGAGAGCACCGCAATCTAAGCTGCGTTGGCAGCCACCTAGCTATTGCGGCAGCTACCTAGCCACCGAGCTGCGCACAGCTCTGTATGCTGCTGTTATACTATGCTTGTTCAATGCAAGATACTTCGGTGATACAGTGATCAACGAGCACGTGAGATTTATGAGGCGCTTTGCATAGACAAAAATGATGGTATGTGCGTGAGTATGCCTTCGTTAGCGCTCTTCATCAGGGAAATTGCGTATCTGTCAAGTGGATGATGGCTTCTTTATACTTTTTCAGATGCTTACATCGACTTCGTGAACAAATTCCACGTCATTGTTGTCTCCTTGCTTTCGTGTTGCGTGTGCTATATACACCCACATGTACGGAATAAAGGCTTGGTTGTATGTCAGCGCTTGGTCTGTCTCTTTCACTGTCCTGTGTTTTGCGCTGTTTCTGGTTTCGTCAACCATGCACCAACCGCCTCAAATAAGCATGCTTTTCTGCGGATTTTCCATCTCATATCGCTCGCCTTGAGCAAGTTCTCGAGTTTCTCATTACTGGTCGTTCGCAGCTAAACATTAAAAAATGGTCATTTTGGCGCTCGTCAGCTTACCATCTAGGCCACGCCGTCTCAAAAGATGGAATTTCACCGGATCCTGCCAAACTTGGAGCAGTAGCCGAATATCCCAAGCCCAGCACTCCACAGGAGCTTTTCTCGCCGGTAGCACGAACTCTCGGCTTGCAATAGCGATTGTGATGAGTCAGTTACGACGCTCAGCCGACTCCTCAGGTCCCCTTCAATCCCGCGTCACTACGATCGCAACGCGCCTACAGAAATACACACGGATGCTAGTGGCTTCGGACATTGCGCCGCAATCGCTCAACGCAAGCACGACATTGGAGAGTACATTGTAGCACATGCCAGCCGTACCCTCACAATGTTAAAGTTAAACTGCTCCGTAACAAGTTCTCACCGATCGCTATGCCTTATGCCTGCTCTCATCCTTGAAAGATCCGCTTTACGCAAACAAGAGTATGATATACGTGTGATTTATCGCTCCGGGCGAAAACACTCGGACGCTGACGCCCTATCTCGATAGCCACTGCCTTCTGACAGTACCTGCTCATCAGCTTCTACTTCTAATTCGTAATCTCTGACTATCACCGACATGGCGGCCGAACAGCGCAAATATTCTTGGATCGCTTCCCTGCTTGACATTTTGTCTCACCATCTCCCAGGCTTCGTCTCACACCCTAACCCGATGGCTGCAGGTGGCTCCTCGTTATGCCCCGTCAATTGCGCACCGAGATTTGAAGCGCCTTCCACGACGACCCCCAATGCGGCCACGCTGGCACACTCAAGGCACATTCAAGACGTACTCCCGTCTTCACCTGAAGTACTACTGGCGAGGCATGTATGGATACGTTCGCCTGTATGTTGAGTCATGCCCTGCGTGTCGACATCGGAAGCTACCTACTCAGAGCAGCGCTAGTCCTCTACAATCAGTGCTACGCCCTGGCCGACCATTCGCCCGCGTCAGAATCGACCTTTTCGGAGCACTCCCAAACAGTTCTGACGGGAGCCGCTGAATCATAGTCGCCATAGACCACTCAAGCGGTGCGCTGAAACAGTTGCGCTAGCAGCTGCCACCGCGAAAGACGTCGCCTGGTTCCTTCTTGGTCACCTCATTCTACGACATGGTGCACCACGTGAATTGTTAAACAAACGTGGCCACGTCTTCCTCTCAAACGCCAACGAGGTCCTTGTAAAAGAATCTCTCATTGGACACCGCACTGCTTCTGCATACCATCCTCAAACTAATGGCATGACGGAACCCTTCAAGTGTACGCGTCGGTCGATCATACCAAATGCGACGGAGTACTCCCTTGCGTCACCTACGCTTATCAGTGCCGTAGCTAGGGGGTGGCACACCGGGCCCGTGCCGCTCCCCCCCACACGAAATTTTTCTCTGCTATGACATACAGAGCACAAAATTACGCTTGACCCCATTTGCCTGCCCGGCCCCCACAATATATCAATAAGGTTCCCCCCTCCACCCGAAAATATTTCCGCCTACGCTCCTGACGCTTTACTACTGTGCTAGAAACTACCACCGGCTTACCTCCCTTCTTTCTCCTGTACGGACGTGAACCTTCATGCTCCATGGCCACCAATCGGCCCTACCAACCGGACGTTTCCGAAGCCAAACCCATTTCTGAAACTGCTGCTTACACAAAAGAGTGATGAATGCAAATAGCGCGAAAAAACGTAATACTGGACGAAGAAGGCTACAGCACAAGCGCATCATCGTCCAGTATTACGTTTTTTCGTGCTATTTGCATTTATCATGAATTACCAACTCGCCCAACAATCAATCGACAAAAGAATACCGTCAACTGGCTCGCTCGTTTACCGCTCAAGACCAGGGGTGCCAAAAATCACGCCATGACGCCTCTGCGTCTAGTGCCCATTACTGCCTGGAAACCCTAGTTTGGCACTGGATCCCGTCCACAACTCCCGGCCTTTGCACCGAGTTCCTGTCGAGGTACCCATGCCCTTACCGTATACTGGAGCAGACATCTCCCGTCAACTACGTCATCGAGCCAGTCGACCCATCGCCCGATCATCACTGCAGCGGGCACGAAAGAGTTCCCGTCTCGCGGCTTAAACCCTGCTACGACCCGCCCGTAGCGTCTGCTTCCTAGGTCGCCAGGATGGCTCCTTTTTTTGCGAGGAGAGATTGTACCGGCGGACATTGGCGCCAGCTCAGTGCCAACCAGAGTGAAGCCGATAACGTTCGTGTGCTGCAGCTGTATTGTATACGTGACCTGATGCCAGGCGCCGTGTCGGAACTCTTCATAAGAACCCGTCGGTTGCAGTGCGCACGTCAGTCACTAGCTTGGAGTGTGAGTATATATGAGTATGAACGTCCACTACGCGTCCGTAAGACAACACGTGAAGCTACGCAGCCGCCCACTTTGTTGATGCTTTTGCAGCTGATGATGATTAAATATATCTCAGCGCTTTGCAATGGGTGGGCTTTTAAAACACCCACTCGTTGCGCAATTCACATGTTTTGACGACTGGGCGATTCTCCGCTTCTACCACACAAAAATTACGTGCGTTAAGGAGACTCCTTCCTCTACATGACATTCATATAGTGTTTTTTTTTCGCAGAAGTTTCAAGCAATAGCGTTGTCCTGTGGTAGAACGCCTGCTTGCCATGCAGACGACTTGCGTTTGATTCGCACTCGAACCTGAGATTTTATTATTTAGTTTATTTGCATCTTTCTCGATTTTTCGCTCACAATCAACGACGCCGACGCCGGAATTTCTGCGAAACGAGCTCTTTAACCCTGTCGCGTTAGAACAAGCCGAGCTGCCTTTGAGAGGCCGAAAGATTGTTTCACTGAGTCCACTTAGCAGCACCGGGACCCACTAAATAGAAAAATCAGACAATCTTACTTTTCGCAGGCATGGCCTGAACAAAACCATGTTCGCAAATAATACTAATGCTCTGACGAAGAAAACCGATAGATGCGTCAATAAAGTTCTTTCAACAACATTTGCGGAGTCGCTGGCTCCAATCCAGGGCACGGCGGCCGACTTTCGTTGGAGGCGAATTGTCTGAGGCCCGTGTACTTAGATTTAGGTGCACGTTAAACAACCCCGAGTGGTAGAAATTTCCGCAGCCCTTCACTGCGTTGTTCCTCGTAATCATCCTGGTTTGGGGACGTAAAACCCCAACAATTATTTTTAACATTAGCGCAGACAAGAGGTACACAGGCTGATAATTTTTCTCATCACTCCTGCTGTCATTTTATGGATTGCTAGCACTCATATGATCTTCCAACGGGAAAACTAAATAACCTTTTACGCAAAACAAATTGAGAGAGAGACGCTAGGAGAGCAAAGAAGCCAAGTCTTTGATATTCAAATTGGCCGCTAGCACGGGAATTTCTTGGTTTCATGCTACTTATGGCCGCATCGGTATCATGTTCTGTAACCATGGACAGTTCAAATGATCACTGAAATGAGATTACCAGTGAATACAGTTAGGAGAATGCGCCGTATTTAGGAAAGCGGACAAAAAGTGCTAAGTGAGCGCTTACGCGATGTGTTGGAATTTCTAAGGATGTCACGAGGACAGTTTACTACATGCAACAGACGTAGGGACAGTAACCTTTTTTTTAAACGCCACTGAGAGATTGTTGTCTAAGCAGTCCAAAATGTTGTCTTGGTGCTTGTAACGAAGTAACGCATCTTCAGGGTCTACCTGGACGTCGTGGTGACGTTGGCCAACCAGGAGCCAAAGGATCTCATGGTGAGCAAGGTCCACCAGGTCCCGAGGGGCCACCAGGTCGGACAGGAGACCAGGGTCTGCAGGGACCGGCCGGATCTCCTGGTCCTCACGGAGAGCCCGGAGAAAAGGTATCGACTCCTTCTTGCCCACATCTTTAAGAAAACGCTGCCAGAAACAAGCAAGAGATGTTGCTTATTAAAGAGGTACTGACAACTTTATTCGAAGGCGAGTTTACTCTGCCATACAAATTTCCTGTACGCAGAAACGTCTCTGAGCAAGTGTAAAGCTCAGCAAATGCTGATATTTTATTTTGACATTAAAGTCAATTTTTCCATGGCGCGCCTACCGACATCGCTAGTAGCTTGACGTCAGGCTAGAGTACTAATTCTCGTGACTTCACGTAGCAGTATGGCTAGTTGTGATGAAGCCAGGTACCAAAACTTCCAAGATGGCCACTTCTTCCTGACCGAAACATTCCAAATGGCTTCTTGTGCGTCACCAACGGAGCCACGGTGCGGAGCGGCCGTGGAAACGTCACTGTATATTGTGCGAGTAGATGACGAGAAGTTCATACCATGTTGGGACGTCAGGATACAGTAGGAACAAAAACTAGCTTTTAAAACATATTGTAATTACTTTTACAAGGTGCACTGAGGCTTACCATTAGCTTTTCTAGGCTCTGGAAGGCTTGGCCTTTCATTTGACTAAAAAAAAACTACTGAAAATTTTCGTGTCAGTACCTCTTTAAGAGACAGTAGGATTGGGCGTGTTGGTACAACATGACAAAAAGTGCTTAACAGCACAAACGACAGGAGGGGATAGAAGAGAGGAGACAGAGCCCTGAACTGCCAACAATTTATTTCTTGCGAAAGTCTTCGCTTTTATGCAGTCACCAGTACCAGCAGTCATGCGCGAAACACAATAGTATTGCACAAGCAAATGAACAACTTCTCTTTATCGGTGAGCGCGACAGAAGGGGTGTTAACACAATCATCATTTAATGAATAAACCTTTCTGCCTCGATGATTTCGCGTGTGGTGCGATCCCTGCATTTCGCGACAATGGTACAATCTGAAAACTTTGGCCTGCACCCACACGTGCTGAAGTGAGCAGACAGCCACCATTCTTTATACCGATCAACATTGTACAGACGTTCGTTCAGCCTCTCATTTAAACAACGACGTGTTTGGCCGACGTAGTATCTTCCACACAACAATGGTAGCTGATAAACTACATTACAAATGCGGCCCCACCACGGTGGTCTAGTGGTTATGGCGCTCGACTGCTGAGCCGAAGGTCGCTGCATCGAATCCCGGCCGCGGCGGCTGCATTTTCGATGGAGGCGAAAATGTTTGAGGCCCGTGTACTTATATTTAGGTACACGTTACAGAACCCTAGGTGGTCGAAATTTCCGGAGCCCTGCACTACGGCGTCTCTGATGATCGTGGTTTTGGGACGGTAAACCCCAGATGTTATCATTACATTGCAAATGCAATCTCTAAATTTATTTGTGTGTTTGGCAGTCCACCCGAGGGTGGGTCTGGACGCTAGAATGAACAGTTTGCACAGGCAGCTCAATTTTTGAGGGGCCGTTAAAACCACGTTTACATTCACTCTTTACACCACTTCCATAAGACTGTGCGCTATCTTGTGCATATACGGAACTACGGCGAAAGCTTGTCTGGCTGTAACAGGTTGGACTGCGTTAGCGTTCTCTTTGGACCGAAGCTCACGCAGCGGGCCTTCGGCCACGGAAACTTGCACATGGTCGGGGTAACCAGCCGACATCAGCCTTGAAGATTGCTCAACGAATCTTTCAGTTATTTTGTCTACACAGGACTTTTTCAAAAAAAAATCATTCATGAAAAAAGATTTTGCGACACCCTGCTTAAGTAGGTTTGAATGGGCGTAGTGAAATGGCAAGACGGGCTTATTTCCACGCGGGTGATACATCCAACAAGAGCGGCCATTATTTAGGAATAGCTTAACGTCAAGGAACCTGATTTCACGATTCTCAGAAAGTTCATGGGTAAGCTCAAAATGCTTAAAACCACTTCGCATCAGATCTAAAACAGCAAGAGCGTCAGTCTTGTACGATGCAACATCGCTGTCTATAAAAGTTAAAAAGTCATCCACGTATCTGAAAACCTGCGTCACATTAGGTTTAGTGAAACCTTCCGAAATGGAGTTGTCAAGTTTGGCTGAAAACAGGTCACTGAGAATTGGAGCTTTACCCTCTGGCCTCCTCCTTTCTCTCATTCACACCATCACTTTCACACACCCCGCTATACCCTATTATACATGGCTATGCTATTTTTACTTTCTCTCTTTCTGTTTTAATACGAAAGTGTTTTATGCCGGGGCTTCGCCATGGTTTTCATGACGCATTTCCGTCACAAGAATACGTCAGCAAAATGCATACGATCAGCTAGCAAAGAAACAAAATCGAACAAAAATGTCTGTAAATGAAAGTCGAAAGCAGGGCGTTGTTTCTCCGTTGCTACGGCCGCCCCATTTGGCACGCTTCCAAAAGAAGTGTAATTTTGTCAACGCCTTAATACACCGTGAGGTGGCGTCTTTAGCCCTAGAGTCGGGAGGCGATCTAGAAACGACGTGAGGCATCACGGGAGCACAGACAGGCAAAAAAAGGAGAAGCGGCCACAGGACGAAGTCAACCAAATATGGGAAATATATTTAGAGCAAAAATCCATTGTGCAGAAATTAGTCGAGGCAAAAATTAAAGGTGAAAGTGAACGCTATTTTGGAGCCACCTAAAAGCGCTGGGTAGGAAGTCTGTCACAATGCAACAACGTTTGGTAGATGAAGGAGGAAATCAATTGGAAGGGTATGAAGCGCTAGGTTACATCCGAAAGATAACAGCCGACTCGTTTAAAAAGGTCGCCCAGGGGATTCCCCCGGTAAGTAAAAGTACGCAAAGGAGTGCGACCGACGAAGATGTAGTACTAGAGAATTTCAATTGGAAGAAGGCCGAAGGAAAAATTCCTAAGCGCACTACTCCGGACTTAGATGGGGTTCCCGTCAGCCTCATTAACGAACTCGGACATAAAACTAAAGAAGCACTGCTGAAAGCCGTGAAAGGTGTTTACAGGAGAGGGAAATACCAGACAGTTGGCGAAAAAGTAGAATGAACTTAATCTATAAATGCAGGGGAGAAAAGGATAACATTTGCTCGTATAGACCGCTAACCATTACATCGGTGCTATACAGGTTGGCGATGCAGGCAGTAAAATTAAAAATAGAAGCGTGGGTAGAACAAAATGATATTTTGGGAGAACTTCAGAATGGATTTCGAATCGACAGGCGGTTAGACGATAATCTGTTTGCTCTTACCCAGTGTATAAAAATATCGAAAATAGAAAACAGGCCCTTATACGTAGCTTATCTAGATATCACCGGGGCGTATGACAACGTTAATCAGGAAATCTTGTGGGATATATTGAAAGAAGTGGGCATAGGAGACGACTGTATACAGCTTTTGAGGGAAATATACCGAGAAAATACAGTTTGTCTAGAATGGGAAAGAATAAGTAGCAAGGACAGCGTTGAAATTAGCAAGGGGCTGACACAGGGATGTCTTTTGTCCCCGCTGTTATTCATGCTGTACATGGTGAGGATGGAAAAAGCGCTAGAAGGTAGCAACATTGGATTTAATTTGTCACACAAACAGGTCGGCACGATAGTTGAACAGAAGCTTCCAGGTCTATTTTATGCTGATGATAATGTCTTATTTGCGTACAGTCAAGATGATATACAGCGATTGGTAGATATATGCGGAAGGGAATGTGAGGCTCTAGGACTAGGATTTAGTGCAACAAAATGTGGATTGATGGTATTCAATGATCACGAAGACCATGCGGTCATAATACAGGGCCAAACAATACCCAGGGTAAGCGCGCACAAGTACCTCGGAGTATGGGTAAATGAGGGGGACAGATATATGGAGGTACAAGAGAAAGCATCGGTAGCAAAGGGAGAGAGGAATGCTGCAATTATGAAACACAGAGCTTTATGGGGATACAATAGGTACGAGGTGCTTCGAGGTCTGTGGAAAGGTGTGATGGTCTCGGGGCTTACATTTGGGAACTCAGTGGTGTACATGAAGTCAGAGGTACAATCAGGAATGGATGTAAATGAAAGGACGGTGGGCCGCCTCGCGTTGGGCGCTCATGGGAAGACGACAAATGAGGCTGTAAAGGGTGATATGGGATGGACAGGCTTTGAAGTGAGGGAAGCTCAGAGGAAAATGAGATTCGAAGAGAGGCTGAGGAAAATGAAGAAGAGTAGATGGGCAGAGAAGATTTTCAGGCATTTGTATAGAAAAAGCGTTGACACGCCGTGGAGAAAAAGTACTAGGAGGCTCACCAGTAAATATACGGCTAGCAGTGCGGGCGATATGGCAACAAGGAGCATTAAGCGGAAGGTCACAGACGCGGAGAGGACTTATTGGATGACAGCGATGGAAAAGAAGCCGGCTCTGAATAACTACCGAAAGGGAAAAAAACGAAATAAGGAGGGAAAGGTTTTATGATAATTCAAGGGGAAGCGCTTTACTGTTTGAAGCAAGGTCGGGCTGCCTTAGAACGCGTAGTTATAAAGCGAGATTCAGTAACGAAGAAGAACAATGTGCGTGCTGCGGGGGAACTAAGGAAACGATGGAACTGTACTGATTGAATGTGGCGATATTCACCCAGGTATACTCGTGGGCACGAGTCTACAGGAAGCATTGGGTTTTAGGGACAACAATGGAAATCTGAACACGTCCGCGATAGAAATAAGTAAGAGACGGTTAGAGTATTGGTGGCAGAAAGGTAGAGGTAAAGTACAAAAATAACTAATGGGGAAAAATAAGGTCATTCTGCCTTAAGAGGCAGAGAGATGGACCGTGAATATATATATATATATATATATATATATATATATATATATATATATATATATATATATATATATTGTATAATAAGATAGATTTAATAAGTGTAGATAAGGTATTAAGCCAACTTGAAACAAGGAAGTCTTTTTTTTCTTCGAGCCTGGTGGCAGACATGTCACCGCCCCATTATAAAGGGGACGCTCATAGCATTCATCCATCCATCGCTCATGGCATCTGTCGATATTAAAAAAATAGCTCTGCGACGCTCACGTGGCTGTCACACAACGTTCGCCGCTCGAACCATGAGAAACACGGCCACACTACAGGGGAGACAGGAGAGCTTGCGGTAGCTGAAGTTGTTAACACATACCTGGACGCAAAAGGCGAATTACATAACTGCGTCGTCACCGAATCGAATCACCGTGGACGCCGCATTTCTCCGACCATGGAGGTTTTCCTGCAATATTGCTGCGAAAGACTCCACCAAGCCGAGACTACTGAAAAGGTCGCAGTCGGCGCTCGTTAGTGTCACGATGCATTACTCGTGGCCTCAGAGATTGGCTCTGGCAACGCGCCATTGCTAGTGTTGCACAGGCCGTTCCATCACCCGACACCTGCAGTAGTAAGCCAGGCGACAAACCAGGCTAACCTCTCCGGGATTTTCATTAAAGATTATTATCTCTCTCTCTCTCCATACCATTTTCATGGAGAGAGTGTAACTTAGAAGGATTGATTGTTGGGCGAGTTGGTAATTCATGATGAAAGCAAATAGCGCGAAAAAACGTAAGACTAGACGAAGAAGGCTGCAGCACAAGCGCATACTAACAACTGAACTTTTATTAGAAAGACGAAAATATATAGGCAACCCAAACCACATGTTCACCACAAACACAACCGAAAACCTTAGATGTGCGCATCCAGGTATGTTATCTCTGCCTTAGTTAACGCAAGGGAAGGCTTTGCCACACAGACATCTCCAGCTTTCAAAATGAAAAAAGCCTCAACTAGCTCACGTGCCGTCTGGTCCCTATGAGAGAGTGTAATCAGATAAGGAGGCTGCGGGAGACTTCACCAACGCGCCTTTTATCTCATGCTTTCCTCTTACAGTGGTCTTGCCTCGGGGGGTGGTCTCGCCATATGGGAGTGTCAGAGCGAAGTAATGCGTGGCCTCCGCAATTTTTCCGGCAACGCGCTGTTTCACCGTTGCTACGGCCATCCCATTCGGCACGTTTCCAAAAGGAGTGTAATTTTGCCAACGCCTTAGCACATCGTGAGGTGGCGGCTATAGCCCAAGCCTCGCAACATATTCTGGAGATAGTTAACACGGGGTCTAAATGTGACGGCCAGATCACGTGGGAAATCGGAAACAAGCAATCAAATATCGACTATTGTCTCATGACTGAAGGAATTTACCACAAACTGAGAGAAATGAGAATAGAGGAGGAAGTGATTAAAAGCTCGGGTAGTGATCATGAACGAATAACATTAAAAATGGCATATGAACGTGGAAATAAGAGCATGGAATCAAAGTCTGGCAGCTCGTACTTAAATGACGAACAATTAATAAATATACCGCAAGAGTCGACGAAGAAGTAGGCCAGGCAAGGACTGGGAGTATAGTGAGCTCTTACATCTAATGACGAAAGAGATACGGAAAAAAACTACTTGCTGGAAAGGAGAGAGGAAGCCAAAAAGTTGGTGGAACAAGGAAATTCGGGAAGCAATCAAGAAGCGACGCGAAGCATCACAGAAGCATAGAAGGGCACAAAAGGAGAAGCAGCACCAGGTCCAAGTCAAGAAAATATGGGAAATATATTTAGCGAAAAAGTCCGTTGTACAGGAATTGGTCGAGGCAAAAATTAAAGATGAAAGTGAACGCTCGATGACAGAGATTCACGAAAAAAAGGAGGCCGTGCCTAGGATATTTTGGAGCCACATAGAGGCGCTACGCAGGAAGTCTATCACAATGCGACAACGTATTGTAGATGAAGGAGGAAATCAATTAGAAGGGTACGAAACGCAAGGTTACATCCGAAAGGTAACAGCCGATTCGTTTAAAAAGAGCGTTCAGGGGTTTCCCCGGTGAGTAAAAGTGTGGCGGAGAGAGCAACAGTGGAAGAGCTAGTACTTGAGAATTTCAAATGGAAAAAGGCCGAAGGAAAAATTCCAAAGCGCACTGCGCGGGTTTAGATAGGATTCCCGTTAACCTTATTAACGCACTAGGACATAACACAAAAGAAGCATTGTTGAAATCCTTAGAAAAATGCTTAAAGGACAGGCAAATACCTGACAGTTGGCCGAAAAGCATAATGACCTTAATCTATAAAAGCAACGGAGAAAAGGACAAGCTTCGCTCTATATACCACTAGCCATTACATCGGTACTATACAGGCTGGCGATGCAAGCATTAAAAATGAAAATAGAAACATGGGCAGAACATAACAATATCTTGGGAGAACTTAGAATACTTTAAAAGGACTGAGTGTTGGGCGAGTTGGTACTCCATTACTACGAAAAACTGCGCAAAATAAACAGGGACAAGTGAGACACACGCACAAGCGCAGACTAGCAACTGGAAGTTTATTGAAGGAAACACAAAAAATATAAGTAACAAGAAAAATCACGTGAACGATTAGAGGTTGGCGGTTAGATAATCTATCTCTAGTTTATGTAACGTAAGCGAAGGCCTTGCAACACACATGCTGCCATACTTGTGGATGTAGAATGCCTCAGCCACTTCTCGCGCTGTCCTATCTTTATGCCTTGACAACACCTTTGTTTCATGCAACAACGGGTGACATTTGCAAACTTTGCAATGCAAGCACAGATTTGATGAAGGCTGCGCTTTCAGCGAAGCCCTGTGATCCATTAGACGATTGTTCACACACCTCCCGGTTTGCCCGATGTAGCATTTTCCGCAAGACAAGGGGATGTGATAGACAACACCCTTGCCGCATGCAACTAACGCCTCCCGATGTTTAACTTCACATTCATTCCACTTTTTTCCTTTGCCTTCGACTTTCCTATGAATGAATGTGAAGTTAAACATCGGGAGGCGTTAGTTGCATGCGGCAAGGGTGTTGTCTATCACATCCCCTTGTCTTGCGGAAAATGCTACATCGGGCAAACCGGGAGGTGTGTGAACAATCGTCTAATGGATCACAGGGCTTCGCTGAAAGCGCAGCCTTCATCAAATCTGTGCTTGCATTGCAAAGTTTGCAAATGTCACCCGTTGTTGCATGAAACAAAGGTGTTGTCAAGGCATAAAGATAGGACAGCGCGAGAAGTGGCTGAGGCATTCTACATCCACAAGTATGGCAGCATGTGTGTTGCAAGGCCTTCGCTTACGTTACATAAACTAGAGATAGATTATGTAACCGCCAACCTCTAATCGTTCACGTGATTTTAAATGCGAAGCATTTCTTAGCGAACCTGTGGCACTTCGAGCGTTTCTATCTACGTATCTATCTATCTATATATCTATCTATCTATCTATCTATCTATCTAGCCGCCTACGTCTGGGTGCTCTCATGATCGCCTCCTTAACTTGGTGTAGACCAAAATTTGCATAGGAAGTTAAGAGGATTTGACGAATATGATTGCCGGGTCATGATATGAATAACGTTAAAAAATTGTCGCGTACGTCGTCAAGCCCTTTCCACTAGACACGTGTGGCACATACCCGTTTACCACGGGCTGCGGTGTACGGGTATGCGCCACAGGTGATTGACAGTTTATATCTACCCAGCAACGGCGAGAACAGAGAGTGCTAACTTAAATGTTAGAGCGTTAAGGAAAACCAACATCGGCAGCATTGACTCAACGAATGGAAAGAATGAAAATTAGGATCCTAGCAGGAATCGAACCCAAGCATTCTGCGTGGCAATCAGGTATTCTACCACTGAGCCACGCCAGGTCTGTAAACTGGTTTGAAAAAGCAGCCTACGCAGGCGTAATATCAGTGCAACGCCAATTGTGGTTGTGGTGCTGACTATGTAATTTTGCAAGAAAGCAATAAACGCTACATGATACTCCTACGATGTGTACTCCTACGATACAGGTGTCATATCAGATTAGTGTCTGTAGTTCCAGTGTTGGCTCCGCTTTTATAGCAGTCTAATAAACATTACGTTTGTATTCCTATGATTTAGCAAGCTATATTGAAGCATTGCTCGACCCCGGAGGAATACATTAACGAAGGTTACATATGATATCCACATCACCACACCGTAAAGTGCACTTCGTCCACCAGAACGACGCTGTGTCCTCTTCATTTCTTAGGAGGCTGGGCGATGGCCTCATGCTGACCGAGGATGATGCCAGATTGATTGACAACCGCTTTGTAGACTAGGCTACTTAGGCCATATGCGCCCAGGTAGTCTACGAATACAACATACAACAAACACCATCCACTGATGTTGGTCTACGTAGCACTATCCAGGCCTACGAGCCTCGACGGCCTATACCTCACCAACGCGAAGGGTGGCTTCAGGTTCCGACATGTCGCCGGTTCTGTCGACAGACAATTTGTCGACAAAATGACCGAGGCATCCACGAATTCCAACAGCTTTACTATACCACATACTTCACTACACATGGACTCCTCGTCATCACGATTACGAACGGATCCTATAACAACTCATTACCAGCTGTTGGTGCTCACTGATCACGGTGATGATGCCCTTGTTCAAGAACTGTCAAGAAGTTCCTGCACACATGTACACGGGTTCGTGAAACGTGTGTGCGTTCTCGGGACACGTATAAGCACTACATATCAGCTTACTGCTTCTGGTGTAGGTAATACCCACGTTGCCATTCGCAGCGTTACCCAACCGTAAACAACTGCTTATATAAGACATATGCGGCTCCTCAACATATATATGTGTGCGTATAAAATTTATACAAATCTTTAGCGCCATTTTGTAACTTGTCGTTCAGTAAAAAAAGTTACGCCACAGTCACCTACCCGCGGCATGCTTCGCATAACATCGACTCCCACGGTACGTGGTATCTGCCGAATTTTTTCTTGTTACTTATATTTTTGTGTTTCCTTCAATAAACTTCCAGTTGCTAGTCTGCGCTTGTGCGTGTGTCTCACTTGTCCCTGTTTATTTTGCGCAGTTTTTCGTAGTAACTTAGAATACATTTCGAGTCGACAGGCGGTTAGACGATAACCTGCTTGTTCTAACTCAGTGTGTAGAAATATCTAAAATAGAAAACAGGTCCTTGTACGTGGCTTTTCTAGACGTCAGTGAGACATACGACAACGCTAATCAGGAAGTTTTGTGGGATATATTGAAAGGAATGACGATAGCCGACGACTGTGTGCAGCTTTTGAGGGAGATATACAGGGAAAATACTGTTTCCATAGAATGAGAAGCAATGAGTAGCAAATAGAACGTTAAGATTAGCAAGGGGCTGAGACAGGAATATCCTTTGTCCCCGCTGTTATTCATGCTGTGCATGGTGAGTATGGAAAAAGCGCTAGAAGGTAGCAACATTGGTTTTAATCTGTCACACAAACAGGGCGGCGCGATGATTGAGCAGAAGCTTCCAGGTTTATTTTATGTGGAGAATATCGTCTTGTTTTCGGACAGTCGAGATTATGTGTTAAGATGCGAGGATACCGGCGAAACTCAAAAACAGGGACGAAGAAGAAGGCACATTCATGCACATACCATCGCTGGACTTACAACCAATTTATTGACGCATCCACGTATATTCATACACCTCATCCCGCGCACGCTACAATATGAAGCCTATCATCCACCCGCTAATCAGCCACACCCTGAAAGAAACAGCCATTCTTTTTCTGTAATATGCACAGAAGGTTCGTTAATACAAACGTGTCCAGTCTTTTTGATATGGTACGCCTCAAGCAGTTCGCGTTCAATCTTTGATTTTCTCCTCCCTTAGAATGCAGCAAAACTTTGGTTTGGGCCAGCTGGTTCATCGTCGAACTTGTTTGGGGCAGCGCTAAGGAACACATGAACAAAGACACATAGCAGACGCCACGGGCGCTGACTTACAACTGCACTTTATTGTCATTGTTGTTTATCGCTGCTTGTTAGTTCTGGGAAAACGTGGCTCTCACAACGAGCGATATGGCACATATAAATGCGCTGGTAGAGGCAATAAAGTTCAGTTCTAAGTCAGCTCCCGTGGCGTCTACTATGTGTCTTTGTACATGTGTTCCTTAGCGCTGCCCCAAACAAGTTAGAATGCAGGTCTGGCGAAACAAAGGCTCGCAACCGTTACAATCATTCACATGCACCGCTAAGTTGCTCCCTGTGTGACCGGGCTAGTTGGTCCTCGTCGTTATTCCTATTCCTGGTCCTCGTCGGTTATTCGTCCTTGTGTTTTTCACGCGCTGTTCACGTCATTGGGGCGTTCATTTATGCACTGTCCGGTCTGCCCATATGAACTTGCCTACAAGTCGTGGCAATGGAATAAACTACCACCACGCTGCACTTCGTGAACAAAGTTCTGTGACTGGTTTTGCAGGCAGAATTGAGCTCTCCACCGGCTGAGATACGGGCGGAAAGGCGAGAAACCTGATAGGCTTCATGTTGTAGCGTGCGTGCGTCCGCTGGATGAGGTGTATAAATATACGTAAATTGGCTGTGAGTCCGGCGATGGTGTGTGCTTGAATGTGCCTTCGTCTTCGTTGTTTTTGAGTGTCGCAGGTTTCCTCGCACCTAAACATGAACGAACCGTCCCAGCTTTTCTCGCTTCTCGAGATGATATACAGCGGCTGGCGGATATATGCGGAAGGAAAGGTGAAGCTCTTGGAATAGGATTAAGTGTAACGAACTGTGGATTCAGCGTATTCAGTGATCCCTATGATCAGGTGGCGTCAATACAAGGTCAAGAAATACCGAGGGTAAGCGAATAGAGGCACCTTGGAGTATGGGTAAATGAGAATTATTGATACATGGAGGTACAGCAAAAAGCCTCAGCAGCAAAAGGAAAGAGGAATGCTGCCATAATGAAGCACAGGGCGTTGTGGGGATACAATAGGTACGAGGTGCTTCGAGGTCTGTGGAAAGGTACAATGGTTCCGGGGTTTACTTTTGGGAACTCAGTGGCGTGCATGAGGTCAGACGTCCAATCGGGTATGGATGTAAATCTGGGATGCCTCGCGTTGGGGGCTCACGGGAAGACGACAAATGAGGCTGTAAAGGGCGATATGGGATGGGCAGCTTATAAGGCGAGGGAAGTTTAGAGCAAAATCAGGTTCCAAGAAAGGCTAAGGAATATGAAGGACCGTAGATGGGCAGAGGTGTTCCGTTACTTGTATAGGAAGAGCGTGGACACACAGTGGAGAAAAAGAACTATGAGGCTCACTAGTAAATATACGGCTGGTAGTGCAAGCAAGATGTCAGCAGAAATGGTTTAGCGAAAAGTCAGAGATGCGGAGAGGATTTACTGGACGGCAGCTATGGAGAAAAGAACCAGCTTTGAGTAACTACCGAAAGGGTAAAAATGAAATAAGCAGGGAGGCATTGATGTAGTCGGCGGTCTGCCCATAGGACTGGGGAGCAGCCTGGCCTCAGGGAAAAGTAGAGCTCAGGAGCCGGAGCTGATAACAGGAACGTTTATTTACATGATGACTTGGTAGCGTGTAGAAGCCCCTCGTGGTGGCTTCTAGTAGACTGTCGCAGCATGCTTGGAGCGTTCCGACGCTCGCGTTATAAAGCCTGGGCCTTCCCAGGATTCCCTGCTGGAGGAAACAATCAAGTCCAGGCCAGTCCAATCAAACACCTTGTCTTCGTCTCCACCCACTAAACGAAAAGTAAGCACCGCCTCCTTCGCACTCCAGGAAAGAGAGAGGCGGTGCACCTGGACGACGGACCATGCCCGGGAACAGGCTGCGTTGTCAGGTGTGCTGTCAGGTGCAGTCGTTCCTTGCCTCGGTAGCGCCGACGGCGCAGCGGACGACCAGCTCGTAGTCGGTTCACCATGCCCCAAAGGAACCATACACACAATGAACGGATTACTGCGGCGCACATTAAATTGGCCGTGACGTCAGGTGTGCTGTTAGTTGCAAGTCCCTCCTTGCCTCGATGCGTCGCCGGCGCAGGTGACGGCCAGCTGCCGGCCAGCGACTGCCTCCTCCGAGCAGCCTGGACTTCAAATAGTTCATCTTCAGGTCATAAAAGCGTGAAATTCAGCCAAGCGTGTCCCAGGCGATTGAAGAGGGAAGTGACAGTCTTGAAGCGCTGAGGACACAAGTGCACACATGTCGCCCCATCTGGTGCGTTTCGGGGAACACTGAGGTCGAAGAAAGCAGGGCTAATGCCGCCATACCATTCCGACGATCCAGCGGCGCCAAGCCGTGAAGTCCGATCATAACAGCATTTTAAGATAATTCAATGGGAATCGCTTTCCTGTGTGAAGCGAGATCGGGTTGCCTTAGAACGCGTAGTTATAAAGCGACATCCAGTAAAGAAGACAATGGATATGCTGTGGGTAAGATAAGGAAACGGCGGAGCATGTTCTGACTCAATCTGGAGATGTCCTCCCAGGTGTTCGTTTGGGCACGAGTCTACATGAAGCCATGCGTTTTAACGACAACAATGGAAAGCTGAAAATACCCGCGATTGAAATAAGTGAAGTATGTAAGGCACGGTTAGATTATTGGTGGCAGAAAATGAGATAGAAAGGACAAAAATAAATATTGGAAAAAATAAGGACATTCTGCCGTAAATGGCAGAGAACTGAGCTGAGAATGAAGGTTTTTTTTCTGTAGTAAGCAGGGTGTCGGAACGAAATGTTTTTCGTTTCGGTTTTAGTTTCGTTCCGCCGCAAAAAGTTCCGTTCCGTTTGTGTTCCGGAACGAAAAAATATGTTCCGTAACGGTTCGTAACGTTTTTTTTTGTATGCAAAAATTTGAAGTTAAGGTAATCATAAAAAAACATTGGATTTGTGATGCAGTTACTTGCCCTCCTTTTTAGAAAGCGGGACAAGGGCGAAACACGTTGTTCAGAGGAGCGGAAGTAACTGTACCACGAGTTCCTACCAACCAGCACGAACCAGTATTAATTTCAAAGTCGTAGTATTTATTTTCTCAAAAGACGAACATGAATTTGTTTAGTGGGCTCAATACTTTGTGTCAAGGGAGTGAGCACGATCTCAGAAGCAGCACGTCATTGAGAGCACTCTCTGATGTGCGAGACCGCTGTTCTGATAAAAAGATCGCCAGGCCTGCGCGGAACACGCATCACAGTCACAGCGAAAGCTGGAAGAGCGTACTTTGTAGAGCCCGTTGTAGAGTCTCTTGAGGCAACTAATACAAGTACACATGCAATGTACACACTACGCCATAAATCATCGCAATTTTTCTGAAGTAACGAAGTTCCCGCTAGGCCATTTTTCGTCATTATTCGGAGAATCGTGGTACCCGCTACACATCTGTAAGACAATATGTGCACTTTGTGCTGTGGCTGATGATGATGAAGAATTACGGCTGAGCAATTTGCAGTGGGTGGGAAGCAGTGTTGCGGAATGGGCGCCTCCATTACATTCCAATTCCATTCCAGGGAATTAGAACTTGCCGCAATTCCATTCCTTTCAATTCCTCGGAATGAAAAAACTTAGCCCATTCCCACTCCGGGAATGGCCGGGCAGTTCAGTTCCATTCCTGTAATTCCTCAACGTAGGAAAGGAATCTTGATAGTTTTATCGAGTTAAGAATGAACGCCCCATAGAGGTGATGCCATCAGATGCATTAAGAACTGCAAAAGTACGAAAACACGTTACCAAGGTCGAGGGATAGTAGCTTGGCGGCATATCTCGTGCAGTACAACCATCCTACTAATTCCCATAGGGACAGTTCTCCCGCTACTTATAGTATTTGCGTGGTGAGCATGTTCGAACGAACGGTGGTGTTTTAATATTGTTTAAGCTTAAATGTGTTAATGCTAAAATGACGACATAGCGTATTTTTATGCTGACAAAAGTAGTATTCAAGAAGACTACGCAGTTTTGTCGCACGTCTAGAGCGGTCGTGAATATGGAGAAACTAAGATTTCTTTAATGGGGAACAAAACTCTGTACTTCACATAAACCCTGTAGATCTGCTGGTATTAATTGGAACAGTGCACCGCTCGGGCACCTTGTGCCTTTGCATCGAATACGGAACACTGGGCCGCACTGCTCGTCAGCACTCACGCTTGTCAAGCGCGCCTCGCAATAATGGATGGGGTGAGGAGAACTTTCTGTGCTAGCCTGTGCGCAGGTATGCAATGCCTTCCTTGTAGCAAAGGTTATTTGCGTGTGTGAGGTACTAAACTGCTCGTGAGATAAAGATCAGGCTGTGCATAGAGTATTCGCCACTTTCGTGTGGGGGTATCAATGGGAACCAGCGCGCAGGGGTAATTTGTTTCTCCCTTCGATATCTGCTGGGATAATGCATTTGTTTGTACACTAACTTATGCATCGGTTTGTAGCAGGCGCGTTGCTTATAAATGTACCGTGCTTGTAATCAGCCAAGTCATTTTAGCAATGCTGCTTTATTGTTAATTTCGAGGCTCTGACTTACTAATGTTTGAAGTTTCAAAAACAGCACGTAGACCAAAACGTGCTCTATTTTCGGAAAAAGACGTAATTCCATTCCCATTCCATTCCTTCAAGCGTTGTCCCCATTTCGTTCCCGGGGTCGCGAAAATGTGGAATGATTCCGGAGTCATTCCAATTCTGGTGGGACAACTCCGCAACACTGGCGGCAAGCATTAAACTACACACTCTTTGCGCTATTAGCATTGTGTGATGACTGGTTGTTATTTTGCTCTTCTGCCACGTTATATTACATATGTTAATACGATTCACTGCCCGACATGACGCCTGTATAGAGTATTTTTCCGAAGGAGTTACAAGCACTAGCGTGGCACTGTGGTGGAAGACCCGACTGCCACGCAGAGGGCGCGGGTTAAACTCCCATCCGATCCTAGAAATTTGTTTCTCATTTAATTTTATATAACGCGATAGTGGTCACAGACACTGGCGGCGGCGGACAACGATGGCGCCAAAATCAGCTGTTGTGGTCTCATAACAGCTTTAACTGTAACAAACTTCAGCGCGGACAACGCCCTCTTCACTTTGGCCTGCGTGACAGGCACGCAAAAGCCCACTTGCGTTAATATAAATATATCTGGTTGCCACAGTTTTCGTTTTTCGCACGATTTGAACGTATATTTGCTTTGGAATTCCTGCCTGAGGTACGCACTAATACTGTATTCAGATATATGCTCACATTGCATATGGTTAGTTGTTCCGGATTGCGAAGTTTTCTCGTGAACCGAAAAACGATTGAAAAAATTTCGGTTTCGCTCCGGAACGAAATAATCGATAAAGTTTCGGTTACGTTTTCGTTCCGGTCAAAAATATCGTTTTTTTCGTTTTTCGTTTTCGGTTTTCGTTCCGTTCCGACACTGGTAGTAAGATCGATTTATTTGAAGTACAGATAGTACGCCAAAATAAACAAAAAAGAGAGGAAAAGGGAAGAAGTGGAGAGGGGAAAGGGGAAGAGGACAGGAGGAATGGTGAGGTGGAGTGGAGAGGAGGTGAGTGGAGAAGGTATGCGCATGCGCAGTAAGGGTGGTCACGCCGCACACCACCACCACCGGATTGAACTCCGCCATAAGATACTTCGCATCTAAAATATTCTTTTTTTTGTCGAGCCTCGCAGCACACTTGTCACCAGCCAGTTATAAAGGGGACGCTCATAGCATTCATTCATTATTCAATCCATCGCTAATGGCATCCGTCGATATTTAAAAAATTGCACCATCTCCCGCTAAAGGGAACCATGTGTGGATGCGCAGCAGCAAGGAGATGGTTCGCTTGAGCGAAAAATGGTGTAATTTTTTTAGGAGCTGGCTCGCCAGATTCTTATGCTCGGGCGAAATCCGCGCCATAAGCTGCATCCATCCATTAAAAGCGTCGTGGAGCGTGAAGAGGAACGCTACGTGGGTCGTTTCTTCCCGCTAGCCTTGCCGTTAATTCTCACAGGGCGAGCGCGGAACGCGGTCGACAGGCGCGCGAGAGGGAGAGCGTAGGAGAGGAGAGAGAAGGGGAGGGGAATCGCATACGCTGGCGCTCATCGCGGAATTGCGCAGGAGAGAATGAGGCGCGCGACAGGGCGGGGGGGGCGAGAGGGGGGAAGGACGTGGAGAGGGGGCATGCGCAGTAAGGGTGGTCACGCTGAACACCACCACCAGATTGAACTCCGCCATAAGCTGCTTCGCGTCTAAAAAATAGCTCTGCGACGCTCACTTGGCCATCACACCGCGTTCCCCGCTCGAACCATGAGAAACACGGCCAGACTAGAAGGGAGACAAGAAAGCTGAAGTTGGTTGTGTCCCCGTTCCGTAGCGCTAGCTTGTTTAGCATCAAGTATGAACCATCTTACCCAACCAAATGTCTTGCTAAGCCACATTTCTCCTACATTGTGCTCAGCGCTTCTCCTTTTTGCCTCTTGTTTGTACCCCCCTTTCTTAGCGCTCGTTTCTATCGCATCAAGTATGAACCAACTTGCCCAAACAGATATCTTGCTAAGCCACATTTCTTCTACATTGTGCTCAGCGCTTGTCCTGTGTGCCTCTCGTTTGTGTCCCCCTTTCTTAGCGCTCGTTTCTTTCGCATCAGGCATGAACCAACTTGCCCAAACAAATGTCTTGCTAAGCCACATTTCTCCTACATTGTGCTCAGCGCTTCTCCTTTGTGCCTCTTGTTTGTGTCCCCCTTTCTTAGCGCTCGTTTCTTTCGCATCAAGTATGAACCAACTTGCCAAACAGATATCTTGCTAAGCCACATTTCTTTTAGATTGTGCTCAGCGCTTCTCCTTTGTGCCTCTTGTTTGTGTCCCCCTTTCTTAGCGCTCGTTTCTTTGGCATCAAGTATGAACCAACTTGCCCAAACAGATATCTTGCTAAGCCACATTTCTCCTACATTGTGCTCAGCGCTTCTCCTTTGTGCCTCTTGTTTGTGTCCCCCTTTCTTAGCGCTGGTTTCTTTTGCATCAAGTATAAACCAACTTGCCCAAACAGATATCTTGCTAAGCCACATTTCTCCTACATTGTGCTCAGCGCTTGTCCTGTGTGCCTCTCGTTTGTGTCCCCCTTTCTTAGCGCTCGTTTCTTTCGCATCAGGCATGAACCAACTTGCCCAAACAAATGTCTTGCTAAGCCACATTTCTCCTACATTGTGCTCAGCGCTTCTCCTTTGTGCCTCTTGTTTGTGTCCCCCTTTCTTAGCGCTCGTTTCTTTCGCATCAAGTATGAACCAACTTGCCAAACAGATATCTTGCTAAGCCACATTTCTTTTAGATTGTGCTCAGCGCTTCTCCTTTGTGCCTCTTGTTTGTGTCCCCCTTTCTTAGCGCTCGTTTCTTTGGCATCAAGTATGAACCAACTTGCCCAAACAGATATCTTGCTAAGCCACATTTCTCCTACATTGTGCTCAGCGCTTCTCCTTTGTGCCTCTTGTTTGTGTCCCCCATTCTTAGCGCTCGTTTCATTCGCATCAAGTTTGAACCAACTTGCCCAAACAGATATCTTGCTAAGCCACATTTCTCCTACATTATGCTCAGCGCTTCTCCTTTGTGCCTCTGGTTTGTGTCCCCCTTTCTTAGCGCTGGTTTCTTTTGCATCAAGTATAAACCAACTTGCCCAAACAGATATCTTGCTAAGCCACATTTCTCCTACATTGTGCTCAGCGCTTCTCCTTTGTGCCTCTTGTTTGTGTCCCCCTTTCTTAGGGCTCGTTTCTTTCGCATCAAGTATGAACCAACTTGCCCAAACAAATGTCTTGCAAAGCCACATTTCTCCTACATTGGGCTCAGCGCTTGTCCTGTGTGCCTCTTATTTGTGTTCCCCTTTCTAAGCGTTCGTTTATTTCGCATCAAGTATGAACCGACTTGCCCAAACAGATATCTTGCTAAGCCACATTTCTTTTACATTGTGCTCAGCGCTTCTCCTTTGTGCCTCTTGTTTGTGTCCCCCTTTCTTAGCGCTCGTTTCTTTCGCATCAAGTATGAACCAACTTGCCCAAACAGATACCTTGCTGAGCCACATTTCTCCTACATTGTGCTCAGCGCTTCTCCTTTGTGCCTCTTGTTTGTGTCCCCCATTCTTAGCGCTCGTTTCATTCGCATCAAGTATGAACCAACTTGCCCAAACAGATATCTTGCTACGCCACATTTCTCCTACATTGTGCTCAGCGCTTCTCCTTTGTGCATCTTGTTTGTGTCCCCCTTTCTTAGGGCTCGTTTCTTTCGCATTAAGTATGAACCAGCTTGCCCAAACAAATGTCTTGCAAAGCCACATTTCTCCTACATTGGGCTCAGCGCTTGTCCTGTGTGCCTCTTATTTGTGTTCCCCTTTCTAAGCGTTCGTTTATTTCGCATCAAGTGTGAACCGACTTGCCCAAACAGATATCTTGCTAAGCCACATTTCTTTTACATTGTGCTCAGCACTTCTCCTTTGTGCCTCTTGTTTGTGTCCCCCTTTCTTAGCGCTCGTTTCTTTCGCATCAAGTATGAACCAACTTGCCCAAACAGATATCTTGCTAAGCCACATTTCTCCTACATTGTGCTCAGCGCTTCTCCTTTGTGCCTCTTGTTTGTGTCCCCCATTCTTAGCGCTCGTTTCATTCGCATCAAGTATGAACCAACTTTCCCAAACAGATATCTTGCTAAGCCACATTTCTCCTACATTGTGCTCAGCGCTTCTCCTTTGTGCCTCTTGTTTGTGTCCCCCTTTCTTAGCGCTCGTTTCTTTCGCATCAAGTATGAACCAACTTGCCCAAACAGATATCTTGCTAAGCCACATTTCTCCTACATTGTGCTCAGCGCTTCTCCTTTGTGCCTCTTGTTTGTGTCCCCCTTTCTTAGGGCTCGTTTCTTTCGCATCAAGTATGAACCAACTTGCCCAAACAAATGTCTTGCAAAGCCACATTTCTCCTGCATTGGGCTCAGCGCTTGTCCTGTGTGCCTCTTATTTGTGTTCCCCTTTCTAAGCGTTCGTTTATTTCGCATCAAGTATGAACCGACTTGCCCAAACCCATCTCTTTCTACGCCTCATTTCTCCTACATTGCGCTGAGCGCCTGTCTTGTGTGCCTCTTCTTTGTGTCCCCCTTTCGTAGCGCTAGTTTTTTTCGTAGCAAGTATGAACCAACTTTCCCAAACCCATGTCTTTCTAAGCCGCGTTTCTCCTACATTGGACTGAGCACCTGTCTTGTGTGCCTCTTATTTGTGCCCCCCTTCCTTAGCGCTGGTTTGTTTCGCATCAAGTATGAGCCCACTTTCCCGAACACCTGCCTTGCTAAGCCGCGTTTCTCCTACATTGGACTGAGAACCTATCTTGTGTACATATTGTTTGTGTCCCCCTTTCTTAGCGCTCGTTTGTTTCGCATGGAATATGAACCAACTTGCCCAAACACATGTCTTGCTAAGGCGCGTTTCTCCTACATTGGGCTGAGCGCCTGTCGTGTGTGCCTATTGTTTGTGTCTCCTCTTCTTAGCGCTCGTTTGTTTCGCATCAAGTATGAACCAACTTGCGAAAACACATGCATTGCTAAGCCACATTTTTGCTACATTGGGCTGAGCGCCTGTCCTGTGTGTCTCTTTTTCCTGCCCCCCTTTCTCAGAGCTCGACTGCTTCGCATAACCTGCGGTTTACACGCTAGTGTAGTCGGCGTGCGTGGTAAGCGTACGATATGCGGCCTACACAATTTAGACGAACACGTTAAACCATCTCGCGACGCTTAATACAATGAAAGAATCTGGCATATGCTGTTACTCGCTATCTGCTTCGCATGAAATTCATTCTCGTAGTTCGTGAGTTCAGGTAAATTTTTTAACACGAAAGTGTTTTATGCCGGGGTCCACCAAGACTTCAGTGAGGTATTTCCGTCACAGAAATGACGTCGAAAAAATGTACACGATCAGATGGCAAAGAAAAAAATGTTCCGTCAACGGGCATCGAACCCACGACCGCTCGGTCCTCAACAACAGATGCCTGGCCCGCTATCCACTGCACCACGGTCACAGACTCTGGAGGCTTTACAAACGCACCTTTTATATCTACCACTCTCCCGGTCGGCGGGGTGGTGGTGCCCTCTGAGAGCGGCAAAGTAGAATATTTCGTCATTAATGTGGCTTCCAAGATTGGTACCTGCAACGCGTTACACGTTCGTCCCATTCGGCGCGTTTTCAATAGAAGTGCAATTTTGTCAATGCCTTAACACACCGCGAGGTGGAGACCTTAACGCAAGCGTCGTAAAAGCGTCGGCCTCGCTCATAGCATCACGCTAATCAAGCCAAAAATAGCTCTGAGACGCGCGCCTACCTCACCTGGCTGTAACACCGCGTTCCCCGCCGACGCGCTCGCCCCGAGAAAGATTGCGGCCGGGCTACCGGGGCGGCACGACGCGCTTTCCGTTTCCCTCTAGTGCGGCCGTGGTGTTCAATCACATTTTAACATGCCGCAGGATGGCGACCAAATTCTGCGTCCAATTTGCGACGCTCTTCTGGCTATCACAACTCGTTCTCTGATAATGCTTTCACCGTGAACTACTACAGCTACCACAAGGGTTTGTTTAATCATTGAACATGGACGTTAGTCGTCGGCATGGAGATGTACCACCAAGCATCAAAGTAGGTGCATCCACGTTAAACGGCGCTGTAGCTGTCAGACATCGATATACAGTGTGCAAACTCTCTTATATTAATCTACAGTAAACATTCAGTTACTTCTATAATGGCACGTTTTACTTTCGCGTTATTCCGATTCCTATGACGGAGGGATCAACCATGTTTTTTTTGTATCACCGGTACATGGCATTTATTTGACTCATATATTTAAAAGGAAAAGGCTTAGATACCTCATCACACGTTAGAAGTAACGGTCAGCGTCGGCGCCGACACCAGCGATGCAAAAAAAAAAAGGGTGATCCCTCCGTATAGGAATCTGTATAACACGAATGTGAAACGTGTCGTCACAGAAGTAGTTTATTGTTTATAGTGCATTGGTATATGAGAGCTTGTACAATGTCTTCTGTTTCGCAGATATAGCATGGCGTGATGTGGACGCATCGCACTCACGTTGACGCCTAGTGGCACTTCTCCGTACCGACGACTAACGCCCATGATCATGATTTAATCCTTGCGGTAGCTGAAGTTCTTAAGATATACCTGGACCCCTAATATGGTGAATCCCGCGTAAAGATGGCATCAACAAGCGCATAATAAACACTGATACTCGATATGCACTCCTTTAAAGCGTAGTGAACTGCGAAAAGAAACGCTAGGCGCGTCGTGTCTTCCCTGTGCCCAGGCCGTTACTTCTCACAGGGCGAGCGGGGAATGCGGTGCGACAGCGAGGCGAGCGTCGGAGAGATATTTTTCGATATCGATGGATGCTATGAGCGAGGCTTGGGCTAAAGCTGCCACCTCACGGTGTGTTAAAGCATTGACGAAAGAAACTTGTATTGGAAACGCGCTGAATGGGACGGTCGTCGCAACGGCGCGCTTTCTTGTGTTTTTCTGTTTCGAGCCCCGTGGCAGAGATGTCACCACCCCGTTATAAAGGGGACGCTCATATCATCCATCCATCCATCCATCCATCCATCCATCCATCCATCCATCCATCCATCCATCCATCCATCCAAGAGCACTGTGAGAGGATAGTGTGAAAGGTAAAAGGCGCGTTCATGTTGTCTCCGTAATGTGTTTGGAGGTAGCCCAGAGGTCTAAACGCCCGCCAGCCATCGTCGTGGAGCGAGAGGTCATGGGTTCGACTCCTGTTAACGGAACTTTTCCCTATAGTCTTTTTTTTCTTTGCCATCTGGTGGCGTTCACTTTTCTGACGTGTGCTTCCGTGACGGAAATACGCAATGAAAGTCCTGGTGGACACCGGCATAAAACACTATCATGTTAAAAATGATCATGTGACGACATCACCCTGTGACGTAACAGCTCACCAAATTTGTGACTTCGCCATGACGCCATCGTCACGTAACATGATGACGTCGTCACGTGAAGACGTCATCGCATGACGCCGTCGCTTGGTCAAAGGTGGGCCGAGCACGGCCTCACCGCAAAGACGTGAGTTTCAGAAAGCTTCCAGTCCACGTTGGGTGTTGAAAGCTTTTGGCCGGAGTCAATACAATAGACTGAGAAGAAAAAGCACGGAGGAAAGAAAAAGAAAGGAGGCAGCATTACGTCACGCAGCCAGCCTTGGCAAGCCAACTCGTTTTGAAGCCAGCAGTGTCGGCCCATCACGTGGCCTTTTGCGTCAAGATCACGCAAGAAATGAGATTTGCCGAGACTTTGGGTATGGCGCCCGGTAGCTTTTAATCGAAGCGCGCTCGTTCGGCGCAGACCGGTTGCTCACGGAGGACGTTCAAAAAGAGAACTGCACCGGTAGTACTCAAACCTACCGCGCGCTCTGACGTTTTGATGACGTGTTGAGTCGATAGGGTGGGCTTCAATCGCGTGACGTAATGCTCCCTCCTTTCTTTTTCCTTCCTCCATGAGAAAAAGCCTGCCAGGCGTCTTGTCAAATGCATAAGGGACCGTGGGGATTTTCATTGTGAAAGCGCGCGCGCGCGCGCGTGTGGGTGTGTGTGTTTGTGTGTTTGTCAGCGTATGTGCGTTTGGGCAATGTTGCGAAGACTTAAGAGACAGTAGGATTTGGTGTGTCGGCACAACATTATCAAGAGTGTTTAACAACGCAAACGGCACGAGAGGATAGAAGAGAGGAGAGAGCGCGCTGATGGTGGATTGAAGACACTTGACCCTGTTCCTGAGTTTGCATTGCTGCAAACTTGGGTTTGTGTACCTAACCTTTCAGGTTTCCTGGACCGTTTTACATAATGTGTGCTTTGCGCATGTGTGTGTAGTATTAAGACAGGAACAAACAGCGCTCGACATGGGACGGTGAAGGAAGGATAGACGAGACCGCTGAAATTGCAACCGCTGGTTTCTTGCTAGGATGTGCAATATATACAGAAGTATTGCGCAGAAGACCAACAAAAAACACAGAATCTGCGCACAGATAGACAAGATATCACCACGTTGCATGCTTCGGCAAAACAGGACTGTCAAGTTTTTATCAAATAACTGATTTCACAATTACTCTATGCGACGAATATAAACGTGACCAATTTTAGTTTGATTAGAATACAAGTGTTATGTGCAATAAAAAGAGGAAGTTGGCATTTAGTCCAGTAGATAGGTCACTCGTTTTTCTAGCGTGGGCCCTCACTTTAAATCCCCGCACCGCAAAAAACCTCATTTTGTTTAATGCACTGAATTTTTATAGAAAATTAAATTTCGTGTAAGAAGTCCGGAAATAGAGTTCTTTCTGGGTCGACAGAGATATGCTTGCGCGTTTTCAAAAATTACGGCTGCTTCGCACTGGTTAGGCCAAGCCTGAAGGAAGAGCGGAGCTGTCTTTGTTTCTCTTTATTTTTTCTTTCATTGTTTTCTCTTTCTTTCTCTCTGTTTCTTGTACCTGTTTTTGTACCCGTTGCTTTGTATTCCTTTGTTTCTATTACCTTCTCTTTGTAGCTGTTTCTAGCTTCATATCTCTTTTTCTTCCTCTTTCTTTGTTTCTCTATATTTCTCTCTTTCTCTTTCGGTAATGCTTTTTTTTATCTGTTTTTCGTCTGTGTTTCTTTGTTTCTCTTCCTCTCGGTCTGTATGTCTTTATTCTCTCTATTGCTCTCTCTATTTTCTCTGTCACCTCGTTTTTATCCGTTGTCTCTCTCTTTTTCACGCGTTCCACGTGCTCCACTTCGCCAAGCGAAATTTTAGTTTAACGATTGCGTCCAGCTGTACTCGGTAGTGTGGCTTCCCAATTCCTGTGGCGCATAACCACCTGTGTTTTTCTGTGGACACCAAAGTTCTCACGGCCACCATAAACAGCTCCGCTGATAAAAATGTTTATCATACGAGCCTCCAAGTAACCATTTACAAGATGGTGTACCGCCAAGGCAGCCTCCATTGCCGAGCCAGCCGATGGGCCGTGAAAAATAACCACGTCAATTTACCAATACTCCAGGGAGAGCCTGGAGTGCCAGGTCCAGCTGGCGTAACCGGAGCACCAGGAATGCAAGGAGACCGGGGAGTGGCCGGACCACCGGGACCACCCGGATTTCCTGGACCTACGGTGAGTTCACAAGTATATGAGACGATTCTATCAACGTTACCAGCATCAAAAGACAAACCCTTTTTGTACAGTTGAAGCTCGATTTAAGAAAAGGACGACCGCGTTCGGATTATTCAGTTAAAGCGGGAAATTGGGAAAATCGAGAAAGGAATTTTTCGGTAAGTCGAAATCTAAAACGGTAGCACCGAAAAGCTACCGCCACATTTTATTTGCCACTAATACATGCTCTCGCGCGCGAACGGAACCTGGTAACAGGCCTGCACGTGTTACCATGCACCATTATTCTAGTCATATTTACTTCCAGTGAAATCACGTTAAAATATTGTTTAGTACATAAACCCCAATGCTTCTGCCAAACGAGTGCCTCAATAAAAGTTCATTTGGATCTAGTTGGTACATATTCTTGAGACAAAAATAGCAGCGCGAACGCACAAGAAGCCCCACAAAGAAAAACCACAACACACACAAGCGCTGACTGCTTCGTTCCTTGTAATGTAAATGAAGGAATAATGAATCCTAGGCAGAATGAGCCATGCGCGGCTAGCTTTAGCAGCTTACCACATTATGAAAAGAGACGAACTTTGTATCAGCGATACATCTTCATCCCTGCATTCATCTGAATACAAATTCTCGTATCTAATACACCGATTTCATCACTCTTTCAGTTTTCTTTAGAACTACTGGTGTGTGCGAATGTGCAGTAAAGCTGCCTTGGGCAATGACATTCGAAGGAATGAAACAGTTGATAGTCAGCGCATGTCTTTGTCGTGTCTTTCCATTGTGGGGCGCCTTGTGTGCCCGCGCTACTACTTTTACGTCTGTTCCCGTACTAGGCGTTACACAGTAAACCACTTTACACATTTAAGGGGGTTTTGCCGTGTCTATAACTAACACCCTTACACCCTAGGAAAAGGGTGTTTTCACGTATCAAAACACCCATACCATAGGGCGTTGCCACTGGCCTAATACCCTTATCATGGGGTGTTTCCAATGACCTAAACACCCTTATTACTGAAAAATTTCAAAAATAAAATCTACCAGCCAGGGGACATGCAATTACAGATGACATCAGCATATCAGGTGCACGCACGTGCCAAACAGCGCGCACAACAGAGCGTATTGTAATATACCACATGGATGGAGCGCTCGTGCTACGCAGCCTTACACTGACCATCCGGCATATATAGCCACAGTATCTTAAGCCGCCGTTCAGTGCCGGTGGAGATATTCCTGTTCCGTATAAATGAACATTAAACATTAAGAGAATAGGCGTAGATTGATGGTACGCTTGTAGATAGCCCTAAAAGAGACATGTCTTCTAATCTAAACTCGCCTAAGATCCCACGACAGTTTAATCAGCGAGTCCCAGTTATCATATGGCAGGCTGTGGTATGGGTCATGGGTGTTTCGATAACCCATAACACCCTTAACTCCTAAAGGGTGTTTAGTTAGAGCATTACCCCTTAAAGGCTATATTGGGGAAGGAAAACACCCACACCCTAATTTTTGCAAATTTTAGTTAGGCAAAAGGGTGTTTTGCTTGCTTGAAACCCCCTTAAGGGTGCAAAGTGGTTTACAGTGTACACCTCCAAACACCGTCAAAATGACGCTTTGTGAAAAGCACCGAGAATGATAACGTCCATCACATACCTGAACATTTTCAAGCGTCGTTTCATGCTCGAATGTTCACATTCCCACATACATTACACTGACGAAAACGCACAGTTTGTGAATTTCAGAATAAATTGTTATCGTGCGAATACAGCGAAGGAATTGCCGAAGTTAGTGGCACAGCATTTGATTATGGCACTTCACAGCTTTGATGAGCTGAAATCTTACGGGCTTCAGTCGACCTCCCCATCGCCGAGAGACAGAACAAGATAGAGTCTGAAATAGATGTGAGCACAAAAAGAGGGGACACAAGAAGACGACCCAAATATATTCCAGACTATGCATGAACCCCCCAGCAAAGCATTTTATTAAATATGGAGTAATGTCTTCGCAAGTCTAATACACTCCAGCCAATGGGTATAACATTTCGCAGGGAGCTCTTGAATCAATCCGATAGGGCAAGTACTAGACCTGTGCGCCGCCGCAAATTGTTCTTGTCGCGCCGTCGCCGAAGTCTCAATAGTGATCACGCCACCGCGGCGCAAGATTTGCGGCGCGCCGCCGTTTGTCTTTTCCTTTAATGCCAAAGGCAAATCTGGACCTAAATTACATCAATTCACCGGGGGAGCTCATCTCGATGTGTCCATGCAATGAACTGCCCATTTCAGCCGCCGCTGATTGCCAGGAGCTCGGCGTTCTCTGTTTCTGGTTCTTCTTCTGCAAGTCAATTATACGTCACAAGGCTTTCACAACTCTCCTCACAAACTAGAGGGACGGAATGCGCTTCAACGCAACGAGCGCAGCCTCCAGAGGTCCGCTTTTGGGCGCACATCTCGGATGTCGTGCATGAACTCTGACAACTCTGATAGCGTTAGCCTCGAATTAGGTTTAATGTGGCCGTCCGTGTAACGCACCTGTGAAGGTCGGTACGCAATTCCTGCATCGTTCGCAAACATCTGAGACACATTTAGATGCAAGATCAGACGGGTCGAGTTTCTGTTGTGATCTGTTGTTGTACATTTCGTGCAATTTCAACTTACGCTGGAAATGTGTTGGCGGCTTCGGGGGGTCGACGTGGGGACGGGCGCGATGACGTCACGCTGGATAGTATATTCTTGGAATCTTGGACCTTGTACGCTGTACACTGATAAATAAAATAGATAAGTGATATATATATATATATATATATATATATATATATATATATAAAGGAAAGAAGTGTTAATTTCAAGGGCTCGTTTTCTTTGTTATACACAATATTAATGAGCACTAACAGTCAATAATGCCAAGGAAAGAATAGGGGATGTTTTTACTAGTAAATGTATGGTAAATGTGAAGAAAGAAAAGTGGACGAAAAGATGGCTTGCCGCGGGCAGGGACCGAACCTGCGACCTTCGAATAACGCGTCCGATGCTCTACCAACTGAGCTACCGCGGCGGCTATCCCCCCGTCCACTTTATAGGGTATATATGTACATTTAAACGTGGGAGCGTCAGTCAGCGCCGCCAGTAGCCATGACGGCGAGTGTGGAACACCCTTTTTTTTGCCTGTTGGCTTCACGTAGCACGTGAACTTATTACGAGCTGGCAGCTGACCAATAATCCCTCGCATATATATATACATATATATATATATATATATATATATATATATATATATATATATATATATATATATATATATATATACACATATATATATATTTCGTATATATATTTAGACGAAACGTTAGTAAAATATACAGTGCCAAACCAACGAAAGTCGTAGTTTCTTTCTTCATTCCTTATTCTATCGGGGTCCGCGTGATTCTTTTCCCACTACTATATATATATATATATATATATATATATATATATATATATTATAATCTTTACAGGTGGTCCCACATAACTTGATCCAAGACTGAAAATGAAAGGCACTTCAGAGGAAAATTGGACCAAACGTATACTACTGACCCTAGCATATAGATACTCAGGCTATTTTTTATTTTGCACTAATCTAATTAGTTATTATTTTTAATTAATTAACTTTTTAATTATTGGCTGAAAACCCAAAATATGGACACTGAGCTGTAAAGCACTTTTAGAAACCACGGACTGAATTGTTTCCTGTACGATACGTCTCACGGTGTTATTTTTTCCGCATTGTAAAGAAAGCCCGCGAAATTTGAAAAGAGGCCACGTGACGGACCGCGAGCGCACTGCTATAGTGCTGCTGTCAAGCGTGCAACCGGTGAACGAGGTCGCCTGCGGCTGCCACGGGGAAGCGACAGGGTGCTTTGAAAGTGGCCGATGTTTGGGCGTCCGTCTTTCGTTGAATGACGGTGCAAATGCACGCTGTTAGCCGAGCGCTGCCGTGGTGATAAAGCAGTCACGACTGTGAGGAAAAAAACAGCAGTTTGATTCTGATTCAGCAGATCGGGCGAAACGCGACAGAACGATGAAAGGCCTCGACGGCTGCTGCAATTTCGCAGTTCGAACAAAAAAGAGACCCCACAAAGCGTCTGCGTCGTGCGAACCATTCCTAACGAGTTGTCTTTGTTCAGGTGCTCCTCAGACACCCGTAGCCCTTCGTGTTCTGGACAGCAACGTTACATTGTTTTAATCTGTGTAAGCAGCTGACATGCCGTACTCGAATGAGCAACGAACGGATATGGTTCTGGCCCTAGGTGCATCACGCGGACGCAGAAGGCAGGCAGTTGAGCTGTTTCAACGCTGGCATCCAGGTACGCGGCCAAGCTCAATGACCATTGTGCGTACATATGAAACGCTGAAAGAGAATGGGACATTTACCACGAAACGGCACAGATCTTCAGTTTCGGGCGATGAAGTGGAGAGGAATATCCTGTCCAAGTTTTCTGCAGAAGTGTCCGTAGTGCGGGTGCTGAAGCTGGTGTCTCGAAATCTTCGGTGTGGAGCATACTAAACAAGAGACAACTTCATCCCTACCACGCGCAGCTGCACCAAGCATTGGAGTCTTGCGATTTCCAGGATCACACAGACTTTGTAAACTGGATCCTAATTAAGACAGCAGAAGACCCAGGCTTCGTTAACAAGGTACTTTGGACCAACGAAGCTAACTTCTCGCGCAATGCTCAAGTGAACATCCACAACGCTTGCTATTGGAGTGACAAGAACCCTCACTGGGTTTGGCAGACGCGTCACCAATATCAGTGGTCTTTCAATGTGTGGTGTGGCATTTATGGTGGTATTATAATCGGACCTATCTTCTTCGACTGCACACTTACAGACAAACGATATGTCAACGATATCTTCGATGGACCACTTCAAAATTTTCTGTGCGAAGTTCCACTGACTAGGCTTAAAGATATCTGGTTTCAGCATGTTGGAGCTCCTGCGCACAGAAGCAGGAAAACGTGCTGGATGAAGCGTGCTGGATGAATGCTGGGTGAAGTTTTCCCGCAGCAGTGAATAGGGCAGCACGGTCCCATTGCTTGGCCAGCAAGGTCTCCAGATTTAAACCCCCTTGATTTTTTTCTTTGGGGGTACGCCAAGAGTCAGGTGTACCAGGCACCCCGCACAACATCAGGTAATCTAAAAGAAAAAAAATAAGACAAGTTTGCAACTACATTCTCGAAACCATGGTCAAGAACGTCACGGAAAATCTGATAAAGAGATGCCAAAGTTGTATTGCAGCAGATGGCGACCTCTCTGAACATGTTTTGTAATCGCGGCTTAACTTTACGAGCACCGATCAATGAAAAAAAAAAAAGTCTCCTCATGCCGTTCGCCTGCCCACCGCCACCCGTGACTAGCTTCACGTCGTCGCCTCCTTTTACGCATTTCAAGTTCAAAAGCGACAATAAAGCTATTCTCTTCTTTTATTTATCCGTTTTGGACGCTTATCTCGGCAGCGCTCGGCCAGCAGCGTGCATTTGCACCGTCATTCAACGAAAGACGGACGCCCAAACATCGGCCACTTTCAAAGCGCCCTGTCGCTGCCCCGTGGCAGCCGCAGACGACCTCGTTCACCGGTTGCACGCTTGAGAGCAGCACTATAGACGTGCGCCTGTGGTCCGTCACGTGGCCTCTTTTCAAATTTCGCGGGCTTTCTTTACAACGCGGAAAAAATAACACCGTGAGACGTATCGTACAGGAAACAATTCAGTGCGTGGTTTCTAAAAGTGCTCTACAGCTCAGTGTCCATATTTTGGGTTTTCAGCCAATAATGAAAAAGTTAAATAATTAAAAATAAATTAACTAAATAGTTTAGTGGAAAATAAAAAATTGCCAGAGTATCTATAGGCTAGGGCGAGTAGTATACGTTTGGTTCAGTTTGCCTCTTAACTGCCCTTCATTTTCATATATTATATATATATATATATATATATATATATATATATATATATATATGTATATATATATATATATATATATATATATATATATATATATATATATATATATAGATCTGCGTTAGTACACCTTTTCCCATTCATTTTTAGTCGAGTAAATGGATAAATTTACTCGAGTTAAAAGAGAGTGAACAGTTATCTCTCACATAGACCACCCCGCGCGCCGGATTGGTAGGTATCGCCTATTCCCTGGGAATGCCCAGACAGGTAACTCTACCTTCTTTTCCGCCGCTGCACGATTTTTCAGTTGTTAGCGACGTTCGTGGTCTTCACTACTCTCGTGGGTCCGTGTTTGCACGTCCTTTCTCTTGGAAGGGCCCCATAACATCCTCTAAAAATACAAAAAAACGAGTGCCTTATTCTCTATTGGCGTTTCTCGCCTTTTTGGCGCACTTCGTGACGCCAGAACGGTGATTCACGTGACGTAATTAGTCTACATACTCTCGATTTTCATATACGAGAAATATGAGTTGTGAATTGTCTGCCTCTGCAAGAAGCGTAGTGAAGGCGAGAACGAAATCACTCCCTTATCATTGAACTCGGAGTGGTTGAGGGGCCCGTTAAGAATTTAAAAGGCGCCAGATTATTTTATTCTTCCAAGGGACGAACTCTTTACAGCGGAGACGATGCTGCTCTCCAGAATCAAGGCGAGCCCGCTTCCACGGTGTCTGCACATTTTGTGTTGCGATAGCAATAGGGATATTCAAAATATACAGCGCCATCTGTGGACAATCCCGTAAGCTCGATCCGCCATGTTTTGTTAGGCGCGAAAACGAACCAGTCTAATATCGCAGCCTTTTAGATGCGAGTTGCTGATTATTTATGTTCGTTCTGCGATGATTCCCAACGCTTCGCGCGCTGTTCAGACAACGAGGGAGCCCTGAGAATGCCGGGAACAAGGTAGCACCTATTTTAATCGAATTTATCGGTTACATCAACGGAGAAAAACAATATACCGACGCGGACTAGTTTCGTCAAGAAGATCGGCACTCTGATTAGGTTCGGAAATGACCGGCGCGCGCAATAGCGCTCTTCAACCGCAGTTCTTATTTCTCCGTGCAATTCGGTTGCTCGCCTGCAACACAAGCTAGACTTACATAACAATATATTACAATATATGCATTTTAAAACAGACGGCCTACGACGCACACGCGCGAGAGAGCATGAATGATCAACAGTAGCTTGTTAGTGTTGCAGATCGACGAAAGCAAGGATTTATGTATATAAACTTGCGTTAGCAGTGCCACAGACGCTGCTGCGCGCGTCCGCGGTAAATCTGTGCCGCCACTCGAGACCCGATCACGCAGATCCACACAGCCATCACTTTGCAAGCTTCGCAGTGCAGTGTGCGCCGAAGTACATAGGCCGCACGCTGACTGTGCCCTTCGCTTTACACCACCTTATGCCTCCTCTTTTAACGCGATAGCGCTAGAGAGCTCGTTTTGCAGGAATTCCGCCGTCGGCGTAGTTTGTGAGCGAAATATCGTCCGTGACCGAAAAATTAAGATGCAAATAAAGTAAACAATAAAATCTTGGTGCCATTGAGAACCCGGGCCGTTTGCGTGGCAAGAAGGTGTCCTACCACAAAGCCACGCTGTTACTTCCAACTGCTTCGAAAAAAAACACTGCATAAATGCCATGTAGTGGAAGGAGTCTCCGTAGCGCATTTTGTTCGGCAGGTGTTACGACGAAAATCAGCCCATTCAGATATTTGTAGGCGCATTGGCAAGGCCATCAAACTACGTTTTTTGCGCGACGCCATGCTTCGAAAGAAGCCGGGACAGTGTACCCATCGCCGCTAAAAACACACACAAACTTGCAAACAGCTCCAAAGATGGACAACTATGTCCATCTAGCGGGAAACATATCAAGCAAACAGCAAACGTTAGATAATGTGCAGCCATCTGTGAGGCATTCTGAGCAACCTGTCTCGACTCTAGCACAGGGAAGTGCTTTAGATCGAAAACCTGTACCATTACTATAGATCCATCGTGGCACATACTCGTTTACCACGGGCCGTGGTGTACGGGTATGTGCCACAGGTGATTGAAAGTTTATATCTACCAAAGAGCGGCGACAACACACATTGTTAAAAACAGACACCTGCAGCGTTCACCCGAGGAATGCAACGAATGAAAATCAGGATCTCAGCAGGAATCGAACCCAATCATTCTGCGTGGCAGTCAGGTATTCTAACACAGAGCCACGCCAAGTCTGGAAACTGGTTTTGAAAAACAGCCTACGCAGGCGTAATATCGGTGCAACGTCAATTGTGGTCGTGGTGCTGGTTATGTAATTTTACAAGAAAGCAACAAGCTCTACATATATGCTCCTACGATGCAGGCGTCACGTGAGGTTAACGGCTGTGGTTACAGTGTTGGCACCGCTTTTATAGCAGTCTAATAAACAATAAATTTGTATTCCTATGATGCGAGCTATATTCAAGTGTCGCTCGACCCCGGATGAATACGCTAACGAAAATTACGTACGATATTCACATCATCGCACCATAAAGCAGACTTCGTTTCGATAATACTGACGTAAATGCTCTAACGTGAGTGCTGACGTTACGTCAGGCCATAAGTTACCCTTTAGACGCCAGTGTTTTCGACCTGCCTGGTAAGCCCACGATGCGCACACAAACAATTACTACACTTACTGAAACACGTCGATCCACCTCGTAACGCTTCTTGCAAAGAAAAAAAATCACAGCATATCCACGGAGTGAATGATGATGAGTGGGCGAAGCTGCGGAGGTTCATCGGTAAACCGTGAATCTTCCGTGAATTCTGCCCAGTACATCATCACCGACGTGAGATCGGGCGCGTTTATACTAAAGGTTCGATGAGTTATGACGACTTGCAGCTCACTTTAATTTTACATGTACGCTGTGAATTTTCATTGTTTAGAAAACCATTGCTTTAGAAAACACCTTGCGTCTTTCGTTAAGCAGCTGGCGTCTTTTTCGTTTTGCTTTAGAAACATCTGGCGTTCCTTCGTTTTGTTTTTACAAAACATCTGGCGTCTTTCGTTGGTTTATTTCATCAATCAACGGCGTTTTGAACAAAATTTTTATTGTTTAATCACGCACAGGAGAAATCTCACCAGGCACTACCTTGGAGGTAAACAATGGCTGCTAATGGGAATGAGAGACAGAAGTCGGCTTTTAGCTAACACTTACACTTCTACAGAGACAGAAGAATTCGGCTTTTAGTTAACGCGCACGCTGCGAATTTTTTATTGTTCAACAACGCACAGGAGAAATCTCCCACCGGCACCACCTTGGAGGTCAAAGGGTAAGACTTGTTACTCACTACTACGAGCACGACGAGGGACGAACGGGTGCCGCCTTAAGGAGCTTCGCCCCTAAAAAAATCAAAGCATATCCACGTGGTGAATGATGATGAATGGGGCGAAGCGAACTTGCGCTGCAGCACGGCGATGGCATTGGCGCGAGCGTGGTCCTTCTTGATGGAAGATATTGTGACTAGATTGTTTTAGAACCGCAATCTGTCGCACACACCGCAACTATGGCCGAAACTGTTGTCAAGAAAGTCCCGCTGGAAGCGCGCGTCGGCGCCTTCGGGCAGAGCCCGCCTGATGCGTTTTCCAGCCACTTTACTTGCTCGCACAGCATCGGGCTCTCCCTGCCGTTACACGCGCTTTCTCGCCGCTTCACGGTCCTTCACGTTTTGAACATCCAATTCTCGCCGCAGCCGTGCAGCTTGTCGAGCAGCTTCGGCCTCGTGAGCTCGAACGGCGGGGTCTTCTCGCTGCAGCCGTGCAGCTTGTCAGCAGCTTCGGCCTCGCGGGCTCGAACGGCGGGGTCTTCTCGCCGCAGCCGTGCAGCTTGTCGAGCAGCTTCAGCTTCACGGGCTCTAACGGCGGAATCTGCTTCGCGGCGTCGACGTGCAGCTTCGGCCTCGCGGGCTCTCACCTCAGGACTCCGTCTGCGAGCGCGCGCTGCCGCCGCATTCCGTGCCCTCCGTTCCGCAGCCTTGTCTTCCATCTGGCGACTCCGAGCTAAAGAGAAAGCGTGCCACGAGGGAGCCTCATGGCGCGTTACTTCTGAAATGTTGTCTTCGGGTGTCGTTGAAAACATGAGACGTAGTAAAGAAGAAAGAACGCCACACAGGCGAACACGCACGAGAGTGTCACTCGTCAACGTCGTCTTCTTCTTCTACTGCATACCAGAACGCGCGCAGTAAAGAAGAAAGAATGCCACACCGGCGAACACGCACGAGAGTCTCACTCGTCAACGTCGTCTTCTTCTTCTACTGCATACCAGAACGCGCGCTTCTCACGAACTAGAGGTGGCTACTACAAACAAACAAACCTACAAACGGAGGATGGACAGACCCACGGCATAAGGAGCTAGGCTTCAGATCCTCGCTATCTACTCAGGATGCTATGAAGCAGATTAAACATGACATTCTGGACGGGTACTCTAGAGATACCAAAGCCATCCTCGGACTAGACATGGAGAAAGCATTCGACAACATCAGGCACAAATATATCCTTCAAACGATAGAGGAAATTGGACTTGGATCGAAAATGTATAATTACATAAAATCTTTCTTAGGAGCCCGTACAGCGAGGTTAAGGGTAGGAGACACCAACTCAGATGTGGTTCAACTCGGTGATCGTGGAACCCCTCAAGGCTCGGTGATCTCACCCGTCCTCTTCAACCTGTGCATGATCGGCCTGTCCAGGAAACTGAGCAATATCAGCAACATTCACCACACCATCTATGCTGATGACCTTACTATATGGTGTACTGGCGGTAGTGAAGGACAGGTACAGGATGCACTTACAGAAGCGGTGCAGACAGTGGAGGAATACTTGAGGCCCACTGGTCTCAGGTGCTCCCCACACAAATCGGAGTTGTTACTTTATAGAAAAGAGAAAGGGGGGAGACCTAAGGGCTGGAAGCCACTATCCGAAAGTGACATACATATACTGACCGAAAACGAGGTTAATATACCCAGAGTCGACACGATGAGGGTACTCGGCTTTTTTATAGATGCCAATGGCAGGAATCACACGGCACTCAAGAAAATTATCTTCAAGACAGAGAACGCATACCGGATGATCAGACGACTTGCAAGGAGACAAAAAGGCATGAAAGAGGACAATCTTATCAGGTTGATCCACTCTTTCGTGTTATGTCATATTTAATATGCGGCTTCCATGTATAACTGGACACAGACCCAATTAAAGAAGCTAGACGCAGCGATCAAGAAAGTCATCAAGAGTGCACTGGGTCTCCCACTTCGCACCAGCACTCAACAATTGCTCAAGTTAGGGGTACACAACACGACTAGAGAAATTGCGGAGGCTCAAGAAAGGTCCCAAATAGCAAGACTCTCTACAACTTGCACGGGGAGATCGATCCTCAATAGAATCATGATCAACCCTGTCATCGGCCACGAGACATACACTAAGGTACCACAGGACTTTGCTGAGAGCATCATCGTAGCCCCGTTGCCAAGAAATATGCACACCACCTTCAACGTCGCCAGACGGGTAGCCCGGGCTAAGGTTTTATTGCAGAAGTTGGATAAAGGAGGCAGGGGGGCTTGCTTTGTCGACTCAGCCACATATAAAGACCGAACTAAGTTCGCCGCGGTAGTAGTAGACCACCAGGGCAGGTGTACCGACTGCGCCACGGTTTACACTTCCAAACCGGAAATCGCTGAACAGGTTGCCATCGCGTTGGCCCTGACGGATGATCGATACACCGAGATATACAGTGATTCAAAACCAGCCATCAGAGCCTTCAGCAGGGGCAAGATCGCACCACAAGCAGTTCGAATTATTAATAGTAAACAGATCATTGATACACATTACATATATTGGTTCCCAGCGCACCTTGGATCACTCGATGACATTCCCATGAATCCAAATGAATCGGCCAACAGCGTTGCCCGCGAACTTACGGACCGGGCCGCTTTTACATATGGCTTTGATTCTGCTGGATTCGAAAATCAACAACGGGATACGCCCACGACATATAATGAAATTACTAAACATTACTATTTGGGGAGGAGAGAGTTTCCACCCCCTCACAGTAGACTAAGCAGAGCACAAGCGGTCACACTTAGACAATTACAGACACAGTCTTATTACTCACCAGCACAGGCAAAAGCATGGTACGATATGAAAGATATGGATGCTGTTTGCAAGGCATGCAAGAAAGAAGTATGCACACTTGAGCATATGCTCTGGGAGTGTGGGTCGCTTGGCCCTGGCATTTCCCGGGAACGGTTTACAGGGATGATAAAGTCTCACGACCATATTCCCCAAGTCCTGGCTGTCCAGTACGCCCATGACAGGGCTGGGAGGCTTGACCTCCCAGTCCCGACGTGGGATTAGCCAGGCAGGTGGCAACACCCTGTGCAGGACGTATAAATAAAGTTATTTCCATCCATCCATCCACCCCTTAGGGTGTTGCCATTCTTTGAAGGGGCTGATGCCGCCACGACGCCATTTTTTGCCCCGCGTCTCGTGCCTCTCAGCGCAGCTGCCGTAGAGGGGTGAGACGCCGGTAAGAAGGTAGGTAGGTAAACAACTTTATTGATTCGTGAAAGAATCATGTGAGGGGGGGGGCGGAAGCGGAAGCAGGACGACGATGAGCCCTCGGGCCGCTCTAGGTGGCCGGACACTTCTGTGCTTCGGCGACCCCTCTGGCCCAGCCCACTGTCCGGAGCTGTAACTCCGGTTGTGAGCTGCGCAGAGCAGCCTCCCATCGCTCCTGGTGTTCTGACCCTTGCCACGGGGGCTTGGGTTTGTTTGGGCAATTCACAAAGACGTGATTGAAGTCGGCTCTGGTGCTCGGACACAAGTTGCAATGAGGAGAAGTTTCGCCATGCGTAATAAGGGAGAGAAGGAAAGGAGTCGTGACTGTGGCCGTTTGAAGTCTGCGCCACAAAGCCGTGGGCTAAAATATGGCAGTCGCGCCGCAGTAGACGCCGCAGATGTCCTCACCCTGGACAAAACGCGCAACAAAACGCGCATCAAGGCACCCTAATGCAGCATAGAACTACTGGAGTAAGACTTGTTGCTCGGCGAGTGGGCTGAAATCTATGGGGTACATTTCAGCGCAAACTGTGAAAGAAAGCACGGGAAAAGAGTAGAGGAAGGCATAAAGGTCGAGCGCTAAGGTTTAGCGCTCGACCTTTCTACGGTTTAGCGCTCGGCCTTTCTGCTTTCCTCTACTCTTTTCCCGTGCTTTCTTTCACAGTTTGCGCTAAAATGTACCCCACAGATAGAACTACACACTGACTTCTTCGCATGAAACCGATTCCCCCGAGGTGTGGGATCTGCCGATTTGTTTTGTACCTGCAGCTTTCTTTTTAGATGCGAAGCATCTCTTGCTCAGGGGTATGTCCCGCGGCATGGTAGTCCGCTCTCACACTACGCATGCGCAACTCTCCTCCTTCCCTCTCTCCAACAGCTGCGGGTTACTCTCTCCACTTCTCTACCAGCACCTGCTTGTGCTTCTCCTGCGTTCTCTCTTCTGCTGTGGCGGCGCATGCTCTACTCTCTTCCTGTAGTCTCCTCTCCTTCAAGTGGTAGAGCGCTGCGCGCGTTCAGTCCAGCGCTTGCTTCGGTTGACTCCTCTGAAATGCGGGCTCGACAAGGCCGAAAATCTCTCCTACGCTGCCTCCCTCTCGCGCGCCTGTCGACCGCGTTCCCCGAACACACGACGCGCGTAGTGGTCCTCTTAGCGTTCCATGACGCAAGGTCGGTAGCATGCCCAACAAACGCCAACGGAACGCGACCGTGCAAGTGCTCCGGCTTCGCATCGCCTCATGGTCCCATTTAGCGGGAGATGGTGTAATGTTTTTGCATGGCCAATCGCATGCACATCTTATTGAGTGTTTCCAATACTGCCTTGGATTCTGCGTGGCAGATCCACTGCGTCGTTTGTTTTTCTTTTTTACTTTTAACAATATCTGGAGTTTTACGTGCCAAAACCACGATACAATTATGAGCCACGCCGTAGTGGAGGGCTCCATGAATTTTGACCATCTGGTCTTGTTTAGCCTGCCCTGACATCGCACAGTACACGGGCCTCTAGCATTACACCTCCACCGAAATGCGACCGCTGCGATCGAGATCGAACCCGCGATTCTCGGGTCAGAAACTGATTACCGTAACCGCTATACCACCGAGGCGGACTTTTTTTCGTTTTTTTTTAAGGCGAAAGCCCTAAATGCCTCATGAAACGCGCAATTTGACCGTCGGCGTTGGCGTTCCGCGGCGTCGGTGACAAGTAATCCAAAAGTCATCGTCACGTGATGACGTCACCATAGGACGCCATCATCACGTCACAAATTTTGGCGTGACGTCACATGAGGCTGTCGTTACATTTACGTTCATTACAGAGTCTCGTCACGCAATACCAATTTTTGGTCTGTATCAAGTGAGCCAAATGGCCGCGAGGGCACCATGAGCGTGACATGTCAATTATGTCGTACACATGCATGTCATGATTTTCCTGTTACCACCACTGATTTACGTTGATCACACAGCATCGTCGCACAAAACCAATCTTGGTGTATATCAAGTGAGCCAAATGGCCGCGAGGGCACCATGAGTTGCATGTCAATCATGTCGTACATGACTTGCATGTCATGATTTTCACGTTACCACCTCTGATTTACGTTCATCATACAGTCTCGTCACGCAACACCAATTTTGGTGTATATCAATTGAGCAAAGGGCCGCTAGTGCACCATGAGCGTGGCATGTAAATCATGTCGTACATGACTTGCATATCATGATTTTGCCGTTTCCACCACTGATTTACGTTGATCACACAGCATCGTCGTGCAATACCAATTTTCGTGTATATCTAGCGAGCCAAATGGCCGCGAGGGCATCATGAGCGTGGTATGTAAACCATGTCGCACATGACATACATGTCATGATTTTCCCGTTACCACCACTGATTTACGTGTATCATACATCATCGTCGCGCAATACCAGTTTTGCTGTATATGAAGCGAGCCAAATGGCCTCGAGGTCACCATGAGCGTGGCATGTAAATCATGTCTCACATGACATACATGTTATGATTTTCGTATTCCCATGTCTCAGTTAATCTTCTCACACAGAAATGTCTCGTCTTACCAGTTTTGGTATGTATCCATTCATTTAAACGGCCGCGAGCGCCCCGGGACCTTGTAATGTAAATCATGCTATACATGACATGCGTGTTATGATTTGCACATTTAGGATCTGTCATTATGTTTATCATAAACTTTAGTCACGCCATACTAATATTGGTATATATCGAATTAACGAGAAGGCCGCAAGATTCCCAAGACCGTGGCATGTAAATCATGCTGTTCGTGGCATGCTTGTCATGATTTTCATGTTATGACCTCTCGCTTATGTTCGTAATACGGTCATGTTGTGTCATACCAATTTTGGTATACATCCCATTAACGAAACAGCCAGGAGAGCACGAAGTGGTAGACGGCTAGATAGATAGACATATAGATAGATACGCTCAAAGTCGCAGAAGTTCGCTAAGAAATGCTTCGCATTTAAAATGATTTAACTGCACACATACATATATGCGCATCAGGCAAGACAGAACGCGTACTTAAACAACGGAAAGGAATATAGAAAACAAGAACCTGCCGTGGTTTTCTAGTGGTTATAGTGGTCGATTGCTCACTCGAAGGTCGCGGGATCGAATCCCGGCCGCAGCGGCCCCATTTTCATGGAAGCAAAACACCAGAGGCCCGTATACTTTTATTTAGGTGCACGTTAAAGAACAGGTCGTCGAAATTTCCTGAGCCCTCCACTACGGCGTCTCGCATAATCATATCGTGGTTCTGGGACGTAAATCCCACAAATAATTATTATTAGAAAAAAAGGAGATCATCTACAGACAAACACGCATAACATATTTCATGACAAATTTCACATCACAAAAAATAGCGAAATCAAAAATCGAAGGCAGATACAGGAGCAACCAAGTGCAGTAAGGAATGCTTACGAAGTAAATAGCGGAATTCATACACACTATTTGTGGCTTGCGCGTTCTTTGCTGTAAGCGTTTCCTATAGCTCCAGGAAGCATGATGCACGCACCAAGATTCATGCATTCTCGCTAAATAATTTAATATCGCCTGTTTATGTGGACAACTTTCGGTTTCGGTTTCTGGGCGCCGAGGTTGGGCAGTGACGTAGAAGTGTAGGAAGGGAAGCATTGTCACGTGACCATACAATATTGTGACGCACGTCGTCCCGAGTATCGTCTGCTCTCATACACACGTGCCGCACTACCACCAGCACAACAAACGCGCTGACAGTCATGGCTAGCTGCAGCAGCCGCGATTCTGACTCTTCGTCTGCATCCGCGTCCGACCCCAATGAGGACATCGACTTTTTCTTTTCCGGGAGCAGCGAGGAAGACGACGTACGCGGCTCCATCGAAAACCCAGACAATCATTTTATTTTTGATCCCCTGGCCAGCGACGATGAAGAGGCCCATGCGGTGCCGGAGGCCGTCGATGAGGTTGATGTTCAGCAGCATGTTCCACGGATGGCTAACACTGACTGGTAAGTGGCGATGATTGACGTTTTAAAAAGAAGGTTAGGTTATGATTGTGTTATAATTATCCACTCAGCGCATTTTACATGACAGCTATAGGGTTTACATTGAAGCAACGCATGACATATTTTGCTCTTTGTATCGCTGCGCTGTAGGCGTTTGGCGCCTGCCCACCCGAGTATTACTGCTATACGCTCTAACACTTATCTTGTACTTGCGCTGCCAAAACTTGCAACCGAAATAATTATTTTGCCGGTCGCGAGCGGTCTAAACGACACATTTACTTCCGAGCACGCGCACATGCACGTGGCAGCGCACAGTGCCGCGCACGTATTGTTTTATTCTGAAGTTGTTTAGCTGTGTGACATACGTAGCAGTCTGTATCAGATACAATGAAATGTACGTTTATTGTAGGTGCACGTGCGGTCGTTGTCGGCCGATGGACAGTGAACAAGAATCGGTGTGCTGCCGCGAAGTGGACAAAGTGGCTGCCCATGTGCCAGAGGGGGCGAAATGCATAACGAGCCACCCGGGTTTCGAACCCATATGCCTGAACATCCATGCGCTGCAGGTGGCATACTACACGCTGATGGAAGACAGGCCTTCGCTTGTCGATGCACCCGATATACACACGTATGTACTGTATGTATACGGCTAAGTGCGCGCGTGAAATATGACATGCAACATAAGCTGTTAATCATTACGGTTTCATACTGCCTCTCCTGCAAGCGCTATAGTAGTACAGAATCACTTTTTCTTGTATGACTGTACAGCACTGGTGTAGCTGCAGGGTGGGAGTGGGAGGCTTAACCCTTCGTCCCCCGAAATTTTGTGAACTTTGCATGTGTATGCATACACGCACACATGCACGAACATGCATTAAAAAAAATTTAACCCCACACCTCACTCTAACCACAGAAAAAATTTCTGGCTACGCTACTGCTCTACAGGGTGAATTTACCTAGCGCCTTACCCTGGCAAGGTGTTTATATACTCAAGGAAACGACAAACAGCGCGAAACACAGAACAATGACGGGCGGATGAAGTGCTGCCTTACAACCCATAAGTCAGCGTCAGGCATGGTCAGTCAGCAAGTCAGCGCTTTGTCCGTCTCTGTCACTGTAGTGTGTTTCATGCTGTTTCTCGTTTCCTTGAGCATGTACCAACTGGCCTAAATAAGCACTTCAGTGTTTATATACGTGAAAGAGAGAGAGCACTTTATTTGCACCCGTCAGAAAGTGTGGGTGATGGGGGTGAGATGCAGCTCTTCCTTTCGCCGTCTACTTCTCCCCGTGAGCTTGCTACAGGCTAAAAGCACGATTCAACAGATATGCTGATTCCAATCATGCATACATTCAGTGAGATTACATTAGGTGTCTGCAAGAAATACTGTATACAGAAATTTTAAGCTATCTATTGCTTGAAGTTAAAAAAATGTTATTATCCCAGCCATAAGTAGCTGCTGTTGGTATTTGTCATTGGGAGATTAGGCAATTTACAAAATGCTTGCTAATTCATCCTTCTTCATTTCTTTAGCAGGTACAGATACACTGCATACAGGCAGTTTGTTCGCTGGATTTGGGTGCGGCTTGGCAGGCGCAATCGCAAGGTGCTGCCGAGTTGCGTAGTCACTGAAATCCGGAATGCTTTTCCTTCGGAGCGCTACGCTGGGTTCAGGTACCCAGTGTAGTCACTGCTCTGCATCAGTCAAATAAAGTTCAGAAGAAAAGTATTGCTTTATTCAATATTTATATGCATGACAATCACAGAAAACAAGTTAAGCAAAAGAAGCACGTGAGAAGGGAGTAAGAACCGTAACTATGCAAACAAGTTGTGTTCACATTTTGCACCAATTGTTTCAAAAGTGGAAGGCATACTGCCCATGAGCACAGGTCAGCAAAAAAATTGGAGCTCACTCAGACTCATTCACAAAATATATTCTGCTCTGAGGACTCACTCAGACTCGCCAATATTTTTCTCAAGCGCACTCACTCAGACTCCAACTCACCAACACATTACTCAGCTGGACTCACTCAGGCTCACGGCTTGAGTAAGTCAACTCATGAGTCTGTTAGCGTAAAATTAGCAGTTTCGATCATGGTGTGAATCTTGCATAATCTGTGCTCTGCGATCATGGTGTGAATCTTGCATAATCTGTGCTCTACGATACGTCTTTTGATCTTGTACCGTCAAATAGGAGTTATCAGTGGTTTCAATGCAGGAAGGGCATTTTTATGAGGTACACGACTCACAGGAAATATTTTTCTGAAGAATTTGCCGTGAGAGTTTGCGGGGCAGGTCATGCCTCCCCCACCCCCCCAACTCGCGCTACTGATCAATAACTAATGATGCGGCGTGAACGCTAGTGCGTTGAGATATGTGATAGGCTTGAGTATAAACGTGAGCTGATGTAATGCTCATGGTAATCCTGCAGATGAGCAGATACGCCCATAGGTCGGGAGTAAACGGTGGAGCTCCCTCAGACTCGCCAATATTTTCCTCACCCGGACTCTAACTCACCAAAATATTACTCACTCAGACTCGCAGTCCAATCAGAGTCTGAGTGAGTCGACTCATGAGTGAGTTTGACAACCTATGCCCATGAGTAATACATCCATGCTTTCCTGCAAGCCAGACTCCTTCTCTCCTCTCTATCTTTATATCTCCCCCATCCGTTCCCCCAGTGTAGGGTAGCATACCGGTCCTTCTAGACTGGTTAACATCCCTGCCTTTCCTTTCTCTCCTTCTCCTTGTAAGCCAGACATTGAGCAGTAGTGAAGAAAAATAGAGGTGTGTTATCAGTCTGAAGTTATCTGTAGTACTACAGACATGCACCTTTTAAACAAGGTAATTGAATTTCAGGCCTTCAGTGACACTATTACGATGAGACAGCAGTTGCATCGAGCTGTGGCTAGGCACACAGGCTAGACGATAAGGTCTTGAAGGCAGCAATACGATGCCAGGTAAAGGTACAGTTGCTCCCACTCTTAAAGAAACTCCTGCGTGCAGGGCAATGTCTGCATTTCGCTCCATTGCAAAACCATAGTGACATACAACTGTGTAAGACTAAGTGGTTGACAGTCCCGCGACTCCCTTTGACAGAATTGTTCATAGCACAACCACTTGCAGTTAGGAGGCCAGCATTATGAAAGGTGCACATTTGAGTGTTCCCTTCAACAATGAATCTTACTCTACATTTCAAGGCTTTTGACACAGCAATTATGCTTCACTTACACTATGTTGGAAAGACGCCTAAGCTCAGATGGAGTTTACCCCATGCACTGCCAAACAACAACAAACACTACAGTAGACCCTTGTTCATGTGTTTTCAAAAGAATGCGTCGAAAAATGTACTATCCAAGAAAATGTACAATCCAAGTGCAATGAAACATTGCGCAGTTTCGATCGGTGATGATATCGCAAACATTGGCACTGGGAAACGGTACGCAATGAGAACGTTTTAATGAGGTTTCACTGTAATGAGAGACTCCAACTTGCTTGTCATAGCTCTCAGTGCACTGCAATGCATCTGCAATCGATGCGCTGCTCACGTGTAAAAAAACTGGGTCCCGTAAGGGAAACACTGAATGCCCCATGCCAGGTGCTAGTATAAAGTGCTTCTACACTTGATAAACCACTCCATTTATTTTGGCAATCAAACTGTGGGGATGCAATACTCGTTTTGGTTAACTAATTATTATTCCAACACACACCCCAACTGCTTACATGGCATGTCGGGCAGTTACTTCTGCACTAGTGTTGACTTTTGGAATCGGATAGCAAGGCATTTTCTGGTCACCTCGTATGACAAAATAAAAGAATGTACTGACATGACAGCTGCTTAAAGCTCAAAGCATAGTGTGAAGTGCAAGCAGTATTTTCATGCAAAGTAACAATAATGGCAATCTTGAACATCCCTCCAGGAAAAACCACGACTTATCATAATGTATAATTTTCATGTACCAGTTATGAAATGTTGGCATAATAAAAGGAGCACAAAAGCAACTGAGCATTTCTTGGGATCTACATTTTTTTTACAGCAACATGAATGTAACAGTATGACAGACCAGTTATTTTTACCATGGTAAAATATTGTTACGTGAGTAACGAATCGCTTGCACTGTAGGCTATTCACAAGATATATTTGCAAAAGCGGTTGCAGCGCTGACCAGTCGGGCTCCGAGCTCGAGCAGCGAGCGACCTTCGTCCTCTTCCGTCGGGCACACACGCGCGTTGACAATATGCATTCCGGCAGCCTACATGTAGCATAACCCCCGGCGGCAAAGGCGCCGTCTCGGCGCATCTAGACGTCAACGTCATTGGGCGAGTGGTACTGCTTCAGGCGTGCGACGTGTATGATGTCGTTGGCCTGCGGAGTGGATGAAGACGACAAGGTAGCAGGCGCGATTTCATAAGTGACAGGAGTCACCGCACGAAGCACTCGGTATGGCCCTGTGTACCAAGAGAGCAGTTTGTCGGACAGGCCAACGTTCCGGGTCGGAGACCACAGGAGAACCAAAGAATCGGGCGAAAAGTGCATGTCGCGGTGTCGTTGATCATACCGACGGCGTTGGTTCTCTTGGGAGGTCAGAAGGCGAGTACGAGCGGCTTCGCGTACATGGGCGGCCCGGCTGATGGCGTCCAGGGCATATTCAGTGGGCGGAGCTGCTGGCAACAGAATGACTGTATCGAGGGGCAATGTGGGTTTGCGGCCGAACAACAGGACAAATGGGGAATAACAAGCCGTGTCATGGCATGAAGAATTATAGGCAAATGTCACGTACGGTAGAGCAAGGTCCCAGTCGGAGTGGTCTGAGGAAACATACTTTGAAAGCATGTCAGCTAGGGTTCGATTCAGACGCTCTGTGAGGCCATTTGTTTGCGGATGGTACGACGTAGTGAGCTTATGCCACGTTTCACATGAACGCAGGATGTCCGCTATGACTCTGGATAGAAATGTGCGGCCACGGTCCGTGAGCAGCTGGCGTGGAGCACCATGTTGCAAGATCACGTCGCGGAGAAGGAAATCGGCAACATCTGTAGCGCAGCTTGTTGGAAGAGCTCGTGTGATGGCGTAGTCTGTGGCCACAGCTATCCACGTGTTGCCAGCAGAAGACGGGGGGAAAAGGGCAGAGTAGGTCGAAGCCGACGCGAAAGAAGGGTTCGGACGAAATGTCGAGTGGTTGAAGGCACCCAGCCGGAAGCGTCAACAGTGTTTTGCGGCGCTGACATTTCTCACACGTCGTGACGTATCTTCTAACGGAGCGTGCGAGACCTGGCCAATAAAAGCAACGGCGGATCCGGTCGTATGTGCGGGACACACTAAGGTGACCGGCAGTTGGAACGTCGTGAAGTTTGTGGAGTACAGCCGAGCGGAGGTGTTTGGGTATCACAAGCAGCAGGGATGGTCCATCTGGATGAGAGTTGTGGCGGTATAGTGTACCATTCTGGAGTACGAACGAGTGATGAGATCGGTCTGAAGGTGAGGATTCGAGGTGCTCGATGATAGCCCATAAGGATGCATCACGTCGTTGCTCGTCGGCTATGTGGGTCAGTTGGGAAACGGAGCACACGCAAACGTCGGTGTCAGGGACGATACACGACTTGCCAACCGGATGGCAAGATAGGCATTCGGCGTCCTGATGCAGGCGTCCATACTTGTACGTCACTGCAAAAGTGTACTCTTGCAGTCGCAGAGCCCAGCGACCAAGTCGACCTGTAGGATCCGATGAAATCCAGCAGAGCTCGTGGTGGTCAGTAACTACGGAGAAGTGAGTGGCATATAAATATGGACGGAACATGGAGACCGCCCAGACAAGAGCAAGGCATTCTCGCTCTGTGATGGAATAGTTGCGCTCTGCAGGTGTAAGGAGGCGGCTAGCATAGGCGATAACGCAGTCGTGTCCCTGTTGGCGTTGGGCGAGGACGGCTCCAATCCCGTGACCACTGGCATCAGTTCGGACCTCAGTTGGGGCGGATGGGTCAAAGTGGGCCAATATAGGTGGCGTCGTCAGAATTGTGATGAGGTGAGAGACGGCGGAAGCTTGAGTGGACCCCCACACAAATGGGACATCTTTCTTCAGAAGATCAGTAAGTGGTCGAGCGATTGCTGCAAAGTCTTTCACGAACCGCCCCCCTGAAGTAGGAACAGAGTCCCACAAAACTCCAGAGATCTTTGGCGGATTGGGGTACTGGGAAACTGGTGACGGCTCGAATTTTCTCAGGGTCTGGCCACACACCAGAAGCATCAACGAGGTGGCCCAACACTGTTATCTGTCAGCGGCCGAAGCGACACTTCGACGAGTTCGACTGGAGGCCAGCATTGCGGAAGACGTCGAGAATAGCCGACAGGCGCTCAAGGTGGGTCTCAAATGTAGGTGAAAATGCGAGGAAGTCGTCTAGGTAACACAGGCATGTCGACCATTTCAACCCTTGTAGCAGAGAGTCCATCATACGCTCGAAAGTGGCTGGGGCATTGCATAGACCGAAGGGCATAACCTTGAATTGGTACAGGCCATCGGGAGTGACGAAGGTGGTCTTTTCTTGGTCTTTCTCGTCCACAGCAATCTGCCAATAACCGGAGCGAAGGTCTATGGATGAAAAGTAGCGCGCGCCATGGAGACAATCGAGAGCGTCATCAATGCGGGGCAAAGGATACACGTCCTTTTTCGTAATTCGACTTAGATGCCGGTAATCGATGCAGAAACTCCACGTGTTGTCTTTCGTTTTAACCAGGACGACGGGTAACGCCCAAGCGCTTGATGAGGGCTCAATAATGCCTTTAGCTAACATCTTGTGCACTTCGTCTTGAATAATCTTGCGCTCCGATACAGACACCCGATACGGTCGACGGTGAATGGGAGCAACATCACCGGTGCTGATACGGTGCTGCACAAGAGAAGTTTGGCCAAGTGGTCGATTGTCAAGATCGAAGATGTCGCGGTAGGAAGCCAAAAGGCGGATTAGGATGGCTGATTGCGCTGGGGGGAGGTCTGGGGCGATCATGGGGTGTGATGCCATGTCGATGCATTTGGCATCGGGTGGGCAACAAGGAAGATTGGAGCATACGTCTGCTGCAAAAGTGGTGACGTGGACATTGGCTAAGGAATGCAACGTGGCGATTAAGGTGCCTTGAGGGAGGACTTGCTTCGTGAAGCCGAAATTTATAACGGAGAGATGTATCCGGTTAGCGGCTATAGTTGTGACGCAGTGAGGCACAGTGATGTCATGCACCAGAAGGACATCAGGAATCGGCGTAACGACGTAGTCCCCATCCAACACGGATGAAGTCGTTGCGAATTCGGCGAACGTTAGGGCTTTAGGCGGTAGGCGGATGAAGTCCGTGGTACAGAGACTGTGTTGAAGTTCGGGGTGAATAGCCGGCTGAAGAGGAAGGTCCAAGTAAAGAGTACCAGCGGAACAGTCTATCAAGGCGAATGGGTCTTAGGGAAGTCCATCCCTAAGATGAGGTCATGAGGACAATTATGGAGCACCGTGAATAGGACAGGAACGTAGTGGTCGGTGATGCTTATGCGAGCTGTACACATTCCAGTGACAGGAACAGTTCCACCATCGGCGACACGTACAGCTTTTGTAGTAGCAGGCGTGAGTACTTTTTTCAGTCGGCGACAAAGACGAGCACTGATTATGGACACGTGAGCTCCAGTATCGACTAGTGCCGTCAAAGAAATACCGTCCACATGCACATCGATGAGGTTCTTGTTCGTAGGATGCGTCAACGGAAGATTTGGTTTAGACGGAGATGATGCAACACTGCCTCCAGGAGCTACACGATCTAGTTTTCAGTCGAGTACGAGGCAAAGTTCGGCAGCATGGTTGGGGCGACAGGGAACGACGGCGTTGAGGGGAAGGCGAACCAGCAGGAGGGCGGCTGTTAGGTGTGTCAAAAGCAGGGTCCGTACGGCTGGGCGAATACCGGTGAAGATCTTCATATGGGCGAGAAGGCGAGAAAAATTGGTTCCTATATGGCGGTGTCCAAGTGGCGCGGCAGTAGCGGGAGACATGACCAATGCGGTGGCACCAGAAGCAGATCGGTTTGCCGTCGGGCGTTCGCCATTCGGTGGGGTTGCGAGAACGTGGAAGAACGGATGGGTCACTTTGAGATGCATTCAGGGCATTGGTCTGGAGGAGGAGCGAGAGACGGGCAGGCGACGAAGAACCCGAGGTTGGCGAATTCTTGTCGTACGACCGCCTGAATAACGGAGATTGCGGGGGTTGTTTGTAGGGTGGCATGGTCGAATGGAGAGGGTTGGAACGATACACGTGACACTCTGCTCAAAGGGCGGTGTGCCGGCGGAATCTGAGCAGGTGGACGTGGCAGCTGTGTTTGGCAACCGAGAAAATTGAGGGCGCACACGACGGCTTTTTGCCGTTTTGAAACGGCGGCATTCTTGAATGATGCAGTCGATGGTGTAGACGTTGGTGCGATGTTGGTGTAGACCAGCAAATTGAAAGCGTCGTCCGTGATTACCTTCAAAACGTGACCCACTTTGTCACCTTCGGACATTGCCTCGTCCATTTTCCGGCAAAGAGCGAGCACTTCCTGTATGAAGGAGACATACGATTCAGTGGGCGACTGGACACGGGTAGCGAGCTCTTGTCGTGCAGCCGCGTGGCGACCGGTCGGGTTCCCAAAGATGTCACGTAGCTTCTCCTTGAACGTGTCCCAGCTGGTGAGCTCGGTCTCATGTGTTTCGTACCAGACGCGGGGTTCCGTCCAAGTAGAAGAGAACATTCGTGAGCATCATGGTAGGGTCCCACCGGTGAGTTTGACTGAACCGTTCATACAGCCGAAGCCAGTAGTCCACGTTGAGGCCAGGTTGCGCAGAGAATGTCCCGAGATGACGGGGGGTGGGAACCTCGACAAAGGTTGTCATAGGAGCCGCAGATGGAGATGGGAATGGGTTGTCATTGGAAGCCATGGCGGGAAGCTGGATGATGCGGCCACTGCGGAGCTGCGTGGTGAGGACAGGGAACGTTCCACTTCCACCAAATATATTACGTAACGAATCGCTTGCACTGTAGGCTATTCACAAGATATATTTGCAAGAGCAGTTGCAGCGCTGACCAGTCCGGCTCTGAGCTCGAGCAGCGAGCGACCTTCGTCTTCTTTGTCGGGCGCACACGCACATCGGCAATACGCATTCCGGCAGCCTACATGTAGCAATATTCTGCCATCGCATGATCTCAGCAGAAGAAGTGAGCGTTGGGCGAGTTGGTACTGCATTCCAGATTGCACTCGTCTCGTAGTCCTTCCCTTCGTGTTCGTGTTTTTTCGCGCAAAGTGCAATCTGGAATCTCAGCAGACATCTGTAACATATTTTAATATAGTTATTGACGGCCCAACATGCTATGGTAGTAATGCACAAAGCAGTAGTGACACACGCATAAAACTATGGGGCTGATTAAAAAGAGTCACAGTTGCGCCGCAAGGGGGAAGAAAGGCATGTGATAGCAACAAATTGAGATGTCACACGAGGAATGGGAAGCAGCTGGAAACTTGCAGCATACTGGTAGTGCCCAAAAGGTGCATGAAAAGAACACACACAGGACGAACCCAAACTACCATTGCCCCAGCTTGACACTTGCAGTGCGCTGCTCAAACACAAAGGACGCACGAAAAGAATGCAAAGGTATACACAGGATGAGCGCATTTCATGAGGCATCTAAGGCTTTCGCCTTAAAATCTTAGATAACAATGACCACCTTTTCCCAAAATATGTGCGACCAAATCATGCACTGTCACCACTGGCACCTTCTGTGTGCCTACGTTGGTCTCCAGACGAGGAAAACCTCGATAGGTGGTCACGCACTAGCACAGCCTTGTCCACAGGTGCAAAAGAGCTTGTAAGTGGTGGCGGTGGCAGAGGCAAAGTTGACATCTGGGATTGCCACGTATGTTTCTTATCACTTCTGCTGCATTCGCCCACAAAGACTGTCGGCAACGCTCAGCGCAAACCGCGCCTCATTCTTCGAGAAGCTTCATGATTGTTGTAGATGATTTTGTTAAGATTGCGCGCAAGACGCGAACGCTCGAGCTCATTCTAGAGATTGCGCAACCACCAGCGATATCGCTGGAAAGTTCGATAGCGCCTGTATAAAAGCCGACGCGCTTGACCGCTTGTGAGTTGATCGACGGTCGACGCCCCGTTCGCCGCTATTATTGTACAGCGTGTATTGCTGTAGTTTGACTATCAGTTTCCCGGCCACAAGTTCGGCCAAATAAACAGTTTCATCTCGGACGTGCTGACTGCTGTCTTCGTCGACGTCACGACCCCGTGACATCTGGTGGAGGTGCTGCTTCATGATCCGGACGCCACCGCGGGGCGCTGACCCAAGCCCAAGCCGAGAAGAAGACGACTCTAAGGACAACCAGGATCCTCGAACCAGCCGCCGGCAGAAGGGACTACAACCAGAGTACGGGCTCCTTCCCGAAAACACCAGACAGCTGAAGACCGTCACATCGACCGCCGAGACGATGACAGACACCCTGCCACCTACAACGGTAGTGATGCAACAGCCAAGGGAGCCACCGACTTTCCGTGGATCGTCGTTTTGAAGACCCGGAGAGCTGGCTGGAGACGTACGAGCGAGTCGCCACCTTCAACCACTGGGACACCGAAGAGAAGCTGCGCCACGTCTACTTCTACTTAGAAGACGCCGCGAAGACGTGGTTCGAGAACCATGAATCGAGCCTTCAATCCTGGGACCCTCTTTCGGACGACGTTCCTTAATACCTTCGCGAGCGTCGTCCGCAAGGAAAAGGCCGCTGCTTTGCTGGAGACAAGAGCACAGCTACCGAATGAGACGGTCACTATCTACACGGAAGAGATGACGCGACTTTTCCGCCTGGCCGATGCTGCCATGCCTGAGGAAAAAAAGGTCCGCTTCCTTATGCGGGGAGTGAAACAAGACCTCTTTGCAGGATTGGTGCGGAACCCACCGAAAACTGTCACCGAATTCCTAAAGGAGGCTACAACAATTGAAAAATCCCTCGAGATTCGGACGAAGCAGTACAACCGCTCAACCATGTCGACAGGCTACACCGAAGCGCACTCGCTAGGCACCGACGACCTACGGGAAACCATCAGAGCAATAGTGCGGGAGGAGCTGCGCAAGCTGTTGCCTTCAGCGCAGCCTCAAGTGGATTCGATCGCCGACATGGTCCGCGAGGAAATCCAGCAGTCGCTGGGCACCCCCGATGCAGCGCAGCCGCAGCTGCAAGCAATGAACTATGCTGCAGCTGCCCGACGCAACGCCCCCGCTCCTCGTCCACGTCAAGACGCCGCGCCGCCGCAGCAGTTCGGCCGCAGACGCCGCCGCCGCCACCACCACCAACGCCCCTACCGTCCTCCTGTCGCCCAGCGCTATGCCCCGCGCTACGCCCCAAGGAAGACCGACGTTTGGCGCGCCCCTGACAACCGCCCGCTCTGCTACCACTGCGGGGAGGCCGGTCATACGTACCGCCGCTGCCAGTACCGTCAGATGGGGCTACGCGGATTCGCCGTCAACGCGCCGCGCCCGCAACCAGGCGAACGGCCTCGCGACATCGACGACTACCTCACCGGAACACAGTGGCAAGAACGACGACCTTCCCGCTCCCCGTCGCCCGGCCGTTACATGTCACCGCACCGCCGGCAGTACACTGGCCCCAAACCGGAGCCGGTCGCCTAGCCCGTATCCGGAAAACTAAGGGCAGCAACCGATGGAGGTGCGGTTGCTGAACGACGAAATGCTGAAGATCCTCCGCCGTCGACGACGACGCCACGACGATGTTCTGAGCCCCCGCCGCACGCCGAACCACGTCCTGAAGACGAAACTTTGCGACCGGAAGCAGACCTGACGACGCAACGCGGAAGCAGCGGTGCAAACCGACGTAGCCGTGACCCGACGCCGCGACATAACCGCAACGCAAGACGGCGGACTAGCGACCTCGACATTCTGATCGACGGCCACAACGTCACCGCTCTCGTCGATACTGGAGCCGACTATTCCGTCATCAGTGGGCCGTTCGCAGCAAAGTTGAAGAAAGTTAAGACTGCTTGGGAAGGCCCCGAGATCCGGACCGCTGGAGGTCATCTGATAACGCCGATTGGTGTCTGCACGGCGAGAGTCACCATCAATAACCAGACTTATCCTGCGAGCTTTGTAATCCTAAAAGACTGCTCCAGAGATGTGATACTTGGAATAGACTTCCTAAGTGACCACGGCGCCGTCATCGACCTGAGGTCTGAGTCGATAACACTAACCTCAGACAAAGCGCTACCGCCCCACGCGACGCCACGGAACCATGCACTGAATGTGATAGAAGAGCAGGTGACCGTTCCGCCGCGCTCCAGCGTCATTATTTCCGTCGGCACCAAAGAACCCGCAGACCTTGAAGGTGTCATCGAGGGCGATCAGCACCTACTCCTGAACCGTCAGGTTTGCGTCGCAAGAGGCATAGCCGAGCTGCGTGATGGCAAAGCAAAGGTAGTGTTGACGAACTTTAGCCACGAATATAGGCACCTCAACATTGGTATGACGGTTGCCTACATCGACGAATGTGTGGCCGCCAGCAATGCTTTCGCCCTCTTCGATGCTGCCGAACCTGCTTCGACGAATCGAGGTCCCGAACCAGATTTCGACGTTAACCCGAGCCTTCCGAAGGTCAAGCAAGACCAGCTCAAAACGCTGCTCCTGCAATACAAGGACTGTTTCTCGTCGTCATCGCGGGTCCGACAAACGCCCCTTGCTAAGCATCGCATTATAACAGAAGAAAATTCTCGACCACTCCGTCAGAGCCCTACAGAGTTTCGACTCGAGAGCGCGACGCGATAAAGAGACAAGTCGACGAGATGTTACGCGACAACATCATCCAGCCGTCCAAGAGCCCCTGGGCGTCACCCGTGGTGTTAGTGAAGAAGAAGGACGGGACACTGCGCTTCTGCGTTGATTACCGGCGCCTGAACAAGATCACGAAGAAGGACGTGTACCCCCTCCCACGGATAGACGACACCCTGGATCGACTTCACAACGCGACGTACTTTTCGTCGATGGACCTCAAGACCGGCTATTGGCAGATCGAAGTAGACGAAAGAGACCGAGAAAAGACCGCTTTTATAACACCCGACGGCCTCTTTGAGTTCAAGGTCATGCCTTTCGGCCTTTGCTCGGCACCTGCGACGTTCCAGCGCGTCATGGACACCGTACTGACCGGATTGAAGTGGCAGTCGTGCCTTGTGTATTTGGACGACGTCGTCGTGTTTTCCTCGACCTTCGACGAGCATCTCCGGCGGCTTGAGACAGTACTTCAAGCAATCAAGACCTCGGGACTGACCTTGAAGCCAGAAAAGTGCCGATTCGCGTATGACGAGCTCTTGTTTCTGGGTCATGTGATCGGCAAGTCTGGAGTGCGCCCAGACCCACGGAAAACAGCTGCCATCGCCGACTTCGCGCCACCCACCGACAAGAAGGCCGTGCGCCGATTTCTCGGCTTATGCGCCTATTACAGACGCTTCGTCAAAAACTTTTCACGAATCGCCGAACCACTGACGCTTCTCACGAAGAATAACGTGGAATTCAGGTGGGAAACGGCGCAAGTGCAAGCCTTTCAAGAACTTAAACGACGCCTGCAGACGCCACCCATACTTGCGCATTTCGACGATTGCGCCGATACGGAAATCCACACCGACGCAAGCAGCGTAGGACTCGGCGCCGTCCTTGTGCAGAAGATTGACGGGCAGGAAAGGGTCATCAGTTATGCTAGCCGGTCACTATCCAAGGCAGAAGCCAACTATTCCACAACAGAAAAGGAATGCCTTGCCATCATCTGGGCTACGTCAAAGTTTCGCCCCTACCTCTATGGCAGGCCCTTCAAAGTTGTCAGTGACCATCACGCCTTATGTTGGCTAGCTAACTTGAAGGACCCTTCAGGTCGTCTCGCACGATGGAGTTTGAGGCTTCAAGAATTCGACATTACCGTCGTGTACAAGTCCGGACGAAAACACTCCGACGCCGACTGCCTGTCTCGTGCCCCCGTCGATGCGCCGCCGCAAGACGACGACGATGACTGCTTCCTCGGAACTATAAGTACCGATGACTTCGCCGAAAGGCAACGAGCCGACGCGGAACTGGGAGGCCTTATGGAGTACCTCGAGTGCATGACCGCCGTTGTTCCGAAGGTATTCAAGCGAGGACTGCCATCGTTTTTCTTACGGAATGGCGTTCTCCTGAAGAAGAACTTCTCGCCACTTCGAACCGACTACCTTCTTGTCGTGCCCTCATCATTGCGACCAGAAGTCCTCCAGGCCCTACACGACGACCCGACGGCTGGACACCTTGGTGTTTCCCGCACGCTCGCCAGAATACAGGAAAAATACTACTGGCCACGCCTTGCTGCCGACGTCGCCCACTACGTTAAGACTTGCCGAGACTGCCAGCGACGGAAGACACCGCCGATTAGGCCAGCGGGACTTCTGCAGCCAATCGAACCACCTCACCGGCCGTTCCAGCAAATCGGGATGGACCTACTGGGGCCGTTCCCGACGTCGAATTCCGGCAATAAGTGGATCGTCGTAGCAACTGACTACCTCACCCGCTACGCCGAGACAAAGGCCTTGCCCAAAGGCAGCGCCGCAGAGGTAGCCAAATTCTTCGTGGAGAACATCGTCTTGCGACATGGCGCCCCAGAGGTCCTCATCACAGACAAAGGTACCGCCTTTACTGCGGACCTATCTCAGGCGATCTTCAAATACAGCGAGACGAGCCACCGCCGCACCACCGCCTACCACCCGCAGACCAATGGCCTCACCGAGCGTCTAAATAAGACAATCGCCGACATGCTGGCCATGTACGTCGACGTTGAGCACAAGACATGGGATGCCGTCCTTCCGTACGTGACCTTCGCTTACAACACGGCCGTCCAAGAAACGACGCAGATGACGCCGTACAAGTTGGTCTACGGAAGGAGCCCGGCGACGACCCTCGACGCCATGCTACCGAACGTCACCGACGAAGAAAACCTCGACGCCGCCGCTTACTTACAACGTGCCGAAGAAGCTCGACAGCTCGCCCGCCTGCGCATCAAGACCCAGCAGCACACCGACAGCCGTCGCTACAATCTTCGACGACGCTTCGTGGAGTACCAGCCCGGCGACCGTGTCTGGGTCTGGACGCCAATACGACGACGCGGACTGAGCGAGAAGCTTCTTCAACGATACTTCGGACCGTACAGGGTACTTCGACGTCTCGGCGCACTCGACTACGAGGTTGTCCCCGACGGCATCACGAACTCTCAGAGGCGCCGAGCTCGACCCGAGGTCGTGCATGTGGTGCGCCTTAAACCGTACTATGCTCGTTAACGCACCTGAGGACTCTAATGTTTGTGTGCTTAGTTTTCTTTAGTATTGCATGTATTCATGTTCTGTTTTTAAGCATCGGGACGATGCTTTTTCAGAGGGGGGCATTGCCACGTATGTTTCTTATCACTTTTGCTGCATTCGCCCACAAAGACTGTCGGCAACGCTCAGCGCAAACCGCGCCTCATTCTTCGAGAAGCTTCATGATTGTTGTAGATGATTTTGTTAAGATTGCGCGCAAGACGCGAACGCTCGAGCTCATTCTAGAGATTGCGCAACCACCAGCGATATCGCTGGAAAGTTCGATAGCGCCTGTATAAAAGCCGACGCGCTTGACCGCTTGTGAGTTGATCGACGGTCGACGCCCCGTTCGCCGCTATTATTGTACAGCGTGTATTGCTGTAGTTTGACTATCAGTTTCCCGGCCACAAGTTCGGCCAAATAAACAGTTTCATCTCGGACGTGCTGACTGCTGTCTTCGTCGACGTCACGACCCCGTGACAATATGTGCGACCAAATCATGCACTGTCACCACTGGCACCTTCTGTGTGCCTACGTTGGTCTCCAGACGAGGAAAACCTCGATAGGTGGTCACGCACTAGCACAGCCTTGTCCACAGGTGCAAAAGAGCTTGTAAGTGGTGGCGGTGGCAGAGGCAAAGTTGACATCTGGGATCCAAAACTGCCACTGTCCACAAGCTCGTCTACAATGCCAAGAAGATGCCAAAAGATAACCTGTACCAGGTGCATGAAAAAAAAACGCACATCAAACTTATTCAAAAACAAAATATGGGTATCACTCCTGCACTGTCTGCTTTCTACATGCACAAAAAACAGTGGTACAGGTATTCCATTCAAATGAACCAAAACATCTGCAAGCACACTGTATCAACATCTTCTGGCTGCAGGGTGGAAGCTACAGAGCTAACACGCAAGCTCTCTACCTACACAGAGGAATATAGCCTCGGCTTGCAGTTCATAGTTGTTTTAGACCATTGTACATTGCCAATATTTTCTATTTGTTCTCCTGTGGGCCCATACATAGCACCATTTTTTTGGCTAAGGCAAGTGTACATGTTCAGAAAAGAAAAATCAGAATCTCATTCAAAGGGTAACACAGCACATTCTGAAAATATTCATTTTCAAAATTGCTTTTATCATGTCTTTCTCATCAGCCTTCACATTGAAGCACGTTTTGCACACCTCAGCATGCACAGAAGGAGGGAAACTGGGAAGCAGACAGGTCGTGAGATGCGAGCACAAAAATTATTCCACAGTGATGCTGCGGGTTTGTCAAGCGGCTGATCGCAAGACAAAGCTTGCTGAACCATGACACCTGGCTGCGCATTTGTTGGTGTGGAGCTGCTGCTTCAACTGAAGCAAAACTGCAATTCGGCTTAGTTGGAACAAATTCATTCTTCACTCGCTCGTGCAACCACAGAGGGACAGGAATCGTGCCTGTCCTCGTAAGTCTCTTGTCCCTGTGTGGTTGCGCAAGTAAGTGAAGAATGGAGCTGCTGCTTTGTGATTATGTGACGTACAATTATTTTGAACAACTTATATCCAATTTTCAGCACATAAGGTACGGCGCGGCCATAAGGCTTATTGGTCACATTTGACGCATTATAAGGTGTTAGCAACCAAAGCAATGCAACATTTTTTTATGCAGAATGTTAGATGACATCCGTGACTTCAATCAGAGGGATTTAAAAAAATGAAAAATGGCCTTTTTGAGAAAACTATTTTCAAACTAGGGCGTTTTTGGTAAAACACTTACGTTTCAGCCCAATGATTAAGTAAAACAGAGCGCGATAAAATGACGTAAATTATTTCAAAAGATAGCGCAACTATCAAAGTTAATATGTACTGATTTTTATTATACTCACTATAACTTGTCTGCAGCAATAAATTCTCGAAATACAGGCATTTTCTGCAATTTGCCATCTTTGTCATGTTGTTCTTCAAAAGTGCTTCGACAAGCAAGCGAAACATTAGACTCATAAGATTGTCCTCCTGGTGTATAGTAGCTTGGAAGCAGCTTGTACATGCCACAACTGCTTCAAGGCCGTTACGACTTTTCTCATAAACTCTGACGCATGCACTTGCAGCGAACAGTGAGCTAAGCAAGTTGGTTTCGTAGCACACATCCAAGTTTTGCCCTCCCTGTGCAGTCACGTACATACCAAAAGTTGCGGGCTCTTTGACTGGACATGCCACTGGGTTGCCTTTTCTTGCTTTAAGGTGCTTCACGGCCCACTGCCGCTTTCCTGTTGCGGTTCTGCGTTGCACCCTGTCTGCATTTTCATTGTAGTGCAATGCAGCCAGTTCTGACCTGTGCAAACAAACGTAGAATATTAGAAGTGCGCAACACTGCCTAAACAATTACTACAGAGAACATGCTTTTGCTTGCTGTTTCGGGAAAAGCATGTCTACATGCATGCTGCAAAGGAAACGCACGTTTTAACACTACATAACACAAAATAGATGAAATGCCTCATTTACTGCAGTGCTTCCAACCTTGTGCTTCAGCCTAGTGCATTTTTCATCTGAATTACATCCCAAGTTTTCTTTTGTCTTGTGAGACTGCAGTCCACGACATCAGACTGTTAAAGGAGTGGTGACAGAAAATTTGTGCACCTCTGTTTTTTGCTCCAGTGGCTACTGACTCGTTAATACTGGCAACAAAACTCATTTGTCCGTGTGAGACAAATGTTTAATTATATGCTCCTATGTTACAACCGGAGACAGTTTCGGCGTTGAAAAGCAGTCGGAGCCCCGTGATGTAGCCAGCATACTCGTCGACAAATACTATTATGTGACCATGAGAGCCAGTGATGTCACTGGCCAACTTCTGCCATGTTTTCAGCGCTGCTGTTTCGTCTGCTGTGTTGAGTGCTGCGAGTGCTTGTTTCCTCGATCGTCAAACTACGTTGCTTATCTAGTGCGGAGATGGACCAAAGAGCTGGGAGGAGTGTGAAAATCAGTCGGAAAGGCTTGATTCACTTCGTGGATCTCACCGATGGCTGCAGTTTAGTTCTTGTCGTTGTCGTCCAAGTGAGGCGACATTGTCCATGAGACTTGGAGCAGCCGCAGAATTAGGCGTGCTGCTATATTTTCGCCCCAATCATTTGTAAAGTAGCAGGTTGAGAAGTGACAAAGGAAGTAGTGAAATCACCAGACTGGCGCTCTGTGACAGTGGGCATGTGCAACATGTAAGTGGCGTGATGTACACTTGACTGACTCATATTTAGATCGGGCAACGCTGCGTTCTGAAGGCATACCAATGCCACGTACGTACTACGTATATCCTGTATGTTGCCTGTTTTAATTTTGGTCTACCCATACTGATCCATTTACACGTGGACAACAAAGTGTTGGATGATATTTAGCACATGATTACTGCAAATTACTGTTGAGAAGTACGTGAAAAAATTGATCTACATCCACACCTTGCCAGCATCCCATGGAAAGAAAATGTGAAGCTCTTTGGAGCAAACCGGTTGAGGACCGAGTGAAAGGATTCCAAACTGGATGTTTGGCATGAAGGTGACACCTGCTTGATATACACAAGGAGGCGACTGTTCTCCACTATGCTCTGCAACTTGTCAAAGGTGTCGGTACCTGGTTGCATGAAATTCAAAGATACACCATAAGTGAACGAAGAAACATTGTGAAGGGTTTCAAAAACATGGAACAGGGAGGTTAGAGTAGAAGAGAACGAAGTGAAAAAGGCCTCCGGTGTGCGTTTGTTCAACACCTTCGCGTCTACCGGTACGTCGCAGCTAAATAAACCCTTTCGTAGACGTAACAGAGTGGTGGAGGTGCGGGGTACAGCACGTCAACGTACCACAGAGCCACAGCCGTTTAAACTTCACCAGAGGCCTTTTCCACTAGCCGAACGTCCTCTTCTACTCTAACCTCCCTGTTCCCCACTACACAGATGCTCATACCCAAATCACGTATGCAGTAACCATATAACGAGCAATGAGCAGACATACATTCTTCTCGCTTGATACACATCACCGAAACACTGTCATCATCCTCAAGTTTCTAAGCATCGCTAGTGATTGCAAAAGATTATTTTTCTGACAAAAAAAACCCTAAAGAAAATCCCTGCGATACAAATCGAAAATTACAAGACTTGATAAAAAAGTACCTGGAAAAATCCACTTCCTTGGTAAGAGGTCTCCATGTTCACAATTGGCATATTCACCACTGTGGCCACAGTGCTTGTTTTGCACGTGGTTGAGGAAGGACAGCCAGATGGCTACCGCAAGGTCACCTCTTTTTTTCAGGAGTCGTCGCTCTTGCTGCAGCAATTCTCACCGAAAAGTACAGGTGATTAATTATGGAGTTCACCCACTTCTCAATGACACTGCAGCCTCGTGACCGGGAAGCAGCCTGAAGTTTCTTTTTCAACCCTGGACAAAACAAAATTAGAAACGTAGGCAACTATTTTGAACAGTTACTTAAAAGGATTGGCAATTGAATCTCGCTACCATGCATGTTAGTGTCAGATAGCTGACCACAGTTCATGGCAAAAATCTTCCTTCAATTTATGGCTCACAACCACATTCAGCATCGAACTTTGGTGGCATGCTGTCCACTGCCAAACAGCCTTAAGGAAAACTGGTCAGAATAATAAATGATGGTCTCAGGAAAGTGGAGGGAGGCAGTATGACAACCGCACAGCTCGCTACATCTATTCAGATCATTCTTTCCACAGTAGTGTTACAAAATTAAAATCTGAAGCACATCTTGATAACTTAGAACTAAGACGTCTTAGATCTAGGTTGTGCCTTTTTCACAAGTTTTACCATTCCTCTCCTAGCACTTCATTAATCTTGCCTGCTCCTCGTCCGTCGTGCCGCACGAATTACACCGAAGCGGTCTACCCACCACCGGCACAGACCGCTTTGCACCTACGCTCCTTCTTCGTAAACACAGCAAGAGACTGGAATGCACTACCCAGAGATGATGTGCTCCAATCCAACCCGCAAGCCTTCAAGTTGTTCATCGAATCATTGTCACTACATAACAGCCCATCCCTCATGTAAAACCCCAAGCTGGGGTACTTGAGGTATTAATAAATAAATAATAATAATAAATAAAGAAGTGAGGCCTGCTATGGCAAAGGCTACGCCAGCCGTTTTTACCTCGGCTGCACCAGAGGCGATTACAAATCCTCTGGGAGTGACCCTGGTGGCCAGTAGTTGTCCCCTCAACAACAAGGACATTCAACAGCCTGTGAATCAACCAATTCGACAACTGACCACAGTGAGATGTCTCAAGACCAATTATGCACTGAAAGAAACACGGTACTAAGCTTTGGCGACATGCCAAGCATCAATGAAGTGCGGAATATCGGGCCGCTGTTGCTCCATATATTTGCGCACCTGTGTGTGGCGATCTGTAACGAGCTCGTGCACACACACTTCCCTGTCATCAAGGCCCTTCAGTGCCCTTTTCAAACATTCTAGTTCCATAGCACAACTGCTGGAGACCTCATCTGACTGCAATGAGAAGTCAAGGAAAAATCAATAGTTTAATCTTTCTCATGCGAATATGCTGTACACGTGTAAACAAAACAAAAAAACGAAAAAATGTTTCTCACCTGCACAAGCTGCATGTCAATTATACGATTCATTGAGGTGTCCAGCAGTGAGTAGGTACCATATTTTGCGCTGTACCCCGGAGAATCAGCACGGCTGTCACCTGCGAGCTGGGCGCCAGTCCTCATGAGAGAGCTGAGCAGGGACTGTTGCTCGCGTTCCCAGAGCTGAAATGAAAAGGAAATATATAATGATAATAACAACTGTGGCAGCTTTTATTTCCCAAAACCACAATATGATTATAAGGGATGGCATAGTGAACTGCTCCGAAAATTTCGACCACATTGGGTTTTTTTTCATGTACACCTATCAGCGCACAGGCCCCTAGCATTCTGCCTCCATGAAATGTGCCTGCTATGGCTGGGATTCAATCTCACGACCTTTGAGTCAGCAGTCACCATTAGTACTAGACCATTGTGGTGGGTAGGTAAATACAGGGTCTGTCTGTAAAGTATTGAGACTAGGTCTGGTAAAATATATTTATCGATCTCATCGGTACATATTATTTTCATTCCCAAAATTAGTTTCCTTGGGCGTCGATAGATCACTTCCAAAGCAATTCCCATGCTGCAAAGGCATCCTGAAAGTCGGCTGCCATGATCAGAGACTGTGGCAGCCAGTTGGAAGGTTGTAACACCACCGAAGAGGTGACCTTTCTGGCTTCACAGGGTTTTGCAGCTTGAAGTCTTCCAGGTCTCACATTAGGGATAAGGCAAGGAAAACAAAAGCAAGAACCTTGAAGCAATGCATCTACACTAATGAGCAATATAGTATGCTATCAGATGGTCTATTTTTCTCAAGACTCGGCATTGAAATGCGCTTTAGAAATTTACTTTGTGGGCAGCATAGAATCACAGACAAATCATGCTCACCTTGTGCACAGCAGGAAGCAAAATGTCCCTCTGTAAACGGTGGTATGTTCGCAAGCTCAAGCATGCGATGCCCGCAGTTTGGAAGAGCCGCAAAGCCTGAGTTGGACTTGAGCCAGTAAATAAAATCGCAGCAGCCAAAGAAATGTTGCCTATAGCAAAGCGTTTCCTCTTTGGCTGGCTGTGCCAGCTCAAAATATGGCCATCTTGGCATGTTGACGTCACCACAGCAAGTGAGCCAAATACCTGCACAATCACAAAGACACACCTTTATGGTACTCGACATATGCCAAAATGGCGGACTACAGTTAATGCTGTGATACCAAGAAGCTACCTGGTAGAGATCCGTCTATAAGCAAGCGGTGTCTACATGATTGTTAATGTCCATGTAAATCACACAGTCATCGTCATATATTTTAATTCTGGATGTGATGTGTAAGCCTAAACCATTCACATATACTGGATGAGTTGTGGCAAAGCCTCAGACATCACTCAGAAATGGTCCATTCCAGAGAAACATGTTATCAGCTTTGAATGACAAAAATAATTTCCATACCTGTAGTGATGACTCTGCAGGAAGGTGGCATTTTCTGCAAAACTTTGCAAGAGCCAGCAGGTTTTCTTCGCACACGATGACCTTTCGAGGACATGGTGCGACGGGAACACTATAAAGCAAACCAATGCTCCTTTTGACACAACTGCTTTGTTTCTATGTATAGCATCCTTTACACTTTGCCCTCAGATTGCAGGGCTCTTAAAAGGGTTAGGATATCAAACTATGAGGCTACAAAAAGCCTGCTGTACGCTTCCGCTGCACGCAAGGATGCTGAACGCAAAGTGCTGGACACAGCAAGCATATAAGATATTTTAATTTGCTTCCCAAAAGGTGCCTAGATGCTCATTATTGTGAACGATCCCTGTCCATAGCTAGCACGACTGGTGCCGATGACACTATGCTGGAAGCATAATGAAAGCTTGAGTAACATCACACAACATTGCAGTGATGTGCAATGAGCAGTGACCCACAGTGCCACTGCACTGGGCAAGCCTACAGGGAGCATAGCCCGTGAACCTACATTCAGCGAACTAGGCAAGTTCACCGGAATTTCGCAAAGTGCTTTGCACCGTCACTTGTATCTGCGAAGGCGGCATACAGCATGCTCGAGTGCTGAAGGTATCTGGATGGTTGCTTGCACGTGTGCGAGAGCAGACAATGCAGCAGTGAGGGGGTGTGGCATAGATTTGTAGGCTCAAGTGACTAAGCTTTCTATACAGTGGTGTCCCTGTCACACTCAGGGACTAGAAACCAAAAGTCACTGACATTAATAATGACAAAGGAATGATTTATCAAGAATTTATTAATCCTAATGTGCTCATCACAACTCCTGGAACAATAGGAAAAGCTTGAAACAAGAAATGCCGAAGCAACATAGTTGATATATCAACCCTTTTAAGTGGTGGAAATGAACTTTACACTTGAAACTTCCACATGAAAATTAACTTTATAAATTGACTTTCTTGAGAAACCTTTTATGCTTTATGACCAGTATTGACCGACCAGCTGTACCTGTAAGCTATGCGTTGGTAGAGTTTGTTGCATGACTGTAAGCTATGCATAGAAAGAAATATTTACTTCGAGAAACCATGCACACTTACGGTTCCAGGTTCTCGTAACTTGGTTCATAAGTAGCGTCCATTGGATCGTCCAGAAAAGTCAGCGAGGGTTCCGATTCTGGTGGTGGCTGTGGTGTTGAGCACTTCGGCTGCCTGTCTTCCGGAAGCAGAATGTCCGCAAAATCACACTCGGTCTGGCACTCTGTAACAGAAGTGGGCTGTAGATGAGTACAAGGTCTTCCAGGTCTAAGGTGAACAACTCGTTGATAATCAAAACGTCACAGTTAGCGCTGTAATACATGATTGATAAAATTGTTGTTGTGTTTGCCGACACCATGATTAGATACAATATAACGCTCAGCAAGTACAATAAACTTTCTCGTTTTGCGGGCTTCAATACTAATGAGGTGTTCACCTTAAATTACCCCATACATATTGAGGCTGAAACTAAAGTCAGGGGCATATGAACACAACAGCGCAGCAAAAGGAATGCACTCAGTAACAAGTATAGTTGAGGTACTGCTTCTTCAGCACTTGCCAAAAAAAAAGCTAATTTTATAAGAGTGTCCTCAACAGAACCTCCCCCCCCCCACACACACATCAGGTCTGCTGTTTGGGGGCACTATACAACAAAACAATAGCGCCTGCATGCACATTAAAAGAAAAAACCTGTTATGGGAGTCATCAGTTCCCAGTTACACATTAAACATACCTAGGATCAATTTTGAAGTGCGTGCCGTGCCACTGCGGCCAGTTGGTGATTCATGGTCTAAATATACTGCGCAGAAGAAAACAAGGACGACAAGCAGATGGGGACAAGTGTAGTCCCCGCCTGCTTGTTGTTGTTTTCTTCGAAGTAGTATACCAATACTGCCATAAACATGATGAGTTTGTATTGCTTGCTACGCTCCTTACATGCGCTCCCTCCCACAGTTGTCAATGCGGTGATCACATGCACTTGAGGCTGCACACGGCGAGCATGCATCACTTTTTTGCGAGCTAACGGGCCAACTATGTTTGCCAACATACCATGTTAGGTTCTCGTAGTACTTTATGAAACAGAAACAGCGACTGGGCATTACAAAAATGTCTCAAAATAATTAACTGTCATGCACTAAAGCAAACGAGATTTGCAGCCGTGATAAGTTGGTCGTTAGCTACTGATTACAGCAGAAATAAAGTGTAAAATTTTTAGGTCAGTACTCCATCAAATTTGCACGAATTAACATAACCAAAACAAAGCTCCATACAATGCTCAAACGATTCTGAAGATATGGTGATGAAATGAATCTCTTTTCTCAATAATGCTGCCTTCTGTAAACATTTCACGGCAGGCATGTGAGTGAGCTCTCTCCTTGTTCCACACCATGCGCACCCATCCGCTGTAAAACACAGCCCTTCATCAAAAGGATCAAAGCCAAGTCTTTGGCAAAGAAACTATTATCTCCGTTCAAACTTCTTACACCTCCACACTACGTACCTCCCTGCTGCCTTGCGTCAGTGCCATTACATGTAAGTTCTTTTTTTCTTGGGTCAAGAAGCCACATGCTGCTTTGGTAATGGGTTGATTATGACTCGCACTATGAGAGATGCCACAACAAAGGGAAAACTTGCGGTAATTTTAACAACCTGGTGTTTTTACATGCACTGACATCAGACAGTACATGGGTCTCAAATATTTTGCCTCCTACGAAGTGCGACCGCTACTGCTGGGATTGAACCCGTGCCTTTTGGGAAGGACCGTAAGTATTAGGCCATCAAGGTGGCAGAATTCCCATGCTGACAAGCATGTACGGGCTGTCACCCACATGATCCACTCGACAACGTTCGAGTTGCACCAGAATACACTCATTCCCTATATCCAAACTCATCAATGCTCACTATGTGTGCATGCCTACTCCTCGTGCATTTTAAGTGAATTCGAGATATGTTAGATCATTCCATACGCACCCACGGTCTGGTTTGAACATTCTGTCTGCGAGCCAACGCTGCGCATCTTTGGACGTATTGACGCTTGGGTTGACTTGAGGGACACATGCACAGTGCACTGAGTCTGGCTGTCGCATGTATTGTGTCCAATTGTTGCTGAGGCTCCGCTTGGTGGTGATATGTCGGGGTGATGATCACATGCTGAATCAAGAGGGTATAATCAGAGGGGTCAAACTTGATGGCAACATTAGTTAATCCCATGTGCAGTCAGAGAACAAGGCGATATGTGGCATGGTTGTCATTACAATGTCAGCAAGTTGTTCATCAGTCAACCTGTTTATCAACTTGCACGGGTACAAACAGACAATTGAAATGATCATGACAAGAAATTTTAAAATATTTGACAAAGTACTGTTAATTGTGTAAGTGGCTAATTCTAGCGGGTTAATCAGTAAGCATGCCTATTACCCAACGGCCGTCTTTTATTTTTAATTTTCGTCACTTAGCATATGCGCGATTGAGGCTTACATTAAAACATGTAAACGAACTAAGGAACAAATCAGTGGGCTACCTAACAAGACATGGTGAAGAACGGTTCGTGCCGACACCTCGACTTAACCTTGGAAAAGAACGCCTTCATTATGCTCTTCCGTCTCTGCTGAATAGTTATGCTCTTACTGATTTCGATTTGTTTACCTGTACTCGCAAAGAACTTCACGCTAAGTATTTAGATAACATGGCTTCAGTTTCGGTTTAAGTTTGTTTATATGTACATAGTGTTGATTCGCGTATTATCCGGTGATCCTTGTATCATTATGTAATCCTTACGTTTTGAATTGTATAATTTCTACAACTGCCTCCCTGCTGTACTTTAGGTTTGTAGGCTCGTCACGTTGCCTTTAAGCAGCTTTTACCTACAACCCCTCCATCTGTATTTGTAAGATGGGAAATAAAATTGAAATTAAATACCTGTGCTTGAGGATGTCTCTTCCATGACCGTTTCCTCGCAGAGATTAAGCTCATCGCTGCCAACTTCAGACACGCACTGCGCACACCATCAAGTACGCCAGCATTAGCGCCACTGTCAACAAACATGCCTGCAGCTAATACACTCGGTCGTTATACAAACCTGACGCTTCGGCGCAGCCGCTCCGCTTTCAGACAGCAGCAGACTTTGCGCAGGATACACCGTCGGCACGGCACCAGGCACCAACATAGGTTTGACCGGAATGCCGAAGCAGGCCGCGTACTTGCCCTGATAAGCGTCCGAGCGGAATTGCAATGAGCACAGCATGCTCGTCTTCCTCGGTGTCCAATAGTGCCGCCCGAACAAAGTCTGTCCAGGCACTTCTTTGTTGTTCGTCTCGAGGAAACTTGTGAAAACTCACTGGGTCTCCGACTCTGCTAGGGCAGAAGTCGAGCACACAATAGTATGCAGGCATGGTCGCTGGGCGGGCAACCGACCGGATGCCTTCAGCACTCGAGCACGCCGAGTGCCTTCGCAGGTTCGCGCGAAAATGCGCAGCACTTAGCCAGGAAGCAATCGAAACTTGGCGAGCGATGTGATGCTTTGCCGGTACGTAAGCTGCGCAGGAGGCGGAGGAAGCGGAGGTCCGGATGTCACTCACGTCACTACAGATTTGGTGTGACGTCACTACAACTTTCGTTGCCCTGCCTACAGATCTACGTCACTGTTGGCGCGCTAGCGATGGGTTTTGATCGGGAGAATGGGCATTTAGGTACACTTTGGAAGTGAATTAAAATATATTCTAAACGTTTGCTGTGTCCGACCCTTCGTGTGGAGTGTCCTTGCATACAGAGGAAACCCACAACAGGCTTGTTATAGCCTCGAAATTTGATCAGTGTGTCCATTTCTTACGCAAGGTTGACGCCGGCAGAAGTTTTGCTTGCATGTCGATTCAAAATACTAGCCTGAAGCTTACGCTGCAAATAGATGATGTTCGTCGAATGCCACTTGTCGCATTTGATTTTTACTCTTGAAAGAAGCCTTCTTTTCCGGTCTCTTGGAAAACGATACAGCTTCCAGCGTTCCTGGAATGATTGATGCACTGCGGTACGCAACACCCAGTCATGGTGACGGTAGCCAGCGCATAAAACTGGAGGGAAACGAGCACCGACCTAAGAACAGCACGCACGCAACGAATAAGTGACTGGGCGGAGGAGTCAAAACGGAGGCCACATTACTGACTAAGGCTGACATTACCAAGGCTGACATTACTCTAAGTGGGGGCGCGCACATCGAGGCACTCTAGGTTGGTCTAGAGTGCCTCGATGTGCGCATTTGGAGCGTTAGCTACGCTTGCCTAGTCGGAGCCGATTTCGCATGGATCCTCATGAGCCGTGCTGCGCATGCGCAAAGTTCAGTGATGTCACACAGCTGGCTCACCGCTCTCCGCGCACTCCGCCTCCGCGCTCTCTCCGCCACTGCGATCTTACGCGCTCTCCGGCACCGCCGCGCGCGACTCGCCGCTGCTGGTCTGCGGATTCGAGAGGAGTGACGTCGTAGCCATGGTAGACACACTGGCGCCAGCGCGCGCGCAGGTGTTCGCCTTCGCTGTGCAGTCGCCGTCTGACACAGCGCTGGAGCCGCGTGATAGGGAACCAGCGCCGGAGTTTCCGCAGTATGGGCAGTGCCGCCCTGGCGGTCAAAGCGCGCATACTCCTGCCGCTCCCGCGGACGAGAGTGGCGACTGGTTGAGGCGGTATGGGCGCGTATCGCCGAAACAAAAAAGGATGCTGGCGGTACTGTTGTGCACACAAGTTCTACATTGCGTAGAAATGAGGGACGACGTATCCTTCTATGTTTTTCCTTCTAAAACATGAATAGGAACGGATCCGGCGTTGCATCCCGGCAGTCAGGTGACCACAGTATGTTCTGCTCTTGCTCTCCTGTCTAGTGGCGTCGGGCTGGTTTCTAAACCGAATTGGGCGTGTCTGCTAGATTTATTCGATAGTGAGGGCCACCAGTTGAAACCGGGGCCAACGATCAGAATTTAATCGGTGTTTTGTCGTAAATAAAACGTACATATTATGCAGTTTGCTGCATATGTAAGAATTTTTTCATCTGACCACCACCAAGCTCCTTCTGATGCCACCGCGTGCAGTGAATGATACGATAGGCAGGTAGTCTACAATATTTGCAAGCAGTTACGCAGAAGGAAAGCTCTCTGTCTACGAGATGCGTACCGAGGCACGTTCGCCGAAGCCGCTGAACTGTTATGAGAAATACGCACGCGATGGATGCCTCCCTTGAACTTCACTTGTGCTACAGAGTTCTTGTCACGAACAAAGCAGTTGACTACTCGAAGCTTAGCTTTCTGCATTCAGCCGATGCGGTAAAGCTTGTTTGTGCATTGGCTGCGGCGGTGAAGTGACATCGGAATTTATGCCTCCCTAGAAAAGGGTCAAATGTTTGGATTTCTACTCGCCGTGTTTTTCGCCTAACGTACTGTGTTAGTTTGTTCGCTTGCCTGTTTCTGCTTCGAATGAAGGAGTTTGATCAACATCGACAATTGCTGGCATTTTACGTGCCAAACAAAGTATGATTATGAGCATAGGCGTGCGCACAAGGGGCGGCCGCCCCCCCTAATCACCTAAGAGGGGGGGCCGCAAAGTCTGCCCCGTACATTGACTTAGTAGGGTGCAGTGAAGCTTTGCCCCCCTGATGGGGAACCCTGCGCACGCCTATGATTATGAGGCACGCCTAGTGTGGGAATCAGGATTAATTTTGACCGCTTGGGGTTTTTTATGTGCACATAAATCTCAGTACACGGCTGTTCTTTGTATTTCAACCCCATCGAAATTGGCCACCGTGACCGGGAATCTATCCCGCGCCCTCGAGCATGACAGCGCGACACCGTACATGCTATGCTAGCACGGTGGTTTGCTTGATCAACGTCCGCGTGCATACATACGGCGGGCTCGGCATACGTACCACGGCAGAAAAACATTGACGCAACAACCCCTTGCCTCTTACTTTTTTTTTACTGCTGTAGTGGGCAGCTGGTATCGACACAGCACGTACTTATTAATGGAGGCTTGTGAGCCTGCACTAGCTTGACACAAATCCCAGCACGCATTGAGAAAATGGTGACGACGGAGTCGCCACCGCGGCACAGCACTGTCTCTCCGACGCCGTATGCACAGACGTAGTCTGCTTTGCAGGGCTTCTCATCGTTTTCCAGGGCTTTCCTGAGAAAGTAGTCTTCAGACAAAGTTATTTTTTTGTCTAAACCATAGAGCAGTAATACTGGCGCAATGGCTGCTCGAGCTGTTCGCGCCAAAATGAAGCACGGGAACGGCGCACGCGCGTGCGCTCACCACGGTACAGTGCGGCCGGTCGTCTGGGCACGACTCCCCGCCAGGCGCTCGTTTTCGGCGCGCCACCTATCCAGCGCTGGTCTCCCAAAGCGCCTCTGACTGGCGTTTGCAGTAGGGTAACGCCATGGAGAAGGAGAGCGCAAATGCTGCTCAACGGCGCAGAAGAGCCGAGAAGCTTATCTTATCGGATCCCGAAGTAGTTGCCTGGCAGTTAGCGGTTCACCGTACGAAGAATGAACAGAAGAAGGCTAATAATCCTAGACAATCTGGAAAGCTAAGAATAATCACTGAACCTTTGCTACCGTTATGTATATCCTGGCATAGCCGAGCTAAGCCACTGCAATTTTTGTTTTTCTTTCGCATGCCTTTTTATGATCTATAGTCAATTATGACGTGAAGAAGGGAAATGTGAAATGCAGTGCTTTGGCTGAGCATGCGTCAAGTGGACACACTATCGACTGGGGGAGGGCACGTGTTCTCGCTAGAGAAAAAGGGCTGTCACGGCGCCTTCATCTTGAGTCGCTCGTGACACAAACCACACCGCGCACTCTCAACAGGAGCGATGGTAATCTGCCGCTAGTTTATTCGCGCTGCCTGCGTGACGTATTCATGCGTACATAAGGCGAACTGCTTGACGCATGTTTTTCATTTCACTTGTGAACAAGGCCCCCGTGTGGGCGCCGAAACGTCTTTTTCTGTGTGTTTTAATTTTCACTGTGGTCGGCGCAGTGCCTCGAGGTTTCTACCTTCACCATCTAGAGTATTGTGCCTGCCAATGAGAGCGTTTGTATCTTGATAATTACTTCTTAAGTCTCTTTGATTTTGTTTACAGATGGATGGGGATCTCGTCAGCGAAACAACATACGCGAAAACGGCAGTGTGGCAGTTAGCAAAAGCTCTAACAAGCCAGGAACTGAAAAGAAGATGCTTAATATTCTGTGCGTTTTAAAGTTTACTCTGCCGACCGCAGGGTGCCCCGGGCGCGGCAGGTGCCAAGGGTACGTCTGGTGCCCCAGGTGTCAAGGGACAGCAAGGAGATGCCGGACCGCAAGGACCACGTGGAGAGACTGGACCACAGGTTAGTGATTATACGCTGCTCAGGTTAATCTACCAATAAAGCCGCTACACTCTTTGTTTACCTCGATGCATTCCAGTGCTAATTCTTTTGGAGCCATCAAGCTGGATTCAGAGTGCTTACAGCAATGCACCTATGGTGCTGAGGGTTTGTACTGAAGCGAAGTGCTGTACTGGGCGAGCAGGTTTAGGTTCATTTCGAGACGTAGATTGAATAAAACTGCACACAGACAAGGGACACGCGCCGACTGCCAACTAAAATTTACTGTAAAAGAATCCCACATCTTATATTTGGCAAGAACGTCACAACAAATGTTGTGTAAAGTGCGCTATTGTGTCGTGCTTCAAATGTCACGTGCAGATCTGTGAATGAAACAAAAATAATTTTTGTTGGCGTGAAAAACAGTATTAAACCTGAAGTTGTCAAGCCACAGCACAAATGCTAACATCAGTGATAGATATATGGTTTGTGCCGCGAAGCACTGACCACAAACACAGGAGAATTAAGCACAAATTCTTCCGGAGGATGCTGTTTTTATGCATTTCAAATACCCATTATTAAGGGGGGCTGTATCAAATTTAGTTAGACCAACGGGGGGGGGGGGGTTACACCCCTCCCACGCCTCTCCGTGCGTGGTTTTGCCGTTTCTGGGTAAAAGGGGATTCTTGGGGTTGACCCAGCGCTGCTAATTGGACCTATGAGGCAGAGTGAAATGCCCGTCTGGTCCCGGCTTCAAGTAGACGGCACCCTGCGCTGACTCACCCAGGGGGAGTTGACAGCCGCATTTTCCTATCCCCATCTCCAATCTTTTTTTCTTCTTTCCCGTTTTCTTTATCTTCTGTCCTGTGTTCTAATCTCTTCTGTACTTCCCCATTTACGCAGGCGGCTGGGGTTAACCATGCATATTTATTCTCCTTTATGATATATTAGGTTATAGCGGCATTGTACGGCTGGCGTCTGCAGCGATACATGTAAGTGCTGCAGCGTCCCCTAGTTGGACTCTACGGTGGTTGGCCGCCGCTGCTGCCAAAACAGACACAACGCTAATGGAAACAGCTCTATTCTCCCGTCTCCTTAATCGTTACCCTCACAAGAGGGTACGCATCGATGAAACACGTCTTTCTTTGAGCCGACCAATAGAAACCTTCAACACATTTCATGTCCTCAACAGCCGGAAACACCACAAAACCCGCAAGAGCCGTTTGCGCGTTCACAGTACCGAAACCCTCGACTGCAGCCTTAGGTCCGGGCCTCTAGCATTTTCCATGGAGACGAAAATGCTAGAGGCCCGTGTACTTAGATTTAGGTGCACGTTAAATAACTCCAGTGGTCAAATTTTCTGGAGCCCTCCACTACGGCGTCTCTCAAATCATATAGTGGTTTTGTGACCTAAACGTACTGTCCAATAAAAATTAATCATATATTTATTTGGTTCTAAAAGTAGTCAAAGTATGACCGCTAGCGTCACCAAACAGCGGTATGGTTCAGTCTAGTGGCAGGAGCTATTGTCCAGTAAAAATAACTCATATATTCAATTTGTTTCTGGAAGTCCTGAAAGTATGACCACTAGCGTCACCAAACAGCGATATGGTTCAATCTAGTGGCAAGAGCAAAAAACTTTCGCAGGTCGACTAATTTTATTCAAAAAGATATACATAACTTAAAATTGTAGTTTACGCACTTTTTGCAGCTTTCCTTTGCGTCAAGGAGTAAATTTTGCTTTTTTTTATCACGTGTTCAAAGAGGCGCTCGTTAGCGCTGCCTGCCTACGGTGGAGAAACGCGAGCCACGTGAGCACAGAGTCCGACGGCGCTCATAAGAAAAAAAAAAGACTTGGGCAAAGAGGAGCGTGGGACTTTTCGAACCGTGCGCGTGAGTCCTCATGCGTAAAAATATCTGGGGTTTAACGTACCAAAACCACGAACTGATTATGAGGCACGCCGTAGGGTGTGCTGGGGCCGATGTTTCCACAAATGAACCTGTCTTCTTTAAGGCTGTGTGCTGGAGACGATGTTTCAACAAACGAAGCTGTCTTCCTGAAGGCTCAGCGCTTGAACCGATGTTTCGGCAAGCGGACTTGTCTTCTTGAAGGCTGTGTGCTGGAGCCGGCGTTTGGACAAGTGGAGTTGTCTTCTTGAAGGCTGTGTGCTGGAGCCGACGTTTCGACAAACGGGCTTGTCTTCGTGAAGGTTGTGTGCTGGAGCTGACGTTTCGACAAACGGGCTTGTCATCTTGAAGGCTGTGTGCTGGAGCCGACGTTCCGACCAGCGGACTTGTCTTCTTGAAGGTTGTGTGCTGGAGCCGATGTTTCGACAAGCGGTGTTGTCGTGTACTGGAGCCGACGTTTCGACAAACGGGCTTGTCTTCTTGAAGACTGTGTGCTGGAGCCGACGTTTCGACAAACGGGCCTGTCGCCTTGAAGGCTGTGTGCTGGAGCCGACGTTTCGACAAGCGGAGTTTTCTTGAAGGCTGTGTGCTGGAGCCGACGCTTCGACAAGCGGAGTTGTCTTCTTGAAGGCTGTGTGCTGGAGCCGAAGCTTCGACAAACGGGCTTGTCTTCTTGAAGGCTGTGTGCTGGAGCCGACGTTTCGACAAACGGGCTTGTCTTCTTGAAGGCTGTGGGCTGGAGCCGACGTTCCGACAAGTGGAGTTGTCTTCTTGAAGGCTGTGTGCTGGAGCCGACGTTCCGACAAGTGGAGTTGTCTTCTTGAAGGCTGTGTGCTGGAGCCGACGCTTCGACAAGCGGTGTTGTCTTCTCGAAGGCTGTGTGCTTTAGCCGATGTTTCGACAAACAGGCTTGTCGTCTTGAAGGCTGTGGGCTGGAGCCGACGTTCCGACAAGCGGACTTGTCTTCTTGAAGGTTGTGTGCTGGAGCCGACGTTTGGACAAGAGGAGTTGTCTCCTTGAAGGCTGTGTGCTGGAGCCGACGTTTCGACAAGCGGAGTTGTCTTCTCGAAGGCTCTGTGCTGGAGCCGACGTTCCGACAAGCGGACTTGTCTTCTTCAAGGCTGTGTGCTGGAGCCGATGTTTCGACAAGCGGAGTTTTCTTGAAGGCTGTGTGCTGGAGCCGACGCTTCGACAAGCGGAGTTGTCTTCTTGAAGGCTGTGTGCTGGAGCCGAAGCTTCGACAAACGGGCTTGTCTTCTTGAAGGCTGTGTGCTGGAGCCGACGTTTCGACAAACGGGCTTGTCTTCTTGAAGGCTGTGGGCTGGAGCCGACGTTCCGACAAGTGGAGTTGTCTTCTTGAAGGCTGTGTGCTGGAGCCGACGCTTCGACAAGCGGTGTTGTCTTCTCGAAGGCTGTGTGCTGGAGCCGATGTTTCGACAAACGGGCTTGTCGTCTTGAAGGCTGTGGGCTGGAGCCGACGTTCCGACAAGCGGACTTGTCTTCTTGAAGGTTGTGTGCTGGAGCCGACGTTTGGACAAGAGGAGTTGTCTCCTTGAAGGCTGTGTGCTGAAGCCGACGTTTCGACAAGCGGAGTTGTCTTCTCGAAGGCTCTGTACTGGAGCCGACGTTCCGACAAGCGGACTTGTCTTCTTGAAGGTTTTGTGCTGGAGCCAACGTTTGGACAAGAGGAGTTGTCTTCTTGAAGGCTGTGCGCTGGAGCCGACGTTTCGACAAGCGGTGTTGTCTTCTCGAAGGCTGTGTGCTGGAGCCGACGTTTCGACAAGCGGAGTTGTCTTCCTGAAGGCTGTGTGCTGGAGCCAACGTTTCGACAAGCGGACTTGTCTTCATGGAGGCTTTAGGAAGACAAGTTTTCAAATTTTTTATTACATTCATTGAGTCCCTATTGCAAAAACCAGCCCCGTACCAGTACCCCCAGCGTGATACAACTAGGTTTTTGGCACTGGATCGCACTGAGAACATTCGTATACGCTCGGATTCACTAGGACTCCGGTGAACGCACTGGGAAAGAGCTGGGTCGCACTGGTAGGGGCCCTGGCTTTGCCGCTGTGACGCTGGCGCTCACTGGGAAGCGCTGGAGACGCTGGAATTTGCACTGGCGAGCGCTGGGGCTTGTACTGTTTCTGCCAGTGCCGCGCGCTTCTTTCAGTATTGTGCGCGGCGGAATGCTTCGGTATCGTTGAATATCAAATATTTTATACGACCGTACCGATAGATGCTATACTAACAGGTATCAAACATGTGCCACAAATTCAAGGTTGGCAGAGAAAGGCGAGGAGATATGCACAATATTTTCGTGATGTACGTGATATGTGAAATCACAGTCACTTTAATTGTTTCCCTGTAGAATGTAGGGAAAAATATATTAATAACCCAAAGCAGCCAACACTGATCATTTCGCTTTCTAGCGCGCTTTTTCTTTTATTCATGCAGGGACAAAAAAGTCGTTAATTCTTGCGGAGCACGTACCAGCAATGAATACACGTTTTGTGCATGTCACGAATATTTATCAGTTTTGCATCTGTGATGTGTTGCGGTGATGACTTCATATTGTAATCTTCATAAGTCTGGAGGCGTCGGTGTGAATATAGAGAGCAAATCGTTTGTACAAATCCTTTGTCTACAGTTTGTAGAAATTAACCATCAGGCATCCACTCTTTCTCCCGTCACATCTGGTGTGCCTCAGGGCTGTGTACTGGCTCCAGTTCTTTTTCTAATTTTTACAATGATCTGCCATCTAACATCGGAGTTAAAATTAGTTTGTTTGCAGACGATTGTATACTTTACATGAAATTAACTCTGCCGAGGACCACGTAACTTTAAATGAAGCCCTACACTCAGTTTCTAAATGGTGTACTGGTTGGCAAATGACCCTTAACGTTAAGAAATCAGCTGCCCTAACAATTACCAGAAAACGACACATGCCTGAGTTCGCATACACTGCAAATAACATTTAGCTAGCTCGAGTTCAAGAACACAAATACCTTGGTTTGTTACTTACACACGACCTTAGGTGGGACTCCCACATTAACACCATTACATCAACTGCCTTAAAAAAAGCTCTTTTTCCTCAGAAGACACCTCCGTCTTGCGCCATCCGACATCAAGCTTTTGGCATATAAAACATTTATCCGAACAGTTCTCGAATATGCTAACATTGCATGGTTTCCGTACACGAAACATAACATTGATAAACTAAAAAAGATCCAAAGAAAGGCCATTAGGTTTGTATTTAACAAATACAAAATTTCAGACTCACCTACGGATTTGCTAAAACGCGCTGGCCTTCTTACCCTTGCAAATAGAGCCAAAGTAGCGAGATTGAAATTCATGCATCAACTCCTTCACAACCAGCTAAACATCGGCACTACTACATATATTTCGATAAACACAGCAACACCTACACGTAACAAACACTCCTTAACACTAACTGAATATACACACCAATCTAACTGCTTTAAATACTCTTACTTCCCGAGAGCGATAACAGACTGGAATGAACTTGACCCATCAATTGCTAACACTCTCTCACTAGACAGCTTCTCCACGACAATCGAGGAAGCTTTACTAACATAGCACGGTTAAGTTACTTTATCACCTTACTTATTCTGTGATCACAACAATTTATCTACTAGTGTGTTCTGCTTACCTCTTATGTTTTATTGGAATAGACCTTATATTGTATAACGTGTATTTAACTATATACTTGTATTTATACATTTATTGCGTATTGTTGTACTACCTGCTGTAATCTGTTGCTGTTTTTATGTATTACTATTTAAGTTATCACTTTATGTTACTTTGTGAACGATTGTTATTGATTTCATTTTCTTATTGTTCCTGTTGCTGTAACCCCCCTTTCCCTGCCTTGATCTCCTATGAGATTGGCATTATTTCTAACGTCCCAAAACCACGATATCATTATGAGAGGCGCCGTAGGTGAAGTATCCGGAAATGTCGACCACCTGGAGTTCTTTAACGTGCACTTAAGTCTAGGTACACGGGCCTCAAACATTTTCGCCTCCATCGAAAATGCAGCCTCCGCGGCCGGGATTCGATCCCGCGACCTTCGGGTCAGCAGTCGAGTGCCATAACCACTAGACCACCGTGGCGGGGCTCAAATCGTTACATCGCCGTGCAGTTGGCAAGAGTAAATGAGCTCTGGCTTCGCGACCGCTCTCAACGGAGGCCAGAAAAACAGCCGTTGTTCGATATCGCCACACCGGAAACGTATCTCGGACAATTCTGGCACTTCTACTTACTTCAGCTATACGTTAGGTAACAGTTAAAAAGGTTCCGAGGCCAAAATTCAAATCGGTCCTGCCCAGTGCGACTCCCAGCGAGCGTTAGGCCTAGCGTACCGGCCGAGTCCGTCTACATGCCACCGGCGCTTCTTGGTTTAGGTACACACAATTCCAACGTGTAAGAATTACTGTAAAGTATAGTCTGGACATCACCGTTTGAAAGGTATGTGTTCTGACGTATGAGTCAGAGAAGTACCGGCAAGTGCGGCCGGCTATTCTCGGTGAGCCTGCGTCCGTTGCTGAAAGTGCGTCGCATCGATGGTCATCGCTCCTTGTGCGGACACCGTAAACAAGAAAAAATGGTTAATTTAGGTTAATTAACCATTTTTTCTTGTTTACGGTGTCCGCACAAGGAGCGATGACCATCGATGCGACGCACTTTCAGCAACGGACGCAGGCTCACCGAAAATAGCCGGCCGCACTTGCCGGTACTTCTCTGACTCATACGTCAGAACACATACCTTTCAAACGGTACGCGTTAGTGAACCGACACACCGGCATCTTTTTTCAACGAATTGTATTTGTTTTTGTTTAGCGGTTTTACAGCTGTAGGTATCGATAGAACTGCAAATCAGTATACAGGCACGCCCGCCTCGCAGTAATATCGTCGCTCACGCGACAACACTATTCAGTATGAATTCATGTAGGCACGTGTTTATCGAACGAGTCATCATAAAGCTTCTGTACATGTTGATCATTAGCAAGGGCGAGAAGCGGCTATTAAAACTCGGCAGTAACAGCCGTCAAACTGTACCCTGCTCCTCGATCCATTTGATATTTTTCGGTGTTAAGACGGGAATTCTTAAAGAAACTTAGCGCTCTTCCCATTTTGGGCATTTCATTCGTGTCCGGCAACCCCTTGTTTGTGTCTAATAAGGAAGCAAGCTTGATTTAAAAAGGAGGATCGTGTCATCCTTGAGTACGCGACATCAAAATATGAAACGAAACGTGTCTTACTGTACTGACTAGCCCTATTACAGCGACGTCGATACGTTTCCGCGTGGCGCAGTGGTAGCGTACTCGGTTGGAGATCGAGAGGTAGCGAGGTCAAGTGCTCGCGTGAGGCATTTTTTTTCATATGTTTTTTTTATTGCACTAATGCTTTCTATATCACTTTCTTTACTAATATATTTATGCAGGGCAGGTAGGCATCGCCGTTTTAACGCTGTAGGGCCGTTTTGCGCTTCAGTACCCAGCGCCTCAGAGTAAAATGCCGCTCCAGCGGCCCAGTATCCATCGCGACGCTGGTTCCATAATCCGGCATGGCACTGGACGCTGGTACCCAGTGGCGCTGGGTTTTGCAATAGGGGTATCTCACAGGCTAAAGAAAGTAGGAAGTCGATACGGCGTTAAGGTTGTTTCTACGGCTGTGAATAAGGTAGGAAAGATTTGTGCCGCTATTCAGAGAAATAATGGGCAAGTAATAGACAAGAAGCAGAGTGACATTTGTTTCCTAAAACACATTAACCAATTCACTGTTTGCCATGCAGGTGTGGGTATGATGTTCCACTTAGCTGCAGCCGCTTCTGCGTAGGACAGACGAGCCGCTGTGTTAACATTATTGGAACATAAGCGACCGCTAACGGGAGGTTCACCTTTGAATCTATCTATACATTGTTGAGTGTGTAAGTGCACGCCAAAATTCAATGAATGCACAGTTTCGTGCATGCATAGGAATGAAGAAGCGCGTCTAATGATTGACACATGGCATATCGATAATAGGGGTAGCGCATGCGTGAGTCAACTGTCGATTCGCTTGTCAAATGGAGAAATCAAATGCGTTAACAGTTTTATTTCACGTAGACCCCCACGCGTGTCGTATTGATAGGTTCGCCTATTGCTGCGTCTGCGCAGATACGTTTTCGTGCCTTCTTTCTTTTCCGCCACTGTGCGTCTTTGCAGCTGTTAGTCGGCGTTTTTTATGTCTTGACTTCGTTCGTTTGTGTATGTTTTCATGCCCAGCCTTTTAGAACCTACAGATGAGCAAGATGTGTGTAGACGGTTTCATAACCGCGATAGTAGCAGCACGTGTTGTACCCCAAAATCTTCCAGTTTCTCATTTATCACTCTCTAACACCGAAACGGAAAGCGTGTTTTTAAGTTGTGTCGGAGTAAGGAAAGGCCCTTTTTCTGCCTTCAGATAAAAGGAAGGCGCATAAGTTAACGACTAACTCTTATAATGTTTGGTATAGATTAGAAGCATCTTTATTGGAAATATTTGGCTAGGCACAGGGTGAGAAGTGTCGAAATCTGCGGGCTACACGCCAAGCTTTTGTTTCCCGCCAATGCTATGTCAGTGCACGAAACCGGAAGCCGTCTAGGGTCTGTGTTTGCAAACAGCGAAACCGTCTATAGCAAACACGCATACTGTTTCTAGACACGTAGTGATTGCGTAAACTAATAAATGATGTGTAACGTTCAAATTCGCGATAATTCTGGCACGATTACTCTTTGTTGCGTACTGCTGTGTTATGCAAGCTTTGTCTAAAGCAGACACTTTCCTTAACTCTTTTGAAAGTGCTTTTTTCTGGCACTTTAAAAATCAGTTGTGGGCACTGTCCTTCCACTTACACCGTGCGTGACTTCGGTGCGCTTCTAACTAATATTTATTCATAATACGGCGGTGACATCGCTGCGTCAGTCGTACTGTAGGAAACATTCGTCTTTCGTTGGTTGATTCTCACTGTTGGGTGCCTTTCTCTGAAAACACATTTTGAGACCGCATACGCTTTACAATCTTTCTTTACAGGGTGCCCATGGACTTTCTGGGCCTAAAGGACCACGCGGCGAGACTGGCCCAAAGGTGAGCTTGGCCAATAATGTGCATCTTGTGTTCATGAAAGCTGTTTCAGTAGATGACATCTGTAACACACTTAAGGGAAGCAAACGGTCACAAGTTTATTCCTGCAACCTTCAACTTTGCCCCGCTAGTAGATGAAACTCACAAGAACACAATTCTACTTGATGATAAGGTCAGTTATGAAACTATTAACAATAAGCTAGCCCGTTTTTTTCGCGTATTGGAGACGCACGTTTCTAATGATTCAGTGCAAGGAACGTGGTAGCTTTTTAAGAACAAAGTACTATGATAACTATACACCTTGTGTATTGTCATTGTGTTTTTTTGTGCCTCCGTTAGTGTCCCCCTGTCACGCCCATGCAGCGCAATATTCCGCAACCTATGTTAAAGTATATACTTGTATGTAGTTTCGGTGCTGATAAAAACAAACCATGGTACAGTTAATCACTAAAGCGACCAGGAGATAAGAAAAATAGATACTTCCCAGCTGCCAAACAGAAAAACAACGAATTTACGTGGTATAAGTACTAGTCAGTGAAAGCCGAATACCTCACGGCAATACAGAACGCTAATTACAAGTTTTTTCATAATGACCGTCCTAGTACGCTAACACGAAATCCGAAACAATTTTGCCGTGTGATTAAGCCAGAACACAAACGCACCATAACACTAGCTACTGAAAACAATAGTGTTACGAGTAACGCAGAATGTGCAGAAGTATTTAACACGGCCTTCACAAGTGTACTTACTAATGGCCTTGCCATGCCTCCACCCGTATTAAGATGTACTATCCCGCTCATTATGAGCTACATCACGCGAGCGCGTGGCCGAGTGCTCTGCAAGGTTGTACTGCTAGTGGCGCCGATTATGGCATATTTTCGAGTTATCGGGAGAGAGTCTGGCTGCTCGTGCGAACGCGCATCGCCCACACTTGATTGCTTTCACCCGCGAAGTTGTCATTTTCTAAGCTGATATCACCTCAGGGCAAAACGAGGCCGAGGGAGAAGGCAAGTGGAGGGGATGCGCGCTCGCAGTGACAGCCAAACTCTCTCCCGATACTCGAAAATATGCCATAATCGGCGCCACTGTACAACCTTGCAGAGCACTCGGCCACGCGCTCGCGTGATGTAGCTCATACTGAGCGCGATAGTACGCGTATTTCCATTGAACTACCGATATCTGACATTGAATTTTCAATTGATGGCATGATATCTCGCATAGAACATCTGTAGATCATATCATCAGCTGGTTTAGACGAAATTGATTCAAACCCTACTGAAACGTTCCGTAAGCCATTCCAATAATTCCATATGTTTCTATACGGAATCCATATGTTTTCCGTATATTTTCCATATGTTTTCCATAGATTTCCGTAAAATTCTTACGGAAACATACGGAATTATTGGAATGGCATACGGAACGTTTCAGTAGGGAAGTTTTTAATGAATACTAAGAACATTGCTGCTGCTTACTTGTGTCTTTTGTATTCCCAGTCCCTTTCAACGGGCCACTTACCCGATGACTGGAAAGCGCGAAACGTCGTTCCCATCAATAAATCTGACAGTAAGCAGTCGCCATTAAACTAAAGTTCAATCTCTTTAACAAGTATGCCGTGTAAAGTCATCGAGCCTGTCACTTATTCAAAAGTCATGACCTTCATTCATGACCTTCCACAGCACGGCTTCCGCTAAGGTCTCTTGTGTGAAACTCAGCTCACTAATTTCCTTCATGATTTACACGTAGACCGTAATCAACAAATTGATGCCATCTTTTTAGATGTCACGAAAGCATTTGACAAAGCCTCTTCTTTCTATGGGGTTCATTTTAGCGCAAACTGTGAAAGAAAGCAGGGGAAAAGAGTAGAGGAAAGCAGAAAGGTCGAGCGCTAAACTTCAACTGTTTATTCGAAAGGTGAGGCCAACAACAAATAACCATGTACGCATGTGCGCGCCAGTAAGGCGTGACAGTAAGGCGTTCAAAATGTACCCCACAGATTTCAACCAACTCGCCCAGCATCAAGTCTTACTCTTCTTTCTAAGTTTTCTGGTTTAAACATTAACTCTAGTGTACTTAATTGGATTTCAGCCTTCCTGGGTGACCACTGGGAATCAGTTTTTGTTAATGAGTACGTTCCTAGCTCTCTTCCAGTAACGCCCGTTGTTCCCCAAGGTTGTGCATTAGGCCCTCTAACTTTTGTAACATACATTAACGACTTAACTTTACACGTTTCATGTCACGTTCGTACGTTCGCCGACGATTGTGTCATTTATCGTACTAGTATTTATTCATACTGAAAAACCAAAAAGACGCGTACCATCAAGGAAAAAAGTAAGGACAGGACAGAAAGGGCGTCACTCGCAACTAACTTTATTCCCAGAACATCAGCATCATATATAACCACAGCGACCCTGCGCGCGCACATCGCCTCACAAGCTCGTCAAAAACCCGCGATAACAAGATTAACTAATCGAAAAATGAATCGATGAAACTAAATTCACCCCCACGCAGAGCAACAGATGTGTCACTAACACAGCATTCTTTCTTCTTTCTAATATAGTATGCTTCCATAATTTCACGCGCTAAGACATCGTTACTCTTTCCAAGAACGGAAACACTGGCAAAACCAGGCTCACACTTGCAGGAACCACAATGCACAGGTAAATGTGCTGAAAGTTTATTTTTCACCGAAAGTTCGTGCTCCCTCATCCTGTCGTTTATGCACCGGCCCGTTTGGCCGATATATACCCTACCGCAACTAAGCGGGATCTCGTACACCACGCCAACCGAGCAGGCGACAAAAGGCCTTGCGTGCCTCTTCCCACACGGGGAGGGCCTCGGTGCAGAAGAAATGCGTGGGCACAGGCTAGCCAACTTGCGGGGCGCCGAGAACACCAAGGGTACCTTGTACCTGTTGGCCACATTCTTAAGGTTGTGAGCAACCTTGTGCACATATGGCATAACCATGGGCCTTTTTTCCATCGGCTGCCTATTTCTTCTCGATCCCTTCAGTTTCTGAAGGAGGGTTTCCGAGACTGCAACAACGACAGAACCAGGGTAGCCGGCTGAATACAGCCTCGTGACCTGATTATTGAAACTTTCCTGCATTAGATGAGGACAAGATTTCACCAGCGCTCCTTCCAGGCACATGGAAGCAACGGCCCTCTTGACAAGTTTCGAATGCGAGGCATCATAAGGAAGAAGTGCCTTGCGTGAACGTGGGCAATATGCCCAACATATGTGCGTCTCCGAGAAAGTGAGACTCAGGTCTAAAAATTGCAGTACACCACCAACAGGAAGCTCATGCGTGAATAAAAGACCCTTGGCGTGTTGTCTAAAAACAGCTAAAACCTCATCCACTGAGTTAGTGGTTGTCAAAGAAGTGTTAGTTTTAAAAATGATTAAAAAGTCATCAACATACCTAAAAATCTTCACTTCAGCATCGTCAATAACCTGAGCCACTTCTCTGTCAAAATCCGCTAAAAATATGTTACATAAGGCAGGTGCCACGCATGAACCTATACAGATTCCTTTTCTTTGAATATAAAACTGATTATCGTGACACACGAACGTGGAACATAGATAAAATTCGAGCAACGTCATAAAGTTGTCAAGGGAAATGCCAGTGGCGCGCTCAAAGGCAAGAACACCGTTCTGCTCAATACAGCTTCTAACAACTAAAAACAACTCTGCGTGGGGAACCGAATAAAACAAATCTTCAACATCAATAGAAAAAGCATTGCCACCTTCGTTTAGGCCTATCAAGGACTGTGTAACATCATTTGACTTCTTAACAAGAAAAGGGTCATCCACAGTAAGCGCATTAAGATGCTTCAGTAAGAACTTGCTCACATTTTGTTGCCAAGATTCCCGTTCGCTGACAATACACCTGAATGGCATGTCGACCTTATGAGTTTTTACACTGAAAAACACAGACAGCGCGGTTCGCTTCGAGGAACCGATGGCTTTTGAAAGAGCGTGAAGCTGCAGATCCTTGCAGAGCAAGATCGCCTTAGCTTTTACCTTGTTTGGCTGTGTCTTCGTTTGGGCAAAGTTCTTGGCTATAGCTTGTGCAGCTTTTTCACGAAACGCCTCGGCCGACAGGACGACAAAGCCACCCTCTTTGCCACCCTCTGTCGGCCGAGGCGTTTCGTGAAAAAGCTGCACAAGCTATAGCCAAGAACTTTGCCCGAACGAAGACACAGCCAAACAAGGTAAAAGCTAAGGCGATCTTGCTCTGCAAGGATCTGCAGCTTCACGCTCTTTCAAAAGCCATCAGTTCCTCGAAGCGAACCGCGCTGTCTGTGTTTTTCAGTGTAAAAACTCATAAGGTCGACATGCCATTCAGGTGTATTGTCAGCGAACGGGAATCTTGGCAACAAAATGTGAGCAAGTTCTTACTGAAGCATCTTAATGCGCTTACTGTGGATGACCCTTTTCTTGTTAAGAAGTCAAATGATGTTACACAGTCCTTGATAGGCCTAAACGAAGGTGGCAATGCTTTTTCTATTGATGTTGAAGATTTGTTTTATTCGGTTCCCCACGCAGAGTTGTTTTTAGTTGTTAGAAGCTGTATTGAGCAGAACGGTGTTCTTGCCTTTGAGCGCGCCACTGGCATTTCCCTTGACAACTTTATGACGTTGCTCGAATTTTATCTATGTTCCACGTTCGTGTGTCACGATAATCAGTTTTATATTCAAAGAAAAGGAATCTGTATAGGTTCATGCGTGGCACCTGCCTTATGTAACATATTTTTAGCGGATTTTGACAGAGAAGTGGCTCAGGTTATTGACGATGCTGAAGTGAAGATTTTTAGGTATGTTGATGACTTTTTAATCATTTTTAAAACTAACACTTCTTTGACAACCACTAACTCAGTGGATGAGGTTTTAGCTGTTTTTAGACAACACGCCAAGGGTCTTTTATTCACGCATGAGCTTCCTGTTGGTGGTGTACTGCAATTTTTAGACCTGAGTCTCACTTTCTCGGAGACGCACATATGTTGGGCATATTGCCCACGTTCACGCAAGGCACTTCTTCCTTATGATGCCTCGCATTCGAAACTTGTCAAGAGGGCCGTTGCTTCCATGTGCCTGGAAGGAGCGCTGGTGAAATCTTGTCCTCATCTAATGCAGGAAAGTTTCAATAATCAGGTCACGAGGCTGTATTCAGCCGGCTACCCTGGTTCTGTCGTTGTTGCAGTCTCGGAAACCCTCCTTCAGAAACTGAAGGGATCGAGAAGAAATAGGCAGCCGATGGAAAAAAGGCCCATGGTTATGCCATATGTGCACAAGGTTGCTCACAACCTTAAGAATGTGGCCAACAGGTACAAGGTACCCTTGGTGTTCTCGGCGCCCCGCAAGTTGGCTAGCCTGTGCCCACGCATTTCTTCTGCACCGAGGCCCTCCCCGTGTGGGAAGAGGCACGCAAGGCCTTTTGTCGCCTGCTCGGTTGGCGTGGTGTACGAGATCCCGCTTAGTTGCGGTAGGGTATATATCGGCCAAACGGGCCGGTGCATAAACGACAGGATGAGGGAGCACGAACTTTCGGTGAAAAATAAACTTTCAGCACATTTACCTGTGCATTGTGGTTCCTGCAAGTGTGAGCCTGGTTTTGCCAGTGTTTCCGTTCTTGGAAAGAGTAACGATGTCTTAGCGCGTGAAATTATGGAAGCATACTATATTAGAAAGAAGAAAGAATGCTGTGTTAGTGACACATCTGTTGCTCTGCGTGGGGGTGAATTTAGTTTCATCGATTCATTTTTCGATTAGTTAATCTTGTTATCGCGGGTTTTTGACGAGCTTGTGAGGCGATGTGCGCGCGCAGGGTCGCTGTGGTTATATATGATGCTGATGTTCTGGGAATAAAGTTAGTTGCGAGTGACGCCCTTTCTGTCCTGTCCTTACTTTTTTCCTTGATGGTACGCGTCTTTTTGGTTTTTCAGTAAGCATGTACCAACTAGCCCAACAAAAAGTTTTATAGTATTTATTCATCTGAGCAGCAATCACTTCAAGATGATCTTAACTATATTCAAACATGGTGTGACTAGTAGGTCATGATGTTTTGTTTAGCCCAGCTATATGGAAATCATTATCTTACTCGCGTCGTCAAAACCCTTTGACGTTTTCTTTACTTGGGCTGAGCCGAATCCTATAAGTGCCTAGGTGTAACATTGTCACATGATCTAGCGTGAGGTACACATGTCGCTAACATAATAGCGGGTAATAACATGGCGATTCCCGCACTTTCTCTTACCTCGCCTGCCTTTTATTGTAACAGGGAAAAGCTTTCGACGCTAAAATGCGCATTCTTCAACCTTCGTGAGCCACTTGCGCCGCGATCGGTTGCAGTCAATATGACCCGTACGACTCCCAGAGAAGGTAGGCATAGCGCAGTGACCGAGTCCGTGTGTACATGCTGTCGGCGCTTCTGGGTTTAAGGATACGCAATTCCGACGTGTAAAAATGAGTGTACAGTAGAGCTTTGGTATCGTTAACCTGAATGAACCATGTTTGCTTGCGTACGCTGTACGTGCAAGAAGAGATGGGCAAGGTTGCGATGCCATTTCAGCAAACGCAGCCCGGCAACCACTGAAAGCCCCCGGGCGCACTCGCCTAGCACTTCGCTGACATAGATTTGTCACTTAGTTCGCCTTGTTGAACGAGCATGTTCGCACACTTTCTTGCACGTTAAATTTGGTTTTGCCGATTCGTTATGTAGTTGTAGCTATCACTAGAGATGCAACTCAGTACACTGGCATGGCCGCTGTACTGGTATAACATCGACTGCGCAAGAAAATACGCGTTATTCAAGTCATTCGTGGTCGGCAGTTGTTTGTGCGTTATGAAGATGCGAATTGTATTTACAAAGAAAGATCGCGTCTATCCTCAGTATGCGACCTGTAGAGATGAAGCAGAGCGCTGAGCTCTGCCTTGACTAGTATTTTCACAAAAATTCGAAGCACAAAAAGTCACGCTTTGAAGGCACCCGCGTTTGCTGCGATGGGCGCGCAGCGCGAATCCCTATCCTTCGAAGCTTCGGTTCTGTCGGAAAGCTATGACAGGGCTTGTCTCTCCCGACGCTGCTTTTGGCACACCCTAGCGCACAACAGCGTTGAGGCATTCTGCGTTGTGATATGCGCTTCACCGTTCACATTACGTAGCAGCACACAACACAAACGGCAAATTCGTAGACGTGGGCGCAAGCTGCGCTTGAGAAAACAACTATACGGCCGAGAGCGCGGCAATGGCGTCATTGGCTGCCGGTTGACAACACGCACGGAGAACACCTTCCCGAACTTCCTCCGTGAGAACACGTTTTGAGAGACGCGCGGCAGCGGGTGGCGGCTTGCGATGCCGATTGGTAAGCGATTTTGCAGCGAGCACGGTTGGCGAGTCAGTATCCCGCGAGTTTTGCGTCACTTCCTCTAGTTCGCGCCGCGGCCGCTAGAAGCGCCAATTTGCGAAAAATGCAGTAAATTCATTATTTTCTTCTACTCACTGGCTGAAATGAAGGTCGTTTCCAGAAATTTTAGCACCCAATCTTTCAATTCGGCCATTTATCTCGGCGGCGAAAATTTTGTTCAGTATCCCTTTAAGACTACGTTGCTGAGCAGCGCGGATCCACGAAGGCTGTACACCAATCACGTTCCCTATTACCCCGTCGCTTTCGGCCGAGCCGTCGCACGCAATCGAGCATGCTACAGGGCCGGTCACCCAGCCCGCGCCGGTAACACTAATGTTACGTGGCCGTGACGTTGAGGAAGGCTGCAGTCAGTGTGTTCAAGACTAAACTTTTTATTTTGGCGAACCTGCACCCCGAAAATGAAAATAGTCGCGAAGCGTATCGTTCACGCGACGAAACATCACCAGGCACGGGGCTCACTGCGCCTGCACTTAACTGGTTGCAGCCGCCGGCCAGGCGCTGGCGCCGAGCTGCCGCCACACGCTCCGCTGTTCCCTGTAGAAGTACGCAGTTGTGTAGAGTGTTAAAGTAAGAACGTACAATATTCAATAAAAAGAAGCAAAAAAGCTCAATATTAAAGCAACAACTACAGTCCCCAGGTTCACTAACGCGAATAAAGGGGCTGAAGGCGCACGACAACGACGACTTCAGGTCGTGCACGGCGCCGTTGAAAGTTCCTAATGCCATCCGGAATAACGTCGTTGTCTAGAGCGCCGAGACGTCGAAGCACCTTGTATGGCCCGAAATATCGCCGAACAAGCTTCTCGCCAAGTTCCCGTTGGCGTATCGGCGTCTAGACCCACACACAGTCACCGGGTTCGTATTCCATGTGGCGTCGTCGAAGATTATAGTGACGGCTGTCGACCCTCTGCTGGTTCTTGATGCGCAGCCGGACGACCTATCGAGCTTCATCGGCGCGTCCTCAGTTGCAGTTGGCAGCATTCTGTCGAGCGTCGTCGCTGGGTTCCTTCCCTAGACCAACTTGTAAGGCGTCATCTGCGTCGTCTCTTGCACGGCCGTGTTGTATGCAAAGGTCACGTACAGAAGGACGACATCCCACGTCTTGTTCACGACGTCGACGTACATGGCCAACATGTCGGCGATGTTCTTATTTAGACAATCGGTGAGGCCATTAGTCTGCAGGTGCTGGCGGTGGTCCGGCGGTGACTTGTATGGCTGTGTCTGAAGATCGCCCGAGTTAGGTCTGCAGCAAAGGCCGTACCACTGTCGGTAATGAGGACCTCTTAGGCGCCATGACGCAGGACGGTGTTCTCAACTAAAAGCTTGGCTACCTGGGCGGCGCTGCCTTTGGGAATTGCCCATGTCGCGGCGTAGGGCCTTTGTCTCACGACGGAACTGCAGCCGTGTGGCGTCTTTACGTGGACGCGGAGGGGGGTGCCGGACGGTGGACTGCAGCAGCATTGCTGATAGCTTGCGGCTGCGACTGTGCTGGCTGAGGAACACCAAGTGACTGCGGGCAAGTATCGCGCATTACTTGAGCAATCGACGTCTGGCATGGTTGCAGAAATTGATAGAAAGAAACGTGTCGTATGTATACCGTACATTCATTGCGTATCTCACAGGCTGAAGAAAGCAGGAAGTAGATACGGCGTTAATGTTGTTTTCACGGCTGCCAATAAGCTGGGTAAGATTTATGCCGCTGTGTAGAGGGAAGAAGGAGCGAGTAAAAGACAAGAAGCGGACCGATATTTGTTTCGTTAAACACACCAACGAATTCACTGATTGCCGTACAAGTGTGGTGTATAAGATCCCTTTCAGCTGTGGCCGCTTCTACATAGGATAGATGGGCCGATGCCTTAACCAGAGATTGTTGAAACATAAGAGATGGCTAACAGGAGGCTCACCTTTTAATCTATCTTTACATTGTCGACATTGTAAGTGTATGCCTAAATTCGATGAATGCGCAGTTTTGTACCGGCATAGAAATGAAGAAAGGCGCCTGATGATTGAAGCACGGCATATCGAGAATAGTGGTAGCGCATGCGTGAGCCAACCGTCGATTAACTTGCATAAAGATGAAATCAAGTGCCTCTACAGTTGTCTTCCACGTAGAACCCCACGCGTGCCCAATTGATAGGTTCGCCTGTTGCATGGCCATGCGCAGATAAGTTTTCGTGCCTTCTGTCTTTTCCGCCGTTGTGCGTCTCTTCTGTTGTTAGTCGGCGTTTGCGATGTCCTGACTTCTTTCTTGTGTCCGTGTTTGCACGTCCTATCTTTTTAGAATGTATACTTAACAACTAGCTCAGCTCTCTGTTATTATAAGCAAGTCCCTCTTTTCGAAATAATGGCGCTGAACTGGAAAACCAATTTATGCGTTTTTTATAAGAAAAAATCTTCAAGATTAACCCTCTTGCCCTTTTCACCAGACTGCCTATAGTGGGTGGCAGCCTAAGAATAATTATAAGCTCCGCCCACGAGGCCGCATTGACCTTATTTTGCATGTCTCCACGCCCCAAGGCAGTAGTTCCTAAACAATAGGATAAATTTTCACGCATAAAAATATTATCTTGCTGTACTGCATTGATATTGAAATAAAGAAAGCAAAGCTAGATAAAAAACTGGGAAGGCATGGAGTTCCGCGCCAGCTTAACAATATATCTGTCGTTTAAAAACGGGCCCCCTGCCGTTGTTATCTCGGAGTCTACGAAGAAGCAATGCACACCTCAAAGGCGCTGTTTCTGCGCAGTACCTCTTGTGATACTTAAACAAAAAGTGCCACATCTAACGTAAAATTTCAAATAAAGAAATCGTTTTTTACGGTTTCACAAAAAGAATTAGGGACATTAATCACATATAATAGGGTTGTTTAAAATTTTTTTACGAAACTTCCGCGGCCAGGTTTCTTCACTGTCTGCTGTAACTATGGCAACTGTGACTCAAAGGGAAGTATGGTCAAGTTGTCTGAGATTGCATTCGCGAATTTTTTTATTCTCGTGTTGCCGTAAATGCGGCATTTGCGTCTCGAGTCGCCATGCTTGTCATCGTGTTCGAGGAAAACGCGAAGGCTTGATTTGACGTCTTGTTCCAACGAAATAGAAGCACGTGTCGCACGTAGTGTTAATTGCGGGGTTTATTGCATATCTTGCTGTTACGTTCACGCCAAGGCGATGTACGGGGCTAGAGTGGTAGTGACTAAAAGCTCTGCATGTCATTGTTTCTCGCTTCGACAACTTGCACTGGCGTTGCCACGACCCATTCAGCCTTTGAAGATAGCGATGCCCAGTTTTTCTGTAACATGAGCCCCTACCTTCTATGACTGTAAGTGTCTGTGCGAAGGGATAATATAGAGAGTGTCCCAGCTATCACGCAGCACGATTTAAAAAAAGAGGAACGGCGTTAGGCAAAGCGAATTTGCAGCATATTGTTCCTAGTACACTGAAGTAGCCACTGCTATTTTGTTCGTAAATGAGGTTTAAAAAATTAGTCATAACTATATCTGTAACTTGACAGGTACTCACCTAATTGTCAAAATGTCAATAAGGCGTATATAGGCATGTTCAAAGGACATCTAACTGCGGAGTTTTTAACAACGTACTAATTACGTGCCCATTTTTTCCGGCTGAGAAAGAAGGCCCGCGAAATATGAAAAATATCATGTGACTACGCTCCCACCTGCAAAAGAAACCAGCGCCTTCAAATAAGCTTACTGCAAACAACCGCTTTGCCTGTCGTATGTTGCGAGAGACAGCGTTCCGCATTTTGGCAAGGGTACAGATCGGGTGCCAACGATATGCATGCAGTTTCGCTGGGATTCATTCCGTTCGATAGTACGCCACAATCATTATCCATATCTCACGGCCGACTGTTCTCAGTGATAACGCGGCAAGTGTTCTGATTACGGCCTGGCTCTCTAAAACCAAGCGGTGCGTTTCTTAGGCCGGGAAGTGGCAGATAGGGCGAGAGAGAGAGAGAGAGAGAGAAGAAACTTTATTAGCACTTGGCCGGCAGTTTGGTCTTGCTGGCCTCAGATGGCGGCGCTGAGTCCCTGAACTCGGGCGGCATCTTCGGCCTGCCGGACGGCCCAGAGCAGGTCGTTAGCTCCGAGCTTCTGAGCGCCGCCTCCCAGCGGCGGCGTCGCCGACGGAGAAGGTCCCCCGCGGCTCCCGCAGCCGGGACGGCGGCGGGAACGAGTGAGCTCGAGGCTTCCAGTTGCCTGGTATTGGCAGCAGCCATAGGCGCATCGCGAACGGCGGGCGTTTCTCGACTGTTGTTGCCGGCGCATTCCCAGAGCATGTGGCGCAGCGTTGCTCTGTGCCTGCATGTTTTACATAGATCGGTGGCAGGGGCGTAGGCAGAAATTTTTTTCGGGGGGGGGGGCACCTCCTTGATCTGTAGTGGGGACGAGCAGGCAGATGTGGTCGAGTGTCATTTTCTGCTCTGTATGCTATGGCAAAAAAAAATTTCGGGGGGGGGGGGGGGCACGGGCCCGGTGTGCCCTAACGTGGCTACGCCCCTGATCGGTGGTGTATAAGTGTTGGTAGCAGTGGCGTAAGACGACCGGGCTGGGGTAAGAGTGTGTTTGTAGTAAGCGATAGCTTACAGCATCGTGCCTGTTTAATTTGTCATGCGGTGGCGGGAACTTACGCCTTTCCAGTCTGTAGTGTTGGGTAATATCTCGGAACGTGATGAGACGATCACCCCACGACCATTGTGGTCCGTGTTGTTTCTGCGTGTCTGTCGAAGTGTCTCGATCCGGCAGATCAGTGGTGCGATCTTGTACGCGTTACAAAATAAACACGGAGGCGTGGCATGACAACCAGGCGCACGTGACCGCACGCGATTGGTCAATGCAGAGCCGTGACGTCTGTCGCGGTTCAAATGGGCCATTCGCGTGCGGCTGGATGTAACGCCACGCCTCCGTGTTTATTTGGAATGCGTACAAGATCGCACCACAGAAGCCCCGTTCTCGGGAGCGGAGGCGGTGGCCACGGAATGTGCCACGGCTCAGCGAGTGAGACCTCGAGCCGCGGCGTGGGCTGCCTCGTTGCCCGCAAGCGGGACCTCGGTGTGTGCCGGGGTCCAAAGGAGGAAGACTGTTGAATTTTGTGGTGGCAATCGCAACGCTGAGTCACCATCACCGCACATCTTAAGGATGCGGGCCGCTTCCCGCGAGACGCGGCCGCGCGCGAAGCCGCGGATTGCCACCTGCGAGTCGCTGATTACGATCGTAGCGTTGGGCGCCGTGGCGATTGCTAGAGCTATCGCGGCTTCTTCGGCCGCCTCCGTATGTCCCGTGGTCACCGTGGCGCTCGTGAGGCATTTGCCCGTACGGTCAACGACCGCAGCGGCGTGTGCGTCTCTCCCGTCCCCATATCTCGCGGCATCTACGTACACAACTTCGTCGCTAGTGCCGTACTTCTTTAGATAGGGCGATGCAATTTTTGTTTCTTTCTGCATTTTTTTCTTGATACTGTATAGCTCATGTGAGCCTGTTTGAAGGCGCTGGTTCCCGGCACGCACAACTGTCTGGTTGCGCGTCACTTTTCATATTTCGTGGGCTCTCTTGACCAACCGGAAAAAATGAGCGCGCAATTAGCACGTCGTTGAAAGTAGCGCAGTTAGATGCCATTTGAACATTGTTTCTTACGCCTCATTGACGTTTTGACAATTAGGTGAGCACTTGTCGAGTTACAAATATAATTATGACCAATTAATGACACCTCATTAACGAAAAAATAGCAGTGGCTACACCAGTGTGCTAGGAACAATATGCAGTACGTTTGCTTCGCGTAACGCCGTTTCTTTTTAAATCGTGCTATATATATATATATATATATATATATATATATATATATATATATATATATATATATATATATATATATATATATATATATTATATATATATATGTATATATATAGATATATAGATATATAGTTGAAGGAGTGGTTGCCGTATAAGTATGAGAGGTGGCACTTCAAGAAAACTTCATTTATTACGTCGACGTTTCGGTCAGAGCCTGACCTTTCTCAAGAAAGGTCAGGCTCTGACCGAAACGTCGGCGTAATAAATGAAGTTTTCTTGACGTGCCACCTCTCATACTTATATATATATATATATATATATATATAGATATATATATATATATATATATATATTCTGAAAGGCAAGAACGACGAAAGGGCGTTGTCTCTGTCTCTGTTCCTTACAATGGCGCCGCCGAGTCCGCTTACCTTAAGCGCTATTCTGACTCGGCATAAAGCAATATTCGCCGACACTACGTCAGATCTCCCGGGTACTAAGATCCTGTTGCATCGAATGCCAACGGGGGACCACTCTCCGATATGCGTGCCGTTGAGAACATACGCTGAGAGAGAGCGCGCCGTTATCGCAGATCAAGTACGCGAAATGCTCTCCGCGGGCATAATTAGGCCTTCGTCAAGTCCTTGGGCAGCACCTGTCGCGCTCGTGCGAAAGAAAAACGTGTCCATGCGGTTCTGGGTAGACTACAGGCAGCTGAATAAGTATACGACGCCAGACTCGTACCCTTTGCCTCGCATCGACGACGCCATCGATACAGTTCGCCACTGTAGATTCTTCTCCTCACTCGACTTACGCGCAGGGTACTGGCAGATTAGCGTCGCAGAAGAGGATAAGTGCAAGACCGCCTTTCGCACTCCGTCAGGCCTATATGAATTCAATCGCATGCCGTTTGGGCTCAGAACGGCCCCTAGCACATTTCATCGCGCGATGAATTCCGTGCTAGGCTCACTGGCCTGCGTGGTCTATTTAGATGACATCCTCGTCGTCGGCACCACAGAGGATGAACACCTGCGCACTTTAAACGAAGTGCTACACAGACTCTATGAGGCGGGGTTCCGCCTAAACCGAGAGAAGTGCCAGTTCGGTCTGTCTAAGATAGCGTACCTTGGACATTATATTTCTCCCGACGGTATATAGTCACTCCCGGAGCGCATCGCAGCAGTGTGGGAATTTCCCACACCAGCCAGCTTGAAGCAAGTGCAGTCCTTTATGGGCATGGCATCTTACTTGCGCTGGTTTATTCCCCACTTCGCTTCGATTGCGGCTCCCCTGAGCGATCTCCTTAAAAAGGACGTCCAGTTTGAATGCGGCGACGCACAAGAAACTGCTTTTCGGACGATAAAGCAAAAGCTTAATGCCTGTCCTGTATTAAGTCACTTCAATGATGACTGGACCACTGAAGTGCACACCGACGCTAGCCAAGTCGGTCTAGGGGCAGTGCTAGTCCAGCGTGATCCAGACGGCGTCGAGCACCTCGTCGCTTATGCCAAGCGGAAACTCTCCGAGACAGAGCGCCACTATTACTCCAATGAGCTGGAATGTCTGGCAATGGTGTGGAGCGTGGACGATAAATTCCGCCATTATCTGTTCGGGCGCAGGTTCACCGTGGTAACTGATAATGCTGCGTTGACTTAGATGTTTTGCAAGCAACAGCTCAAGCATAAGTTTGCTCGGTGGAATATCACGCTACAAGAGTATGACTTTGACGTGCGTCATCGCGCTGGGGTCTTGAACAACATCGCCGATGCCTTGTCACGCAAACCACTCATGCGCGTTGAAGGAAGCAAGCAAAATCACATCTATTTTGCCCAAGTAAACGTGCTCAAACCCAAGAAGACGACGAGGACTTGGCGCCAATCATTGCCTCTGTAACGGGCACGGAAACAAATCCGTTGTTTACAATACGCAATGATGTACTGTGCCGTCGTCAGTGGCACTAGGACATCTCTGAAGAACGCTACCTCCTGGCCGTTTCAAAATTTCTGCGCACCGAAATACTACTGGCCATTCATGATGATCTAGAAGGAGTGCACATTGGACAACGAGCCACGCTTCGCAAGCTGCAAGAACGCTTCTGGCGGCCGAAAATGCAGAGTAATGTGCGCTATTACGTCGCCAGTTGCGAAGAGTGTCAACAGTTTAGACGACTGCCGGGGTGTCAGCCTGGACTGTTAACACATGTTCAGATACCCGATCAGATCTTTCATACGGTTGGCATCGACTACATAGGGCCGCTACCCACCACCACTGCTGGAAACCGCTATATCATTGCAGCTGTGGACTATCTGTCCAAATACGTAGAAGTGGCAGCCGTACCATCTCTTGCCTCCGTTGATTTAGTCAATTTCCTGCAGCGCAGATATCAATGCAGGCATGGCTTGCCAAAAAAACTGATATCTGACCGTACAACAACATTTCGCAGCCGGGAACTACGAACGTGCCTTTCCAAGGCGGGTGTACAGCACCATTACGCATCAGCGTTCCATCCCCAGGCAAACGGCCTTACTGAGCGTAATAATCAAAGTATTCAGGCAAGACTCGCTCCGCACACCAAAGTAGACAAGAAGGGAGAGGCCGATTGGGACGTACACCTTCGGGCTGCTGGTTATGCAGTTAACACGGCGCTGCAGACGTCTACTGGTGTGACACCGTACGAAATCGTATACGGAAAGCTGCCCCAGATGAAAGCGGTCCTCAGCCTAGACGCTCCTGTTAGCATCACACGCTATGGCAGCCGTACAGACGCCTGTCAGAAGATCAGAGCTGCGGCGAGGAATAGAGCCACACGAGCACAAGAAAAACAAAAGCGCTATTATGACCGCCGCCGGCGCCCTGCCCCGGAGTATAAAATTGGAGAAGAGGTGTGGGTGCAAAGTGGCGGCAGCTGCCCGGGCAAGAAGTTACTCCCGAAGTTCGAGTGGCCCTTCAGGATCACCGAACGGTTAGGACAGAATACCTGGCGCGTTAGCACCTCAAATCCAAGCTTGGAGCTCGATCGGCGGAAAAGAGACAACTTCGCAGTGCATGTGTCACGCTTCAAGAAACGAGTGCGTCGTTTGGACTGAACTGTTGTTTCTTTTTGTTCGCAAGGTCCGCAGCGTGGCCGAGTGTGAAAGGTAAGAACGGCAATGCGGCTCGGCTGCTTGCACGAGGAGAAAACGGAAGTTGAAGAAGAGGAGGAGCCAGAATAGACGAGCTTGCCCGACGAAAGGGCGTCATCTCTGTCTCTGTTCCTTACTATATATATATATATATATATATATATATATATACATATATATATATATATGGGCATACGCTGCGTGCAGAAGATAGAAAGGAAGAAAGAAGAAGAGCTCGCTGCGCGCGGTATTAAAAAAACTCCGACCAGCTGTTCTTCTCTTGATCTGTGCGTTACGACCTCTCTCTTGACGTCGCGACAATATATATATATATATATATATATATATATATATATATATATATATATATATATATATATATATATATATATATGACAGTAATGGGTTGTGCTCTCCAGTGCTTTCTAGTGGGTCATCCTCTTTGACTCCTGACCGAACGCCGCTCGCGCTGACAGTCCGTGCTTTGCCTTCACTGTCGTATTGTTGCTAAGTGCCGTCAAATAAATAACTTAACACATTGGTGTACAGTGCTGTCCTCCCATTAGATGCCCCTAAGCTTCGATCCCGTGCCCTGCCATCTACCATGCCACAAGACGCCATCCAGCAAACGCCATCTGAGTGTGCACCTACTTCTGACACTTCCAAGCTTGCTCAAGAGTGTCGCGAACTTGCCATGACATTTACAACGCATGAACAAGAGCGGCAGAAGAGCATTCGCGGTGGCACCACCTCTTCTTAGCCCACATTCCTCCCTGGAGCGCTGTCATTGCTCTCGGTCGCAACCACTGCATGTGGCCTCGCTTCAACACTGCTGCCAAAACACGAAGGCCCCTACCGTGTCGTCGAGCGCACATCCCCGGTCGACTACCTGATCGAACCCATCGAACCATCTTCGGACATGCGCCGTCGAGGGTGCCACATTGTCAGCGGGGAGCGCCTCAAGGCCTACTATGGCACGCTTATAGTATGTGGGAGTCACGCTCATCACGCGGCTGGCGCCGCACGTGCTGTGCACCAACGATGCGCGTGGCACAGACATTGGCTTCAAAAGAGCAGCCAACGCGCCGGCCGGAGTGTCAGCGACGGACCGGCGTGCACACGCGCGGTGTGCCCCCCGGCGGGGCGTAGGTTAGTGGGCGGTGTCGTGGCCCATGAGTTCAGGCGTTTTCTTTATTGTTTTGTGTTAATGTTTCTGGTAGAATAAATATTTCAGTTTTTTGCATCGGCTGCTGCGATTCCTGGGGCAGACGGCCCGAACCCCCCTCAAGTGACAAGCTGTTATGTCGCCGGGCGGCCCCCTTTTCATACCCGGGGTAACAGTAGCGAGCCATTGAAACTGAGTAATGGGTTGCGCTGTCCTTGTGCTTTCCAGCGCCTTAGTTGCCGTCCTCTTTGGCTCCTCCTGAACGCTGCTCGCGCTGTGAGTCCGTGCTTTGCCTCGACTGTCGCCATTGCGTATTATCGCTGAATGCCGTCAAAAAACGCCTTAACAAATGGGTGGAGAGTGATGTGCCTTCACAACAACTTAGGTCCCCATTGGATGAGAGTCGTTGCCGTACCGTGCCAGCTGCCGCAAGACGCCGCCCAGCAACCGGAACCTCCCGCATCGACCGCTTGTGCCGGCGTCCCCCGTATCTGCGGCCCTCCTGTCTTCACCAGCGCGGATGGCAGTGACGTGGAGGGCTGGCTCACGATTTACGAGCGCGTTACCAAACCCAATAAATTGAACGAAGCAGGCAAACAGAGCAACTTGGTTTATTACCTCGCGAGTGTTGCAGGCATGTGGTACAACAACCACGCATCCGATATCCCGAAGTGGTCCGATTTCAAGACCGACATTGTCGACGTGTTTGGCCGCCCTGCCGTTCGTAATCTGCAAATCGAAAAGCGTTTACGTAAACGAGCTTAGCAGACCGCTGAATATTTCACCAGCTACATCGAATACATCCTTGACTTGAGTAAGAAAGCCGACGCGAGCATGTCGGAGTCCGACAGAATACGAAGTGTAATGAAAGGCACCTACGATGATACCTTCAGCCTGCCGTTCACCGAAAACCCTCACACAGTGGCAGAGGTCATCACGCTTTGTCAAAGGTACGAGGAACTGCGCCAGCAGCGCTTGATGACCCGTCGACCACCATCACGCGACGCTGATCCCGCGGGCTTGTCCGCCATTTCCAACCACTCCGCCTTGCTCCCCGGAATCAAGTGGTTCGTGCGTGAGGAAATTGGAAAACATAAAACTGCGCCTACATACAGGACACAAGAAGAAAGAAGTGGACGGGACCAGCGCAGAATAACAACTGAAATTTTTAGTCTGCGCTGGTGCCGTCCACTTCTTTCTTCTTGTGTCCTGTATGTAGGCGCAGTTTTGTTTTCCATGTCTTACCATGTAGCCCCCCACCGTACGCTTCGCGACGAAATTGCCCGCCATGTCTCTCTACCGGCTTTCGCTCCAGCGCAACATTTTGAACAGCAGTCAACTACACTTCTGCCTCCCCTACGGCGAGCGATTCCGCAGGAAATTGCGGATGCCATTCCTGAATACCACCAGCCACCTCTAGTGCCTGCGCCACTGAGCTACGCTGAAGTTGTAGCCAAGCCACCCCCAGCGATCCCTGTGGCTTGCCTGCTCAATTACGCCGAAGACATCGCCAGACCCCTGGCCTTCGACGCGGCTGTGCCGCCTAAAAAACCGACGTCATGCACAGCCCCGACTGCAGGCCACCATGCAGTCATATTAGCAGCCCACTCGTCCATCGCGTTCTGCGACATGGATGGGACCCGCGAACCAATGGCGCGCTTCCGACTACCGCCTCTTCTGCTTTGCGTGCGGTTGCGCCGGTCACGTCGCACGCTATTGAAATCGCATGCAGCCGCCTCGAGTCGCAGCAACCATCACCAACTAATGAAGCCACCCTTATTTTGACCCACCGGCGCCTATTACACCGTCGTCCCGCCCCCCACCATCTGTCCTCCCGCTCACCGTCTCCACGACGTTTCTCACTGTCACATGCGGTCACGTCCGGTCGCACGCGACCAAGAAAAATAGTCGCCGCAGTCCACGAGGCAAGGGCTGCGACGCCATCGAACTGCGAAAGCCCTCAGCGAAGCCCCTGGAACATGGTAAGCTTGCTTGTGGACGGTGTTCGCGCATCTGCCCTTATTGACACTGGATCCTCCGTATCCGTTATGGACGCAAAACTGAGCCGCTCACTCCGAAAAGTGACGGCGCCACTTCCTCTAATGTCCTCTGTATCGCCAGCTTCCACAGTATTCATCCTACAGCAGTATGCACTGCTCGCGTCGTCATTCAGGACGCTCTGTACGAGATCGCATTCGTCATAATTTCTGCATGCTCTCACGACGTCATCTTGCGATGCGCTTTTTTCTGCCACCACGATACCGCAGTTCATTTCTCGCAAGCAGAAATCGAACTCTCACAGTTCGCAGATTTCACGCCAGCAGACAGTCTATCGGCATTGAGCAAGATCCTCGTCAAAGACGATACCAAAGTTCCTCCTTCCTCCAAATTCCTCAGCGGTTCTATCAGTCTACTGCGCCGGTAACTCCGACACCATTGCACCTATTTCGCCCTCTGACTACGTTTGCACTAGGAAAGGGTTGCTGGTACCTTTCGCGCCCGTGCAAGTCACTCAGGACAGCACCGCTACTTTATGACGAAAGTGTTTGATGCCCTGGTCGACCACGGCTCCACTGACGTATTTCCGTCGCAAATATGCCGCTGTAAAATATACACAAACAGATGACAAACAAAAAAAATGCCCCCACTTCCGCGAAGGGAATCGTGAGGAAATGCGAATGCATTTCTTGCGCCGAGAGAGGGTACCGTTGCCGTGAGACATTCGCCTTCACCGACTTCCGCCATCGCCTTGAGAGGCGCCCAGCCAGTGAATGGTCGAGAGTGAGGCGCGAGTGGATGGGAGAGTGGGGCGCCAGCGTTCTCGGCTTGGCGTTGGCGTTACACAGCGGCGTCTCGAGCACACATTTCCGGATGTTCTCGAGAGGCGCCCAGCCTGCGAACGGTCGAGACTGAGGCGCGAGCAGACGGGAGAGTGGGGCGCCGGGAGGAGAGAGAGCGAACGGCGAGAGAAGGAGTGGCGAAGCACTGCACCTACCCTCTCCTACACTCTCTCGCACCACATGCTCCGGTTGCTAGGGGCGAGGATAAGCGCGCGCGCCCGCAGCTGTTGCTATGGGAGAGGGCGCCGCGGACAACGCCGGACGCCTGACATAGCCCGACTAACACATGCATTCGCCTTTAAAAAACATGGCTGATTCCTCTGTCATAGGAATTGGTATAACACGAAATTGAAACGTGTCTGCACAGACATAGTTGAGCCTTTGTTGTGCATTCATTTGCCCTAAGCGCGAAGGAATGAATACTACAGCAACAGATTGTAATCTCACGCGAACAACGGCAAGCATCTCGAAACTTGCAACCATGGTGAAAGAGTTAGGTGCTGACACTCGCCGCTCCGCTTGAGGAGAGGGCGCGGGCAGATTGTGTTCGCCGATGACCTTGAGCCACGAGCAGTTTTCGCGGCGCGCGTTGAGATGGCGCTACGGTAAGGGGTCTCAGGGGCTCGCGCGGCGCTCATTCTGAAATTCGCGCGCAAAGAAAGATCTTCCTAAAAGTTCTGTGTGCATGACATTCTGTGATTTATAAACGCGTTGCCCTGTGCCTGTGAGCCCTGTCAGTGCATTTTTTTGCTAATTCGAGTATTGTGATTGAGTGCACGTATACCTCGACGCTGTGTACGATGTCGAGTACCCTTTAGAGGCGTTGTCGCTGGCTGCGCCTCGAAATGGGTAAAAAATGTGTTGTCCCGAATGGCAAGTCGGGGTATAGGAATTGTGCGGAGCGTGTGTCGCTTTTCAAGGCTCCGCGTGAACCAGAGCGCTTAGATAAGTGGCGACGGGCGATTCCAAGAGCAGACAGAGTATTGGAGCCGACTGACCATGTGTGCGCGAAGCATTTCCCAGAAGAAGCGATCTCTGCAACATATCATGCAGAGTACAACGGAAACGTCCTGTTGCACGCCTGAAAGAGACCTACGCTCTCTTCGGATGCTGTGCCTAGCATTTTCGACAGCTGCCCAAAATACCTGACCGTGCAGCAAAGAACCAGAAAACCTCCGCGAAACGGAAGGCTCTGCTGCCGCCTTCTCGGAAGCAACGGGGGCGAAAAGGTTCAACTGCTTCAGAAGTGCCTTACCCGACCGCTGAATGTACGCCAAATGTATTGCACGTAGAGACAGCGACTCCACGGCATGGCGATGCTGAATCAACGGGCACGCAACGCAAGAGGCCGCGCTTCGACTTCAGCAGCGGCCAGCCTCCTCCACGTGAAGAACCGGAGGCTACTGAACACAACACTGACAGTGTGAGTGAAGTGAAGGACCCAATGACGTTCTTCACAGCATATCTGTTACGTACTCTGGAGTAGCGTAAGGGGGTTTTTAATGGGCACAGGGACCGCGGAAATCGTAGGAGCTACGTCGTCGTCCTCTTTCTCTACCTGCGCTTCCCTTGTTTTTCACCGACAGTGACACTTCGTATCATTCCTCCTCTCTCAGACGAAGCCCTCTGGGCGAGTCATTCTTGTGTCCTTCGTGTATACGGCTTCAGGCGGGCAACATGCGTCACCTCGGTCTTGCATGAACGTCGGCCACTAGTAGTCAGACGTGCGATTTCGTAGTTTACCTCGCTTAGACGATGGACGATCACGAACAGACCGGCGTAGTGTGCGAGTAGCTTTTGGCTCAAGCCACGTCTGCGTATTGGGGTCCACACCCACACTAGATCACCCGGAACATAGGTTACATGCCGGTGTTGACTGTCGCAGCGTGTTTTGGAGGAGTCTTGTGCTGCCAATGTACGTAAGCGTGCAAGTCGACGAGCCTCTTCTGCGCGACACAAAGTCTCCGCAATTGACAAGTCGTCGTGAACGACAAAAGGAAAGATAGTGTCCAGCGTATGTCGAGGCGAGCGAGCGTAGAGCAGGTAGAAAGGGCTGTAACCTGTAGTTTCGTGTTTCGCAGAGTTGAAGGCGTACGTCACGAACGGTAATACTTCATCCCAGTTTTTGTGGTCGGAGGTGACGTACATGGATAACATGTTGATGAACGTTCGGTTTGTGCGCTCGGTCAGACCGTTAGTTTGTGGGTGATAAGCAGTTGAGTGTCGGAACTTGGAGGCACACAAGCGAAGTAATGATTCTACCACATCGGCGGTAAATTGGCGACCACGGTCACTTATCACCACGCGAGGTGGCCCGTGCCGGAGTATGACTGAATGCAACAGGAACTCCGAAACCTGGCCTGCCATGGCTGAGGGTAGGGCAGCCGTCTCGCAGTACCGCGTCAGGTAGTCAGCGCATACAATTATCCACCAGTTGCCTTTTGAAGAACGGGGAAATGGTCCCATAAGATCAATGCCGACCTTTTCAAAGGGAGAACTGGGGGGCATTACGGGCTGCAGATGACCGACTGGACCTGAGGTGGGCCGCTTGTGGCTCTGACACTGTGTACAACTGGCCACATATTTTTCAATTGTCTTGCGCATTTGAGGCCAGTAGAACCGCTCTTTTGTGCGACTAAGTGTTCGTGCTGTTCCTAAATGACCAGAGGTCGGGTCGTCATGCGTGAGACGCAGAACAGATGTTTGAAGAGACGCAGGAACGACCAGCAGAAAGCGGGTGCCCGTCGTTGACAAGTTCCTCTTGTAAAGAAGACCACCTCGGACGCAAAACTGGCCTTCGGGCATTGGCTCGATTGTTGCAGGGAAGAGAGCTTTCAAGCTTTCAAGCTTTGCGCTGCTCAGCGGCGAAAGTCACGGCATCGGGAAAGCCAGGCGACAGCGAAGCGATAAGGTGGTCGAAGTTATCGGCCTCACAATCCGTCGTAGGTAGTGGCATCCTAGAGAGGCAATCCGCATCAGCGTGTCGACGACCACTCTTGTACGAAATGGTGAAGACATATTCTTGCAAACGAAGGGCCCATCGTGCGAGGCGGCCGGAGGGGTCGCGAAGGTTGACCAGCCAACACAGGGAATGGTGATCTGTGACGATGGTGAACGGGCGGCCATAGATGTATGAGCGAAACCGCTGTACTGCAAAGACTACCGCTAGGCATTCCTGTTCGGTCACTGTGTAGTTGCGTTCAGGCTTGCTTAAAGAACGACTTGCGTACGCCACGACGTGTTCCTTGTTACCAGAGCGCTGAACGAGAACGGCGCCGAGACCGATGCCACTTGCGTCCGTGTGGATCTCTGTTGGCGACGAGGGATTGAAGTGCCGAAGTATCGGCTGTGAAGTTAACAAGCACTTCAGCTGGCGAAAAGCGGCATCACACTCGGGGCTCCACTGAAACGGGCTGTTCTTCTGGAGAAGTCTCGTCAGAGGATGAGCGACATCCGCAAACCTAGGTATGAACCGCCGGAAATACGAGCATAGCCCGATGAAGCTGCGAAGTTGTTTCACAGATTTGGGTTGCTCGAACGATTCAACGGCCGCTGTCTTCTGTGGGTCAGGTCTAATGCCATCTTTATCGACGAGATGGCCCAGCACCAATGTTTGTTGCTCGCCAAAGTGGCACTTTTTCGAATTCAGTAGAAGGCCAGCCTTTTCAATACAGGTGAGCACAACATCTAGGCGCGTGTTATGCTCCTGAAACGTGCGTCCAAATATTACGATATCATCAAGGTAACACATACAGATCTGCCATTTTAAACCACGCAAAATAGAGTCCATGAATCTCTCGAACGTCGCAGGCGCATTACATAATCCGAATGGCATTACGTTGAACTCGTACAGCCCATCAGGCGTAACGAATGCCGTCTTTTCCTTGTCAGCTGCGTGCATCGGGATTTGCCAGTAACCTGATCGTAGATCAACAGAAGAAAAGTAGGAAGCGGAATGCAGGCAATCAATGGCGTCATCGATGCGCGGCAGCGGATAATTATCTTTCTTGGTAACAGAATTCAGGCGGCGGTAGTCAACGCAGAATCTCCACGTACTATCCTTTTTCTTAACTAGAATGACGGGAGCGGCCCAGGGACTCGCCGATTCCTGAATTATCCCCTTTTCCAGCATCTCTTGGACTTGCTCGTCGATGATTTTGCGCTCTGATGGTGCCACTCGGTAAGGCTTCTGCCGTATGGGATACGCCGACTCGGTGTGGATCTGATGACGTATCCGGGACGCTGGAATTGAGTGCGTTTGGCTATCTTTACAAAAATCGAACACTTTTGAATGCTTAGAGAGAACGTCCAGCAGTGTATGACGTTCGCCTTGGCCAAGCGACTTGCTGATCATTTGTAGCAATTGGGAATCCTCTGAACCTTGCGAATCTGGGCGTCCATTCTGGTCTGTAGCATCAACAAGCGCAACCAGCGTCGTAGACGATTCAGGTTTAAATAATGCAAGTTTCATGCCGGCTGGCAAAACTGCAGGCTCCATAGAAGTGTTCATTGTCCACACACCTGCTCGTCCATCTACAACAGACACCACGCAATGGGGAATTAGAATGTTCTTCTTCAGACAGGCCAAAGGAATCGGTTCGAGTGTGGCGTCAAACATGGCAAGTTGTTACCAGAACAAGTCACGGGAACGCACACAGCAGAAAACGCAGGAACGACTGTGTCCTCGGAGACGAAAAAGATGCAGTCATCACGATAGGAATTCTCTAAGAGCGCAGCTGGAAAAGTACCATGCAGGGAAAGGTGCCCACCTCTGCAGTCAACAGTTGCCCCACACTCACGCAAAAAGTCGATACCCAAAATAACGTCATGTGTAGACCATGGAATAACCGCAAATTCTGTGCAAAATACCTTGCCACACAAGGAGACGTCCGCAGTACAAAATCCCACTGGACACAACGCGTCACCGCTCACACCACGGAATGTCACACCAGGGCTCAGGCAAAACATCACTTTAGGTCCGAGAAGGTTCTTAAAATTTACACTCATCACAGAGATCGTCGCGCCTGTATCTACAAGTGCCATAGTAGGTACCGTATCAACAAGTACGTGAACTCTGTTCTTCAACATAAACGCTGACGGGGGTATATCTGTAGATAGCGCCTCGTATCTCGCGGCCTCACCCCCATTGGCCGCACCGACTATACTCGGCGACAACTTATCTTGGCATTGGAGCGAAGGCTACGGAGGCGGGGCATCCGCACATTTGTGTTACTACGCAAGTAGTTCGGCATCTTGCAGCCGATTTCAGTTCCAGTTTCGGTTTCGCTTGCTCGCACCGCTAGAGCGTTTAGCACCACGTCTACATGCAGAATGGGAACATCAGTGTGCGTAGATGCATCTACCTACTGTACTGTATATTGTCACAGTGTTGTTACGTTGACGAAGGCAGCAGTGGGCGTGTCGAAGATGAAATTCTTTATTTGGCCGAACTTGTGGGCGGGAAACGAGTCAGTCAGAGCGTCGTCCGTCACTAATTTTGACAGTGGTGAAGCGTGTCGGCTTTTATACATGTTCTATTGAATGTTCCAGCGTTATCGCTGGTGGCCACGTATTCTCTAGACTATTCGCGTACCGCGCGCAATCTTAATGGAAAGATCTAAAACAATCGTGACGCTTCTGGAACATCGCATCGCGGTCTGCGCGGAGCATTCCACACAGTCCTTTGCGGGTGAAGCCCGAAGACAACAAAATTAGACACATGGGAATATGAGGAACGCCGCCAAGCGCACACCGCAGCCTGAATACGGTGTTTGCTCGATTGTAACGCGATCACGATTGTAACGCGAGGGGCGACTTTAGTAGCAAAAATTTGGAGAAAAAGCTCGCATTGTATTCGAATAAATACGGAATGCAAGTACCATGATGCCGCTGAATTGGGTTTAGATTTAGGGAGAGCTCACGCTTAATTAAAAAGAGACTGACGCAGAATATTTTATCAAGCTTCGCTGGTCACACATCTTCATAGAGCGTAGTTTCTCAGCCGTAGGTATTTCATTGCGCATGAAGTAGCTGTGCACTTTGCGCCGCAATGCTACCAACGCAAACGTGTAATAGCGCAGCAGCCGCGTCTTGCCGGTGATGCGCTTCTCATTTTGGCCCGAGAAATTAAATTTCTTGCGCTTCGGGGAGGCAAGTTGGGCCCGCAGAGCTTCAGCCTTGATACGCTTAACTGTTCGCTCCCTCACTCCGGTGAGCTCGGCGACAGTCCGGCACACTGCATTTCCAGACGAGTCACGCTGACGGCGCCTCACTCCAGCGATGACATTGCAGATAACTTGTGTGGTCTGGTTTGATAGCCACTTTCTGTCACATTTAGAGTACAGCTTCTTCGGAGAACGAAACGGCGAGTTTGCGGCCGCACACGGTTCAGGCCAACGGCTCAGGCGGCATCGCAGACGCCATGTTTACTGAGACTCTGAGAGAGCAGGCGTGAGGAAAATGTGGTGCAGGCGTGAGGAAAACGTGGTGCTGTCCAAAAAATAAAGACAGAAACAAACTTGAAGGTTACAATAACATTTTTTCACGAATGGCTTCCCATACTCGTTCTTTTTTTATAACGAAGAAATCTTTATTTATTCGAGCTAAGTAACTTTTCGAATTAGAAAATAAATATAGGTACTATTTCCTAGCGCGCGCGCATGCAGGCACTTTGGCTCTGTAGCTTCCACAGTGGTGCCAAGAAAAGTTGTCGCCGAGTATAGTTTTCCGGCGGCGGTGACCGCGTGCGTCGCCGTGGCGACGGTGATCGCGGAGCTCGTGGAGCTGGTGGCGGCGTCAATTTCGATCAGAAGCCGGCGAAGGGTATCGGAATCCGGTTGGTGCGCGTGGTGGCCGTGGCGTGTAGAGTGGACGGTCGAAAGGCTGAGAAGGCTGTGGCTGGTATGGGCTGCGGTGGTTGCAAAAACGTGCGATGTGACCCGGGACGCCACAGTTGTAGCACACCGGATGTGGTCGAGATACAGGCGGCTGCTCAGAGTAACCACTCCTCTCAGAAGGCATGGAATAGTAGTGCCGCTCTTCAGGGGCACCGTAGCCAAGCGACGTTCGTTGACGGTAACCAGGCGAGCGGAAACGCCGTCCGTAATTGGGTGGTGTGCGATGTGAGAACCCAGACTGCCGTGTGCCTCGGTATTCATCGGGATCAGCTGCGTTGACCGATGGCTGCCATGGAGCAAGAGTAGCCGGCGTTCGCGCATGCTCTGGTTCTCTTGCATAGGCCTCCTGAAAGTTGTTGGGGTGATGAGATGTTTGCTGACATCGAAGCAGCTCTTCTCTGACAAACTGCCGTATTGTGAAGGCAAGGTCGTTCGGCGACACTGTTTCGACGCTAGCCACAGTTGGAACGTTAGACAAGCGGCCGAATTTCGGAGAGATCCGTCGCATCTTCAGCGATTCAAAGGTACGGCAGTGCTTCATCACGTCAGACACGGAGTTCAGGCTTTCCTTTCCAATTAAGAAATTGTGCACGTCTTCGGCTATACCCTTAAGAACGTGTCCAACCTTGTCTTCTTCAGACATCCGAGCATTGACTATCTTGCACAGCTTCAAGATTTCTTCAATGTATGTCGTGCATGTCTCTCCTGGAAGCTGTGCCCTCTGAGCCAATGTCTGCTCCGCGCGCTTCTTCTTTGCGTCAGAATCACCGAAGCACTTCTGCACTTCTTCGACAAAACGGTCCCAAGTCGTAAACATGTCCTCGTGGTTCTCGTACCACATGAGAGCGGTGTCAGCGAAAACACAACATGCCTGAGCTGTGCTTCCGAGTCCCAGCCGTTGCTCCTGCTCACCCGCTTATAGTTCTTGAGCCACACGTCGAGGTCTTCTTCTGAGGTTCCGCCGAAGTTTGGTGGCACTCGGTAGTAGGGCACGGAACCCGTCGGAGTTGGCGTCGAAGCAGCAGAGGTCTGCTCTTGGGACATTTCGATTGGCGAAGGCGGGAGTCCGGCAAGGCGGCGGCTGCGGCGAAGTTCAGGTAGTGAAGCTTCCGTTGTTGGGTTCGTCTTACCCAGCACCACCCACCAATCTGTTACGTACTCTGGAGTAGCGTAAGGGGCTTTTTAATGGGCACAGAGACCGCGGAAATCGTAGGAGCTACGTCGTCGTCCTTTTTCTCTACCCGCGCTTCCCTTGTTTTTCACCGACAGTGACACTTCGTATCAATATCATGCAGCCGACATTACCAGAGGCCAAAATGCAGCAAATGCGAGACGCTAACCGCAAAACTCGCAGGGGTCGCGTGTCGATTGAAGTTCTTAATAGAACGCGTGTACGTTTCGTGATACATTGGTTGAAACTTGTCTGACGAAGTTTTTTTTTTCGTTCAGTTTGCTAAGCAACTAGAGCGCAACAGCGATATCCACACGCAAACACTCACACATACACACACACAAACACGCACACACACAAATGCACACACATACGCACACACACGCACACATGCCCTCACAGACACGCGCGCGCACGCACACACACATGCAATACGCACATGCATACAGACAGGCACACATACGCACGCACGCAAATGCACACACGCGCGCACGCGCACAAATGCACACACGCGCACGCACGATGCACTCACACACACGCAGACACATGCGATACACACAAACACGCACACACATGCACGCGCACGCACACAAATGCACACACGCACATGCACACCGGCGCGCACACATACGCACGCACGTACGTAAATGCACACACACGCAGGCACATGCCCTGCGCGCACACGCGCACGCATAGCACACACGCGCGCGCGCGCGCAATACACACACACATGCACGCGTACGCACACAAATGCACACACGCACATGCACACAGACGCACACATATACGCACGCACGCACGCAAATGCACAGACGCAGGCACATGCCCTTACACACGCGCACGCACTCACACACACGCAGACACACGCGCGCGCATGCACACACGCAATACCCACACACATGCACGCGCACGCACACAAATGCACATACGCACATGCACACAGACGCACACACAGACGCACGCGCGCACGCAAATGCACACGCGCGCACGCACATGGCCTTACACACGCGCACGCACACATGTACTCACACACACACATCACATATTTGCACGCACACACACACACACACACACATACAAAGGCTCACACACATGTGCGCAAGCACACACTTGCAATACACACACGCGCGCACACAAACCACACGCACACTATCGTCTTCCTTATAGCTAGCGCGCCTTCGCGCTTTGGAGGAGACTGCCTGAAGGTAAGCCAAACCGCAAACGCCTCGAGCTGCTATCCTTCGAGTTGCTATCCTTATAGCAGCTACCTCGAATTTTCACTCACGGCCAACGCTGCTTTTTTGCTCAGAACCAAAGACGCCGACGCCGTCGACACCGGAATTTCAGCGAAACGAGCTCTTCAACGTGGTCGCGACAAAATGCGACCGCTCTCCAGACCAACGTTTGCTGCTGTCGGAACATTTATATGACAAGAACACCGTTGGGAAATAATCTTCTGATAAAAATTAAAAATCAATTTTGTTACTGCAGAATCTCAGTGTACTAATTTGTTCACATCTACGTGCATAAGTATATCGAACGTAATAAACCAATAACCTACTACGCGCGGATCGGCGCCTTTCCCCAATGAGCCCCCGCCTGTTAGCGCCACCTGTCGCAGCCAAAGGAAACAGCCAAGACGGCGAACACAATCTGGACGCGGCGCCGGCGGCAGAGTCATCACCTAACTTATTCTTACACCGTGCTTGCAACGCACTGCTCTAGCAGAAAGGGCACACGGAACGAACATACACAGGATGAGCACGAACTAACGGTCCCAGTTGTAACTTATTTCTCTGTGAGCAGCGCGCTCCTTTCGCAAAAGCGGCCGGTGCAGTGATCGAAGTGGCCTTCGTGGTCTCAACGCAAACTTGCGGTGAGAGCACAAGATGTACACACCACCGTCATCACGAAATAAGCCGTTGCACGAGCGACCACGCCCTGTAGAGGCGCGCGCTCATCCGTGTGGGGCGACAACCTTTAAAGCGGGCTCTTCGAGCCCTTCGCGCCATCTCGGTAGTGATAACGAAAACAGGCTGAAGTGCCACCGATCTCTGAGTACCGCCATCTGTAAGTGGTGTATATAAATAGCTCGCCGTTAGCATGGCAAAGAGCGTGCCGTCTGTAGCTGAATCATTTCGGGCCCCGCGCTGCGCGCTGCGGAGCGAGGGGTCGTAAGTTCGGCTGCCGGAGACGGCACTTTTTCTTCTGTATTTTTTTCTTTGCCAAATATTAGTCTTTATATTTTACAACGTCATATCCATGACGGAAATACGTCAGTAGAGCCGTGGTGGACCCCGGCATCAAACACTTTCGTGTTAAAAAACATGAAGGAAATGTCCCGTTGCCGGTAGTCGAACCTACGACGCCTCGCTTCACAGCGCCGCCGTCGAGACCAATCGACCACAGAGCCGTACGTTCTTCAGCTCGCTAACGGCGAGCTATTTATATACACCATTTACCTTTGGTGGTACTCGGAGCTCGGTGGCTTCAGCGTGTTTTTGTTATCACTAGCGAGATGGCGCGAACAGCGCGGAGGGTGCGCTTTATTATAGGTCGTCGCCCCGCGCGTTGCGATGCGAGCGTGCCTCTCGAGAAGGTGTCTCTCTTGCGCGTGCGCTTTCGTGATCGGGCCGGTTTGTACGTTTTGTGCATTCACCGCAACTTTCCGCTGATGTTATAGACATCACCAAGGTCACGTGGCTCGCTGCAGCGGCCTCGTTTCTGAAAGGAGCGCGCTGCTCACACACAAAAGTTACAGTTGTCACAGTTGTCAGTTCGCGCTCGTCCTGTGTATGTTCTTTTCGTGCGTCCTTTCTTCTTTAGAGCGCGCTGCAAGTTTTGAGCTGTTTGCCGTTCTTCGTGTTACATTAGAATTTGTTGCTATAGCATTCATTCCTTCGCCCTTGTGGCGAAACAATGCGCAATAAACGCTGAACTACGTCTGTGAAGACACGTTTCACTTTCGTGTTATACCGATTCCTATGAAAGAGGCATCAACCATGTTTTTTTTTCTTAGCAACCCATCCCGGTACATCGTTACGTTAGTGGGAGGAGAATGTCTCAGACGAGTGGAACCCCTCGAAGACGCACAAGGTCGGGACGCACCTGATCACACGCACTGTACGAGTTCTCGTACGCTTAGTGCTGTTTCCCCGCCTGATTCATCACCCGCTTACGTATTTGGTTCCTCCATTGCTGACAACCTTACGTCACTTGAGCGTTCCCAGCTTCTATGCCTGTTCGAAGAATTTCGTTCTTGTTTCGATCTCGGCCAAACTTCTCTCGGCTGCACGTCCGTAGTTACGCATCGCATTAACACTGGCGCCCAACCAACACTAAGGCAACGTCCATATCACGTGTATCCGGCAGAACGTGCGGTAAATAATTAACAAGTCAACGATGTGCTTCGACTCAATGTTATTCGACCCTCGGACAGCCCATGGGCATCTTCTGTTGTTCTCGGTGCCAAGAAGGATGGTTCTGAGCGTTTCTGTGTGGACTACCGGCGGCTCATTAAGAACACTCGCAAGGATGTTTATGCATTGCCGCAAATCGACGACGCGAGGGACAGCCTGCAGGGCGCAGAAATGTTTTCATCTCTCGATTCGCGCTCGGGGTACTGGCAAGTACCCATGGCTGATGACTATTCGAGCGAAGACAAGCTTTCCCACGCCCGACTGCTTGTACGAGTTCAACGCCATGCTGTTTGGTCTGTGTAATGAACCCGCGACCTTCGTGCGCATGATGGAAATTGCATTGCGCAACTGGAAATGGCACACGTGCTTGTGTTACCTGGACGACGTCGTCGTTTTCGCTCCGGACTTCCCCGCGCATCTTGCACGTCAGCGGCATGTTATGACGTGTTTGAGCAACATCGGCCTCCAATAGACCGATCTCACCAGATGATTTGCGCGTGCGCGAGTTTCCGACAGCGGCACTGCTGCCATCTTAGTTGGAGTACTCTGAGGACTGCTTGCTGCAGGTATATTGCCGTTTGGCATGAATCCTCGGCACTGAAGGCACTTGCACGCTGTGTTAAACTGTGTCTGGACCTCTTATGTGTGTTACAATTTACTGCACGTTACAATGCATATCCTAGCCTTACTAATAAAAAAAAAGAACAGTAGACAACGCTTACTGTGGCCAGGTCGTCTCGTCCTGTTGGTGCGCTCGCGTCGCTTTCGCTGAATAACTATTAGTGCCGTAAAAGCAAACGAGACGTCACGTTCCTGTCGTCGTTATAGCATAGATCTCCTTTAGTGAACGTCAGCACAAGAGCGATGCAAATACAGTGTACCAAAAATACCTTCCCCAAACTGCGCAGAGCTCTCTGCGACCACGAAGACGAAAAAAAGAAGCCCATGGCACGAAAAAAAAAAGAGAAAGATTCTTGCTCTTCCTCTTTTCTTCAAGCAGTACTTTTGTAGCGAAGCGTTGGAAGTCTAATGGGTCGCCCTCTCGAGCGCTTTCTAGTGGGTCGTCCCCTTCGGCTCTTCTCTGACAGCACGCTCCTCGCGCTGAGAGTCCGCGCTCTGTCTTGACTGTCGCCGTTGTGCTTCGTCGACTAGTGCCTTCAATAAACGCCTTTATAATTTGGTGGCGAGTGCTGCGCCGTCCAACCAGCTTCGGTCCGTTCGATGCCCCTGGCGCTTCGATCCCGTACCGTGCCCTCTACCATGCCTCAAGACGCCGCCCAGCAAACGCTTCCCCCTGTGCCGACACCATGCTCCGGTTCCCCCCGCATCCGCGACCCTCCTATATTAACCGGCGCGGATGGCACTGACGTGGAGGACTGCCTCGCGATATACGAGCGCGTGAGCTTACCCAACAAATGGGACGAGGCAGGAAAGCTGAGCAACCTGGTTTTCTACCTCGCGGGTGTGGCCAGCCTGTGGTACAACAACCACGCAACCTATTTCCTCACGTGGTCTGATTTCAAGACTGTCATCATCAACGTGTTTGGCCGACCTGCCGTACGTAAACTGCAAGCCGAACAGCGTTTACGTGAACGAGCTCAGCAGACCGGTGAGTCGTTTGCCAGCTACATCGAAGACGTCCTCGACTTGTGCAAGAAGGCCGACGTAACCATGTCTGAGTCTGACAAGATCCGACACGTTATGAAAGGCATCGACGACGATGCCTTTACCATGCTGCTCGCCAAAAACCCTCGTACCGTGACAGAGGTGATCACGCTCTGCCAAAGCTACGAGGAGCTGCGCCGGCAGCGGTTGCTGACCCGTCGACCTCCATCACGCGACGCCGACCTCGCTGGCTTGTCGGCCATTTCTGATCACTCGGGCTTGCTCGCCGAGGTCAAGTCATTTGTGCGCGAGGAAATTGCCCGCCAGTTTTCTCTACTGACCTCCCCTCAGTCGCAGCATGTTGAACAGCCGTCGACCACACTGCTGCCTCCCTTACGCCGCGCTATTCAACAGGAAATCGCGGAGGTCATGCCGGAATACCACCAGCCACCTCCGGCGCTTGCGCCACTCAGTTACGCGCAAGTTGTAGCCAGGGCACCCCAAGCGATCCCTGTGTCTGCCTCACATCCTTACGCCGAAGTCGTCGCCAGACCACAGGCCTTCCAGGTGAGTGTGCCGGCTGCGTACGCCGACGTCATTCCTGGGCCACGACTGCAGCCCACCATGCAGTCCTATCAGCCGCCGCCCCGTCCACCGCGTCTTGGGCCATGGATGGGACCCACCCCGGCGAACCGATGGCGCACTTCCGACAACCGCCCCATCTGCTTTGCGTGCGGTTGCGGCGGTCACGTCGCCCGCTATTCCAATCGCGTGCAGTCGCCTCCAGTCGCCTCAACCATGCCAAGCCAGTCGAGCCGCCCGTATTACGATTCACCGCAGCCTATGTCACCGCCGTATCGCCCAGCGCCCTCTACCCGCCGTTCACCGTCACCACGACGCGGCTCACTGTCCCGATGCAGCCACGTCTGGTCCCACGCGACCAGGAAAACTAGTCGTCGCAGTCCACGAGACAAGGGCTGCGACGCGATCGAACTGCGAAAGCCCTCAGCGAAGCCCATCGAACGTGATAGACGTGTTGGTAGACGGTGTTCGTGCATCTGCCGTTATCGACACTGGAGCCGCTGTATCCGTTATGGACGCAAAGCTTAGCCGAATACTGCGCAAAGTGACGACGCCACTTTCCGGGCTCTCCCTCCGTACAGCCAGCGCCCAACGTATTCACCCTACAGCGGTGTGCACAGCCCGCGTCATGATTAAGGACGCTATGTACGCCGTCGAACTGATCATAATTCCTGCCTGCTCTCACGACTTCATCCTCGGATGGCATTTTCTCTCCCGCCACGACGCCGTCATTCATTGCGCACCAGCCGAAATAGGGCTGTCACCATTATCTAATTTGACGCCGGAAGACAGTCCATCGGCTGCGAGCAAGGTACTCGTCAAAGACGACATCAAATTGCCTGCAAACTCGTCAACTGCGGTGTCCGTCTACTGCGCCAGTCTATCCGACACCGTTGCACTCCTCTCGCCATATGACCGTATTTGCACGAGGAAAGGCTTGCTGGTGCCTTTCGCGACCGTTCAAATCACTCAGGGAAGCACCTCTAATTTAGGGGCGAAGCTCCTTAAGGCGGCACCCGTTCGTCCCTCGTAGTCGTAGTCGTAGTAGTCGTAGTGCGTAACCAGTCTTACGCTTTGACCTCCAAGGTGGTGCCGGTGGGAGATTTTTCCTGTGCGTTGTTGAACAATAAAAAATTCGCAGCGTGCGCGTTAACTAAAAGCCGAATTCTTCTGTCTCTCATTCCCCATTAGCAGCCATTGGCATGTTCCAGTAGGAAACGTTAGTAGAAGTAGAAGTGTAAGTGTTAGCTAAAAGCCGACTTCTTCTGTCTCTCATTCCCATTAGCAGCCATTGTTTACCTCCAAGGTAGTGCCTGGTGAGATTTCTCCTGTGCGTGATTAAACAATAAAAATTTTGTTCAAAGTGCCGTTGATTGATGAAATAAACCAACGAAAGACGCCAGATGTTTTGTAAAAGCAAAACGAAAGAACGCCAGATGTTTCTAAAGCAAAACGAAAAGACGCCAGCTGCTTAACGAAAGACGCCAGATGTTTTCCAAAGCAATGGTTTTCTAAACAATGAAAATTCACAGCGTACATGTAAAATTAAAGAGAGCTGCAAGTCGTCATAACTAATCGAACCTTTAGTATAAACGCGCCCGATCTCACGTCGGTGAAGATGTACTGGGCAGAATTCACGGAAGATTCACGGTTTACCGATGAACCTCCGCAGCTTCGCCCACTCATCATCATTCACTCCGTGGATATGCTGTGTTTTTTTGTAATCAACCCCTCCCCGTACAGTGTTACGTTGGTGCGAGGGGAATGTCTCGGCAGCTAGGAACCCCTCGAAGGCGCACAAGTTATGGACGAACGCGATGACACGCACGGCCGCAGTTCCAGTACGCTCAGTGCTGTTTCGATGTCTGGTTCATCACCCGCTGACGTGTTTGGTTCCACCATAGCTGACAACCTTACGCAGGTCCACCGTTCCCAGCTTCTGGACCTGTTGGAAGAATTTCGCTCTTCTTTCGATGTCGCTCAAAAGTCTCTCGGCCGCACGTCGGCCGTTACGCACGGCATCGATACTGGCGCCCACCTGCCACTACGGCAACGTCCATATCGCGTATCTCCCACAGAACGCCGTGTAATCACCGAGCAAGTCGATGACATGCTTTGACGCGATGTTATTCGACCCTCTAACAGCCCCTGGGCGTCTCCTGTCGTTCTTGTTGCGAAGAAGGACGGTTCTGTGCGGTTCTATGTCGACTACAGACGCCTCAACAAGATCACTCGTAAGGACGTGTATCCACTGCCGCGAATAGACGATGCGATTGACAGCCTGCAAGGCGCCGAATTCTTTTCATCTCTCGATTTGCGCTCAGGGTACTGGCAAGTACCTATGGCTGACGACGTTCGACCGGAGACCGCCTTTGTCACGCCCGACGACCTGTACGAATTCAACGTCATGCCGTTTGGGCTGTGTAATGCGCCCGCCACCTTTGAGCGCTTGATGGATACCGTTCTGCGCAACCTGAAATGGCACACGTGCTTGTGCTACCTCGACGACGTCGTCGTTTTTGCTCCGGACTTTTCCACCCATCTTCAACGCCTACGGCATGTTTTGACGCGTTTGAGCGACGCCGGTCTGCAACTGAATCTAAAGAAGTGCCGATTTGCAGCGCGGCAGCTGACAATCCTCGGCTACGTCGTGTCCAAGTACGGAATTCTCCCCGATCCAGCCAAACTCCGCGCCGTGACCGAGTTCCCGAAACCTACGTCCGTCAAAGAACTGCGCAGTTTCGTAGGACTGCGTTCCTACTTTCGGCGCTTCATTCAAAATTTCGCGACTATCATATCGCCTCTGACGAAGCTCCTGGGAAGTAACGGGCCCCTCCATTCATGGTCGTCCGAGTGCGACGACGCTTTCGAAGAGCTCCGCCGTTTGTTGACGTCGCCTCCCATACTACGCCACTACGACCTTACGGCTCCTACAGAGGTACACACAGACGCCAGGGGTGTTGGCCTTGGCGCTGTCCTTGCGCAGCGCAAACCAGGGTTCCCTGAATATGTCGTGGCATATGCTAGTCGTACGCTTACTAAAGCCGAGACCAATTACACCGTCACCGAAAAGGAATGCCTGGCGATCATCTGGGCCCTTACGAAATTCCGACCTTATTTATATGGTCGCCCATTTGATGTGATCACCGACCATCGTGTTGTCATCACTGAAGGATCCCTCAGGTCGCCTCGCCCGCTGGGCACTTCGCCTACAGGACTACGATATCCGCGTGCTGTACCGCAATGGACGCCAGCATGCTGACGCCGACGCACTCTCGCGCTCCCCCTTGCCTGACGACAATACCCATAGCTCAGTGTCTCACAATGCCGTTTGTTCTATCGACATTCACACCATCGCTACTGAACAGCGCAAGGATCACTGGATCGCCTCATTGATAGACTTGCTGACTGATCCATCGGCAACACCATCCACTCGCGCGTTGCGTCGTCAAGCCCACCATTTCGCCGTTCGCGACGACCTCCTCCACCGACGCAATTACGGCGACGGCCGCCAGTGGCTACTCGTAATACCCCGCAGTCTGCGTTCTGACATATGGGAATCGTTCCACTCTGATCCGCAGTGCGCACGCTCTGGGGTATCGAAAACCTACCACCGCATTCGCCAACGGTACTTTTGGCGGGGGATGTACCACTACGTGCAGAAGTTCGTTCGCTCCTGCATCGATTGTCAGCGCCGCAAAATATCAACGCACCTGTCGCCGGCAGGTCTGCAACCTCTGCCTTGCCCTGACCGGCCGTTCGGGCGCGTTGGCATAGACTTGTATGGACCACTTCCTCTAACGTCGGCTGGTAACCGCTGGGCCATCGTCGCTGTTGACCACCTTACGCGATGCGCCGAAACTGCCGCCCTCCCAGCGGCTACAGCGCGCGATGTTGCTTCCTTCCTGCTGCACCGATTCATGCTGCGCCACGATCCACCCCAGGAGCTGTTCAGTGATCGAGGTCGTGTCTTCTTGTCGGAAGCCGTCGAAGCCATCCTGAAGGAGTGCAACGTTGTTCACCGGAAAACTACTGCTTACCACCCGTAGACGAATGGCCTCACCGAACGCTTTAACCGCACGCTCGGCGACATGCTCTCCATGTACGTCGCCGCCGATCACACCAATTGGGATGCCATTCTGCCTTTCGTCACCTACGCCTATAATACCGCCCCTCAGAGCACTACTGGTTTCTCCCCCTTTTTCTTATTGTACGGCAGAGACCCGTCGCACACAATCGACACAATCCTTCCATACAAGCCGGATCCGTCTGAGTGTGCGCCTATTTCTGCCACAGCCAGACTTGCTGAGGAGTGTCGGGAGCTTGCCAAGACGTTTACTACGCATGACCAAGAGCGGCAAAAGAGCATTCGCGGTGACACCACCACTTCTGCGCCCGCGTTCCGCCCTGGAGCACTCGTATGGCTCTCAGTCCTTACCACTGCACCTGGCCTCTCTTCCAAACTGCTGCCCAAGTACGACGGCCCCTACCGTGTCGTCGAACGCACATCCCCGATCAACTACCTGATCGAGCCCGTTGAACCATCTTCGGACATGCGCCGTCGAGGGCGCGACATTGTCAACGTGGAGCGCCTGAAGCCCTATCATGACCCGCTCATAGTGACAAGCAGTTAGGTCGCCAGGCGGCTCCCTGTTTCGTACCCGGGGTAATTGTAGCGAAGCGTTGGAAGTCTGTAATGGGTCGCCCTCTCGAGCGCTTTCTAGTGGGTCGTCCCTTTCGGCTCTTCTCTGACAGCACGCTCCTCGCGCTGAGAGTCCGCGCTCTGTCTTGACTGTCGCCGTTGTGCTTCGTCGACTAGTGCCGTCAATAAACGCCTTTATACTTTCAATGTCTATCTATGTCTACGTCGGTGCCGTGTCCCTTTCTTTTATGTACCGCGCTAACACACGCTACGTTCATGGATGACCAACTCGCCCGATCAGCAACCCTTCTGATAGTTACGTGGCTAGCTGCAGCGTGATTTATTCACATGACTCGCTGTCACGTGATGTTAAGGTATTTTAGTCACGTGACTAGTTACGCGATGTTACGCGAGTTTTAGTCACGTAATATGGTCGCCTATGATAGTTTTCGCATGCCACGACCGGACACGTCCGTGCACGCGTTGCTGGAGCGAAGCAGAAGATGAAAAGGACGATGCGGGCAGGTGCCGCTTCAATACTGCTCGCACTACCCGGCTTAGCGAAAAGCTTTCACGGCTCCGCTGTTAAAAAATCGATGATAGAAAACGTCGGCTGGGCGTAAACGCCCATGCGCTTGTTTTTGCCGAGACAGCGCGAGAGGCACCACGTGACTCTGCTCTACCAATGAGCACCTCATCGCCTTTCCTCGCTAGAGTACTCTGGCTGAAAGATAAAATAATATCGCTGCCTTTAGTTTTGTTAAGGTGCCTTAGTGGAAACTGCATAAGCTCGAGAAGGGGAGTGCAGTCAATGTTTATTGCTTCGTAGGCGGTGGCGCTGTGATCGCAATCTCTTGTATCTTAAAGGACCCCACCATCTTTTTGGAAGCGACTGCATCGCTGCGACTGCATCAACACGTAGCGGCGCGCGTCAGAACTGTTCCGGAATGAATGACGGATATGAACGCAGACCAAATTTCACAGACCAGCCCTAGAAGACCAGCGGAGGGAGCGTCGTGCAGCGGGTTGCAGCTCAGTCCGACGGAGTCCCCAATCCACCTTAGCACTAACTCCAGTATAAGATACATATTTTACAAATAATTCACTCATTAAGCTCATCCCACTGGCGGCGCCTCGCAACGTCAGTGGTGCGTGAAATGTGGTCACGTGACCCCGCCAAGGTCGAGTTGAGGGTAGGCATCCTTTTTATTCTTTAATGAATTTTCTAAGCTGTATACCTTTGGACTGCATGCCCTATTGCTGCCGTCCTTACTGCACTAATTTGTTCGCCCTTCAGTTTACGCAACCCGCAAGTATAAAATATAAAACAATGAGATCTTGAAAAGTGTTGGAGCGCCCCTTTAAGATGCAGGTTAATTAGTTATTATATCGAAAATACAGATGCTGATTTACGTCTTTCGAGACGTATCGCGATACAGACAGAAGATACTTAAGAATAATTAAGATAGTATATAAGATGCATGCATTTTCGATACTGTCCACGACTGGTGTCGATGATTGCATGCCACCTTCGCAGTTCATGCCCACCAGCGCTAATGAAGCAGATCAGACGATGCTTGGCTTCCCAGAACAGCCACCGCAACCGTCCGCCGGAGAGCTTCATGACAAAAGGATTTCGAAATCAGTGCGTCAATAAGACACAAATCAATGGCTTTCGTGGCACTACTCATTTCCGCCACTGCCCGTCGTATCTTCACTAAACTTTGACTTTTCGCGTAGTTTTTCGTTCAAGATGGACCATCCTCTAGCACCACGCACAAATACGGCGCGCTTCATCGCAGGCTTTGCTTTGATCACATTGCATACGCTGCGGGGTACGCAATAGTAACATGTCGCCTTTCGGCTTAGGGCGAAGCATTAATGAAACGCCAAGCGTTTTTCGAGGGGGTTTATAAGTGCTAGGGCACTGAATAGCGTGGTGGATTGGCCTTTGCAGCATGGTGTACATGTTACCAATGTTTACTGCGGAGACAAAAGAGTCCCGCGCTTAGTATACGTGACCTTCTATAGAGCAGCCTGCTGTGGCATGTGCATCGCTGCACATTATAACAGTCGTAAGTGTTCCTTTTTTTCTGATGGAGCTATAGTAACCCAGCGAGCCCATCTATTACCGTATCACGAAGAAAGCACGGCGGAAAGCAGGAAATATGTGCAGTGCGCAGTAGGCGAAATGTTCTCTACTAGTTTTTTGGGAGCATCGCTACAGGCGCTGCCTTATAAAACGAGTAGCCTTGCATGCAGGCTTTATAATTCTCACTCCAATGCAAAGATTTATTTTGCAAATCCAGATTTATAATGCGCGTAGACAACCCTCAGCCTTGGACTGCAGATGCCCGCGTCGTAATCCGCCGCAGCCGCATGGTTCTATTCCTAACTCAACGTCTCTGTCGCAGGGCGACAATGGCTTCGTAGGAGCTCCTGGTCGACCTGGTGAGCCTGGGAGTCCGGGTGAACCTGGGAACCCTGGGCTGCAAGGACCAGCCGGAGCACCAGGCATCAAGGTGACTATTTTGTTTTGCCAAGGAAGCAAAAAAGCATTACAAACCTCTAGAAAGTGCCTAGGGGCCCACGTACATGGCGCTTGTGTAAAGCTCCAGATTCGAAAAAGGCAACGAATCTAGAATTATATTAGAAACACAATTACTAAAGTGGAACACTGAATCGGTTTAGACCGATAAAGTTTACTCTGAGAACCCGAACTTTATAAATTCACCGTCAATGAGTTTATTAATAAAGGAGAAAATCAAGGTCAAAGTTCCATCTTGAAATTTCGCGCTGAAATCTCTGCACGTGACGTCACGCATTTCAAACTGTATTTGTCGTATTTTGAGGGCCTTGGCTCAACAAAATTTCCAGAAACTTGGTATGATCAGTCTGTTAAGGCCCCTCAGAGGTCAATGTACTTCATTTTTACCCACTATAAACCATGTAGGGCCCAGTGGATGCCGTCAGAATCTATGACGTCACGGCGTTTGCTGCGTGAATTTCAAGTTGGCGTCATTACCTGCATTTTCCCGCGATTTTTCTCTCTTACCAAGAGTCTTGTCGTGGCGAGCGTGGTGGTAAAAGAGTAATTTACTGATAATAGAAAAATCGTTGTTCTCTTTCATGCGCGTTGTTCCGCATACGCTGTGCATACATATAAGTCCCACATTTTATCTCGAAAAAAGGCTTTTTTATGAGGGGTAAGGTAATTGCAGAAGTTTTATGAGGAATAAGTACTGAACTGCTTTTGCTTCTTGCATATGAGCTACTTGATTTATCTGAAACGGGCGAGCTAAAAGTAAATAGACCAGGCGCTTATATCTAACATCTCGCTATTCCGTGTTTTATTTCCTTTCGTTATTATTTTATATCCCAAATGTTACTCTGTTTCGCAGTAATAAATGTAATATATTAAAATTATACCTATGATATGTCATCCAAAGCGGGGAACCGTTGATGAAAGTTAGAGCCCCCGTCTAAAACAAAAGGACTGCGCGGAGTCTTGATACATAGGATCCCTATAAAGGTAAATTCTTTTTCTCTGACTCTCTGACGGCTCCCAGTGGTCATGCGGCGCAAGATGGACAAGCAGAGCCTGCCTTGTGTGCCCACAATGTTAACGTCTGAGCTTTCGTATTGTTCCGCCATATCAGGGGTCTCAACTCATCTCAGCTAACGGGCCGCATTCACGAAAATTTACTCCCGCAAGCGCTAGGGCAATGACGAAGGTAGGAGCGTGGGAGGGGGGAAGAGGTTTTAAAGCTGCCGTCATTTCACAGCAGACCTTTCCTATATCTCATATACGGGATCATTTCTGAAGGGGATTTGGCGGCAGGAGTCCAACAACATATCGATACTAATTGCTGCGAAATAGTGCGGAACGGAGCAACTTGGAGCGCACCAGACTCTATCGAAGAGGAAACCGAGGGGCATCGGGGGTACATGCACGTGGCCGGCGCAGCAGTTCGCCTTTAGTATTGCCATTAAACGGACGTCTCTCTTTCACGTCTGGGGAACCAGTGATTTCGTATCACCCATAATGACTAAAATCTGGACGCCAATTCTAAAATATAGCTTTTGTTTCACGGTTATGTACCAACACACGGTGACCGCAGGGGGTGGCTCAGGAAAAATATGCTTTCGATCTGTGATGCCTGTGTATATCAAGAACATGCTTATAAAGAAAAAGAATGGGATGAAGACAGTCATGTGCGGGCGGAGGGCTGCTAGCGAGAGGTCGCCGAGCAGCGTGTTTAAGGCCCTACATATTGCGCTATATAGTGCGAGAGCTACATGATACTGCCGCAACAGCGCTGTAATGTGCAGGAATAGAACAGGTCCATTAAACAATGCGTGGGGTGAAGTTTATTCGCTTGAGATATCTGGCTTGAAAAAGGACAATGACAGATTCCGTGCCGGGTGATGTCCCCTTTCCTCGAACCATATGCATCCAATGACTAAGCTTCGAGAAGCTTAGTCGCGCCTTTATTACCAAACTCGAACGAACCCTGAAAATTTACCGAAATCACTTCGTCCACCTCCTGCCAGTCCTAACCGCGTAGTCCAATGGCCACCTTCTACCGGTACAACATCGCTAGGAAGGCATACGCCATCATAATATGGAAAAAACGAGCACGGTGAAAACCGTGCATAACATACACTGCTGAAAATTGCAAGGAGAAGCCTTCAACGATGAGGTTTATAGATGAAACTGAAGAGTGGCACTACGTTCGGGAACGAGAGAAGTGAAGGTATGAGCTGGACAGCTATGGTCATTCTGCAGAGGTCCACAAAGACATCCTAGATTTGCTCCAGGGGTGGAAGTTAAGAACAATGACTGCCGACGCCTTCGCAATTGGCAAGGCAGATGTGGTGCGCCCGTGCGGCCATCGCGAGCAGTGCAAGAAGCTTTAGCGCGGCAGGATATGTGATGCAACAGCGCATGGCGTGCTTAAAGCAGGAATCTCTTGATACTTTGATTTTTCGCACAATAACATGTGAAGAAGTAAACTATATACTACCCCTTGCGCCATTAAAAAACTATAAACTATGCAATAATATTAATGAGAACTAACAGACAATAACGCCAAGGAAAGTATAGGGGGTGTTATCAGTAGTATATAGAATATCAATGTCAACAAAGCAATGTGAACGAAAAGATAACGTGCCGACGGCAGCGACCGAACCTGCGACCTTCGAATAACGCGTCCGATGCTCTACCACTAAGCTACGGCGGCGGTCATTCTCTCGTCCACTTTATGGGTATGTATGTTTATTTAAACCTAGGAGTGTTAGTCAGCGCCAATCGCAGCCATGGCAGCGAGTTTGGAACAGTCTTTTTTCTGCGTGTTGGCGTCACGTAGCACGTGATCATTTTATGAGCTGCAAGCTGACCAATAATCCGAGGGATTGTTGGTCAGCTTCCAGCTCGTAAAATGATCACGTGCTACGCCACGCCAACAGGCAGAAAAAAGTGTTCCACACTTGCCGCCATGGCTGCGATTGGCGCTGACTAACACTCCTAGGTTTAAATACACATACATATCCCCTAAAGTGGACGGGAGGATGACCGCCGCCGTAGCTCAGTGGTAAAGCATCGGACGCGTTATTCGAAGGTTTAGGTTCGGTCACTGCCGGCGGCATGTTATCATTTCGTCCACTTTGCTTTCTTCAAATTTATATTCTATATACTACAGATAACACCCCCTATACTTTCCTTGGCGTTGTCTGTTAGTTCTCATTAATATTGTGTCTAAAAAAGAAAAACGAGCCCTTAAGAGCCATCTCCTTTTCTTCAAACTATGCCATAAGAAACTTATAGACTGTATATACTAGCAGTGGTGTGGTATATGAAAATAATGCTATGACAGCTTTTTTTTCCCTTTCGGCTGCTTAAACGCATACACGTGGTGCACGCGGTTCCATACCTTTACCTAGATTGGTGTATTTACAACAACGGTCACAATCATTTTGAAGCACAAAGCTTATAAGCGCACATAAAACGAGGACCGAAGATTGACTTGTCCTGTCAAGTTCTTATATCTTCGGTCCTCGTTTTATGTGCGCTTATAAGCTTTGTGCTTCAAAATGAATGTTCACCAACTAGCCCATCTCACCGTCTTGCTGCAACGGTCACAAATTTGGTTTTTTCCTGCTTGCTGTGGCAAGGTGCTACAATGGTGAAAACAGGGGCTACATATTGAGAAGGGTGCACGATTGGCTTTGTAGTTAGAGCATGCTATAAATTTGAATAGGCTACAGAGGGCAATAAAAACAAAGTGAAGTGAGCGTTTTGTTCTCCACCAAGCCAATCTGGAACACATGCTCTGGCGGTGCTCCTTGTTACGTGGTGGCGAAGTCATCATGCCGTCCGAATGGGAGGCTGCAGTATTCAGCTCCACGCTAGAAAAACAGCTATATGGGCAGTCCAACAGGCCCACGACGCAGCAGAGACTCGGTCTTTCTGTTCCGATGTGGGAGCGGCCCGCAACGTGCTAGAGCGCCTTCCAATGGACCATGATATAGTTTATCTATCCATCAATCCATCCTCTGTGGTTATTGCGCTCCCTATCGAAATTGAACTCGTGCTGCAAATCACTTCCCTTGCTACAATGCCTGCTACAAAACGCCCTTCATGATCCCCAGCGTATTTGCAGAAAAAAATGGGTACAGTATACCACTGCCGAACATACATTCATTGTATCCAATATGTCCGCTCAACTGTTTGCACCGTGAGCCTCTTTGTACAAGAAATTAGCGTATGTTTAAGTATAATTGTTAGCGAAATATACGCCAACAAAGCGTAGATATTTGCCACTTAAAACACCTTGCTGTCGATTCCATGTTCTGGCAACACCACCTAGATTAGATTACTGGGTCGGGCCTCAGTCGGGCCTGATTTGCGGTCGGGCCGGGCCGGGCCGGGTAGACGAAATTTTGTCTCGGGTTCGGGCCGGGCCCGGGTTTCATTTTGAGTCACCGGGCCGGGTTCGGGCGGGTAAATTTAAACGAGTTCCGGGCCCGGGCCGGGCCCGGGCCGAGAATTACGGCCCGTGCAGTGCTCTAATACATACATACATACATACATACATACATACATACATACATACATACATACATACATACATACATACTATATTATTAACTGTAAACAGCATGACTGAACGCACACAGAGAACATACACACACACAACACACAGCGCTGTCTGTCAACTGGAAATGATTATTTTTGTGTGCATGCGGCGTATATATATATAACAGAGAGCTGACCCAGTTGGTATCGTATGATGAACTTTATTCGGGTCCTGAAGATCAGCCCGTAGGTTGACCCAGGCGGCTCCCACGTCGGGGCAGCAAGGTTTAATCCTTACCGCCGTATCGTGGGTCTTCTGGACGCTCTGTACTTGGTCTGAAAGAGCTCCACTGCGAAAGACTCTTTGCCACCAGTCTCTTTCATTGTCACAGTCTGTGAAAGCCACAGGAAACTGCCAAAGCATATGATCCAGAGTAATGATGCCATTACACTTCTCGCAATTGATTTGCAACTTCTTTCTGGATATATCTTGGTAATAAAGTTTGGATTCGGGTAAGAGTGCCTGTCTGTAACAATCTCAGAGTCACCGCTTGAGCTCTATTGAGCTTAGCGTATGGCACTGGAAATTTTCTTTTTCTCATATAGTAAAGCTTCGTCACTTCATTATATGTAAGTAATCGGTCCCTATCTTCCTCCTGCATATTATCGGGATCCTGGTCGCGTAGTGCACGGATAGTAAGTCCTCCTGCAGCTGCGTTACCGACCTGTTTTAAATTCGTCCGAAATGGATCGACAGTCCCCATATGTGCAGGAAACCAGCGGATTTCTATCTCTTGCCTGTACGTCGAACCAATCAGTGGGTGATGGAAAACAATTATCTACATAGAGAGGTGTGGCTGGAGCGAGTCGGAACGGCCCGCCCCTCAAAAACACTAGGAGGGATCCGTAGCCAGGAATTCGTGTAGCTTACGCGGTGGCCCGGGCTCTAGCCACCAATGTCTGTTGGGCTTGGAGGTCGGAGCAGCCGAGCAAGGCAGCTTCCCAGTTCTCTCATAGGGAGGGGGGGGGTTAGGAATGATTGGAGGGGCACGCCCACGCCATGTGATAGGTGTCAGATGTCAGAGAACTCCTCCTAACAGTGCGGGCATAAACCCGAGAAAGCAAAACTGAAGTGCTTTAGCGTTTTTCAGGAACCATAGCGCAAAAAAGGACACGGTACAAGAAAGAGACTAGGACAAGCGCTCGGCGGCAAGGTGACGGACACCTTGGCGCCCACTGTAAAAAGTGTGACGCGAAGCCACAGTGCGTTCCCCTGTTCAATCACGCAGTTGTTCTGTATCGGCACTGTGACTAAACGACTAGAAAAATCTAGAGACGTCAGAGATAGCTAGGACAGGTAACAGATGTGTCAGCACTCCGTCTGTCCTTTTATCTATGAAAGAGCATAAATTCTTGGCATAGACACGTTTCCATTACCTTTTTTCGTTTTCTTTTCTTTATTGTAGCTTCAAAGGGTGCGTATATATGCTACGTTTCTGCAATGAAACCTCAATTGATAGTGAGCGCTTGTCCTGGTCTATTTCTTGTCCCGTGTTCTTTTTTTGCGCCATGGTTTCTGAAAAACAATGAAAAACGAATACGCCCAAACGTTGTCCCTTTTGGAGTACTTTAGTACTGCCGCGCACACTACATTATTGGTGAGGAGGACGAGAAGCCAGCGCTCCTACACCTTGTTGAGGCCTTTATTTACAGAAGGGCCGATAGAGGTCTTGGGAGCTTTGATAAAGAAAGGTGACCTCTCTAAATTCGGTGGCTGGATTGCAATTGGGTTCCGCAGCTGGCTGCCAAGGAGGCGATGTCCGATGAGTAAGCCCGTGTGTGGCAGCATCGACTGCCTCGATTCCCTCAAAAGCCGCATGAGCAGGAGCCAACACGATGGTAAGACGGGTCGGATACGCTGTGTACCAGGGGCGTAGCCAGAAATTTTTTTCGGGGGGGGGGGGGGGTTCCACCATACTATACGTATGCTCGTGCGTGCGTTTGTATGTGCGCGTGTATATATACGCAAGCAAAACTGAAAAATTTCGGGGGGGGGGTTGAATCCCCCAACGCCCCCTGGCTACCCCCCTGCTGTGTACTCAGATGCGTGGAAGACTTTGAGAGCACGGCATGGAATATACCCTTGATGTATGTTGCGGCAGGCGCCCCTAGAATCAGTCATAATGATCGGGGACTCTGGATCTGCAATGGCGATCTCCTCCGCAAGTGCAATCTTTTGGGGCACGGAAGCGGAGCCCCTGAACTGTAGTGTTTCTGTGGATGATGGCTGCCGTGTACCAACCCATGGTGTGGTGCGGCTGCATCCACGTGGAATACCCTTAGCTTACGGCCATATTGTTGAGAGAAAGCCTCCGCCTGCGCAAGACGGCGACCATCATGAGTATCTCTAGTCATATTGGTCGAAAGCGGTCGCGCCTGGAGTGCGAAGCGGCATGCTACGGGGGTGCGGACCTGTTCTTTCAGTGTAGCGTAGGATATGTGTAAGCGGGTCAGAACTCGGCTGCCCGCAGGGGATTTTACTCAGGCGCAAGTATTGATGATTAGGATGAGTTTGTCGTGACTCCCCAAAGGTGCTAGTCACTCCAGACCGAGGATACACTGGTTGGGCGTCGTTATCGGGAGATCGAGCACCCTATTATAAACCTTGCCGAGAACTACATCCAAGGCGCTCTGATCGCGTTTGCGTAGGTGGAGGTAGGGAGCCGATTGTAAAAACCGGCTGGTGTGGAATGCATTAGCCAGCCGTAGGGAATCTTTCCATCGTAGTCCCGCCCCTTTTATTGGATACCCGGCGGAACTTCTGGCCCACCTGTTCCCCCGCTTTACGTATCTTGTGTACGGTAGTGGCAATCTTGCGCCTGTGGTGAATGAGAAGCCCCAGTACGCGGATTTCCTCACGTGGGGGTATCGGTCCGCTAAGCAGGGAAAGGACAACTTTGGTTGTGCACTTTGAGTTGATTTAAAGGTGCACGAATTCCAATTTTCTCGGGAGCATTCAAGACGAGAGCGACGAGCGTATTCGTCCGCAATGGCTCCCGCTTGTTGCAGCTTGGTCTCGATCTCTCTGACCAATCCTTGTGTTGCCTAGAGGGTGATGTCGTCCGGAGATAGAGCGTGTTGCACACCGGTGACTTCAGCCAACTGGGTAGGGACCTTAATCATGGCTAGTTGAAAATGTTGAAAATATGCCAGTTGAAAATGTGTCTACAATAAAATACTTAGGCGTCCTCTTACACACAACCTCTCATGGAGTGCTCATGTTGAGGCAGTAACTAGTAAGGCCTCAAGAGCCCTAGAATTCATTAAACGTAACTTGCACTCTGCTAACCAGTGCACCAAACTTCTGGTATACATAACTTTAGTTCGCTCAAAAATGATATACGCCGCCCTTATTTGGAATCCTAACCAGCAATACCTAATTCATAAACTTGAAGCCATCCGAAACAAGGTAGCCTGCTTTATCACAAGGAAATATTCACGGGTCTGTAGCATAACAGCTATTAAAACGTCATTGAAATTGCCTGAACTAGAAAAGTGTAGGTTTATTGCACTGCTGTCTCATTTCCACAGGCTTTATTTCAGTGATTCATCGTTCTTAGTCACAGATTAAACCAGCTCATCGCATTTTTTCAGGCCTGGATCATGCATACAAAATACAACCCATGTTTGCGCGTACTAACTTCCTTCGTGACTCACCACTGTTTCTTGCAATTTATCATTGGAATAAGCAACCAAGCGATGTTGTAACTGTGCACGATGATGACACATTTGTCATCAAACTAAACGAGATGTGGAATGTCGAAATGTGAAATTTTGTAGATTTCTTTTGTTTAGTTTAGTTCCAATATGACCTGTATTATTACATGCCATATTTCATGCCTTACTGAGTGCTACATGTATTACCATGTTTCATGTTTCTTTGCATGCAGACTTCTTGTGCTTTTTGGATTTTCCTTTTTTTTCATGTTCTGTGTAAATATTCCTTTTGTAAACATAACCCTGCAGAATTGTAACTACCCTCCCCTTATGTAATGCCTCCATGGGCCCTTAGGGTATATGAATAAATAAATAAATGGTCAGATTAGATAATAGTGGTGGAAGGACTGCTCCCTGTGGGGTCCCTCGTGTACCTAGTTGATATGGGGCACGTTCTGCGTCTTGTAGCCGAATATAGAATTTGCGATGTGTGAGGAATTGTTTGATATAGTACTCGTCCAGTGGAAAGACGGTGTCGAGCGTCCCATTGCTTATGCTAGTCGCATTTCGTCATCTGCGGACGCTAACTACTCGACCACGGAGAAGCAATGCCTTGCTGTTATCTGGGCGATATCAAAGTTCCGACCGTGTCTATGTGGTCCTCCGTTCATAGTCATTACAGACCATCTCGGTTGGCTGATCAGTCTCAAGGACCCTTCTGGGCACCTCGGTAGATGAAACTTGCGCTTTCAAGAATTTGATGGAACAATCGTCTACAAGTCTGGCCGGAGGCACGCTGATGCCGATTGCCTTAGGCGTGCTCTACTTGCAACGTCAAGGGATGGTGATACCGAAGGCCGTTTTCTTTGCGCTGTTAGTGAATGTGACTTGGCCCACCAACAGCGGAGCGATTCAGAGCTTGAACAACTTATCAAACACCTTCGAGGCCACAGATGGAGCCCTCTGTGGGCATTCGCGCATTCTGGATCATTCTGTCTCCGTAACAACTTCCTCTACAAAAAGAACTTGGAACCTTATGCGACTGAACACCTGCTCGTCGTTCCAGCAGTGCTGCGTGCGGACATTTTCTCTGGCTGCCACGATGAGCCTTCGTCCGGTCACTAAGGATTCGCGCCTACCCTTGCCGGTATTGGTCAACACTACTACTGGCCAAAGCTCACCCAGAATGCCAAGCATTACGTAAAAACGTGTCGTAAAAACGGCGTCGAAAAGCCCTACATATGCGCCGAGCTCGTTTCCTGATGTTGCGCCCCCATCACATTCAACAATTCCACATGGACTTGATTGTAGAAACAGAATTTTGTCCCTTGAATTTTGGAAAAAAAAATCTGTTTCACCGAATGGGCGAAGCAGTGAATGCGATAGCAACATGTCATAATGTTATACAAACTAAGGCTAGCAGCTAACTCTTTTTGGTCTATTCTGGCTTAACTCTACAAAAAGCTGGTGTATGGAAATACGGCCGCTCCAGGAAGAGAAGCGGTGTTCGTGCATCTTCTCGCCGGCGTCCCTTGACGCTCCATCTGTCACGATTATCTCGGGGGTGCTTAAAATATTGGATCGCGAGAGTGAGACGGGCACGGGAGACCGTGACGGCAAAAACAAAGATTATAACCAGCAAAAAGACAACATAAAAAGCGTGAATGAGACTGAGCGATCCAAACAAAAACCTATTTACATTTGCAAAATCTCAGTTCATGCCCACAACTGAAACTAGCCAAACAATGCGTTTTAGCTAGGCTTAGACACGTCTCTTCAGCCCAGTCTGGCGACTCTGGGCCTTCGGTAATAGAATGTTCTTACAGTTCGTCGCGACGACTTGATGTTCCTACCGCGTCAATCTCTCGTCGAGACCGTCGCCGACGTCCTCAATAGGCCCCCAAATTCATCGCCGGTTGCCTTGGTCCAGCCTCCTGCTTGCTCTCGTCGTGTGTGTCCCCAGTAGTCTTCTCCGTTCTCGGTCCGTCGAGGTTAGGCCTAGCTGGGCCTTGGTCCCTTGCTTCAGGACTCCACAGGTGACGGGCGCCTCCTTGACTGAACTGTGGTCTACAGCCGTCCTGCCGAGAAGAGAAGGGCTGCTGGCGATCCCGGAACTGCCGTATTGAGGGGCGACGGGTCCGGGCAGCCTCGCTTGGAGCCTTGCAAAGTCGACGGCCACTCCCCGGGCCTTGCGTGCCGCCACCTCCAGAACCGAGTACCAGCCGATCTCGCCGCGGGTGCGACGCTTGCTTCTTCCTCGATCTTCTCCGCCCGGCGCCCCACAGCACAGTGCCTCGATCATGCTTTGTCGTTCACCATCACGGCTCGGGTCGCATGCCACGAGCCCCTAGCTGGCCAATCATCTGCGTCGACGTGGCTGGTGCGCGTGCCATCGGGTGACATTTTGGTTCTCGCGCACTGTCGCCGCGCTTCCACGTTTGGCACGCGCCACGTGCCCCTCCTTTACTCATCACACCATCGCCCAGCCTATGATGGGCGGGTCGTTTCCTTTCTGGTTGAAGAGCAAATAACGCCTGGCCTCGCCGCTGGGGTGATGTTATCGCATGTGCCTTACGCGACACAGAGAAGGCCAGCTTGTTTCATCCCAGCTTCAGCCATGTTCCTCACCAGCGCACGCGAGCTTTTACTCGCGGGTACAACACACAATGCACGCCGCGCTGTGGTCGATTCAGACTTTATACGGAACAGTACGCGACGTTGAAAAGCTGTCCAGAGTGTCCATATAATTGTTATCGCAATAAAAAAATATACAGAAGACGTGGAAGATGGACCGCCTTCTGATGAGCTATATCGTCTCCACTGTAAAGTGCTCGTCCGTTGGAAGAATCTAATAACCCGACGCCTTTTCCATTGCTTTGGTTCTCGCCATACTCTTCTTACAAGTGATATCTCCTCGCCACATATTTGTTCATAAAACACGCGTACAATGTAAGTACTAAGTGTTCAGCCTAGCAGGATTTCGCTCTTGTTTCCTACGCCCTGTTATCTCCGCTTTCGCAGTTGGAAACGCAAAAAAATCTATTGAAATTAAATGTTTGCGCACCATATATAGTCACGCGAGACAAGGAAGAAACGGCGGGCGACTCCATGGCAAGGCAAGGTGTGGGACAATTCACAGCTGATATTTTTCGTATATGGAACAATCGAGAGTGCGTACCCTAATGATGTCACGTGAATCACTGTTGTGGCGTCACGAAATGCGCCAAAAAGGCGAGAAACGCCAAGAAAGAATAACGCGGTCGAGTTTGTATTTTCAGAGGCTGTTTTGGGGCCCTTTATTATGGACACTCTGGACAGCTTTTCGCCGTCGCCGTACTGTCCCGTATAATGTCCAAATTAACAACACTGCTTCGCGCATGCTATGTTGTACCCGCGAGTAAACGCTCGCGTGCGCTGTCGAGGAACAAGGCTAAAGCAGAGATGAAACAAGCTGGCCTTCTCTCCTAATTTTTTGCCTGCAAGGTTATAGCGCAAGCTTGAAGCGCTTTCTGTTTCTCTCACTTGTGTTGGGAGTTGTGAAAGCTTTGTGACGTCAAATTGAGACCTGGAAACAGAGGGCGTGCTGCTTACCGAGCTCCCGCCACTCAGCGGCGGCTGTGAACAGTCGATTACATGGACACATCGAGGACAGCTCCTCGCGTGATGTGCTGTATTTTATGTCCAGATTCCCCGTTCATATTAAAAGAAAAGACAAACGGCGGCGCGCCGCAATTGTAGCGCAGCGACGGCGGCGGCGTCCTCCCTTTCGGGTCTTCGGCGGCGGTGCGAGTGGCGTGAGCAAAAACACGTGGCGGCGGCAGCGTGGCGTGGCGGCGCATAGATCTAACGGAGAGGATAAACAAGACGCGCGCTGACATGTTATCTATCCACGTTGACCAAGACCACAAAAACTAGGATGACGTTGTGCCGTACATTGCGTTTGCTTACAACCCTGCGGTTCAAGAGACTACAGGGTTCACCTCTTTCCGGTGGCTTCACGGCCGAGAAGCCATCACGATACTGGATGCCATGCTCTTGCCCGACAGCTGTGATATTACCACCGATACGAACGACTTTATCCGGCTCGCAGACGCAGCTCGCAAGTTTCACCGGAACAAATCCAAAACCAGCAACGCATCGACTCACAGAGGTATAATTCTAGTCATAGCGAGGTTATTTATCAACCCGGTGATCAAGTGTGGCTGTGAATTCCCATTCGCCAAAGGGGCCGCTCGAAAAGGTTACTCCACCGCTTCTTCGGTCCTCGTAGAGCTCCACGTCGCCTCAACGACGTCAACTACGATGTCCTGCCTGAAGGCACGGCTCGGCGATCCCGTCGTTTACAGCAAGCAGACATTGTGTATATTTCGAGGATGAAGCCGCACTACCTATGTTGACTGTTCGTCCAGTCTACTTGGATGATCGTTGGAACACCTCGACACTTGTGCGTGATATGTGTGTGCGAGTGCGATTAGTTTCTGTTCTAATCATCATTGGACCGTGGGGACGATGGTTCTTTTTAATAGAGGGGTAATGTCACGAGCATGGGATGAGATCGCGCCATGCCACTGTGTGTATGTGCCACTGTGAAACAGAGGAGAGGACAAGGACGTGGAAAAGTCGAGGAAGTCGTGCTTTCCTCTGATCGGTTCAGGTCGACGTCCTGGAGTTCCGATAGACAGACGCTCTGTACTATTTGTAATGACTTGACAATATAGTGGAAAGCATTAAGCCCACAGCTTGTTTCCGACAAGTGGGATAAGATGATCGAAGGCACCCCGCAGGTCAAGTGCGAGAACTACTTTATCATTGCGCTCGACAAGGTCGAGGATTTCATTGGGAAGTTGTAGCAGGACATCGTCAACAGGCCGGTGTGGGCGGAAACCGTACATAATGTCTGTAAAACTGTTTTGCTCTTTCAGGAATGCCGACAATTTGTCGCGGACCCATACTTCCAACAGCTTCTCATCATCATGTCATGGACCCATAGTCTTCATCGGCTTCCCCATACACGAAGTGAGGGAAATGGGTCGGAGTTTGTCGGTGTTGATGGTTTCACCCGGTTTGGGAATGAAAGTTACTACCGCCGCTCTCCAATCGATCGGGTGGGGTGTGCCTACAATCGAGATAGTTGTGACGAAATCGACCAGCATGTCGGTGGCGGGATTAGGGAGGTCGACTAGAAGCTTTACCGTCACCTTGTACCGGCCCGGTGCTCTACCTTGTTTCATTTTAGCCAGGGCTGCTTTTAAGTCGTGAGCTGGAACGGTTGATCAAACTCGGACTTTTCGGAATCTGCACACGAGTACGCCTGATCACGGGGACCCTGGTGTGTGCTCATTTGTCGCGGAGTGCATCGGCGACATTGGACGTATCTGAATTACAGTTATATATAGCCCATTGAATGTGTTTTTTTCTCCGTACGGGTTTGTGCCGGATCGAAAAGGGCGCGGAAGAGGTGCCACGTAGTTCGACTCGACATTGGCTGAGCTACCATGTTGCAACGGTCCAGCCAATTAGAATCCATGAGTTGGGCCGCGTACTCAGCCCCCTGTCGGGTGATCTCCGTGATGCGAATTTTGAGTTGCCGATTGTATTTGTGACGACGCCAGCGGCGGACTGGGCAGTGTCTTGCCTCGCAGAACTGGAAGGGGCGGTTATCCACCGCTGGGTTCGTCTCTCAGGGTTTAACACTTTGCTCAACTGATATGAAGCTCGACATTAATTGCCGGCACCACGGTGAGTATCTCTGGTCCACTATCGACTGGGTGTTGTTGGGTAACAGGTGTCTCAGCTTGCGACTGCTTCTGCGCAGAGCTGATAGACGGAGCGATCAAGGCGACGGTGAGTTAAGGCAAATTTATATACATATATACAGAGGCGTTACATATTCGGCGCTGGGGCCGACAGCTTATTGGGCTCGCACAGCGGTGCGACGACGACCCGCGATTTCTTCGTTCGCTGTCTCGCTGTCTCCTCCTCTCTCCGCGCAGCTTGGTTCTTTTATAGCCCTGGGCGATCGCTTGCATCAGCCAGGAGCGCGAAGCCTCCAATCAGGAACCGCCGTTGGTCGCTGGCTCGAACCGGATCCGCGGATGAGAGGGCTTGCCGCACGTTGCGGGAGAGATTTCCTTCGGTTGCGTCAGACGCAGCGCCGGAGTTGCCGGGGATTGCGTAAGGCTCCCGCCTCGTTGCATCAGCTGGTGTGGACGCTGGTTGCGTCAGCCTCATCGCCGGAGTTGCCGGGGATTGCGTAAGACTTCCGCTTCGTTGCATCAGCGGGTGTTGACGCTGGTTGCGTCAGACGTTTTACCAGCTTGAATTCCTTGTCGAAGCAAGGAAGTTTGGGTTGGGAGCCCTGGCATAACAGCACCCCCGCCGCCAGACAATGCGCCGGAAAGACGAGCTGCTTCCACGTGGCTCGGATGCCGGGCGCGCTCGTTCGCCAGGTCCATCCAGGTTCACCTCCAGGGCCATGGGGACATTTTGGCTCCACGCTTCGTTCCGTGAACAGATCCCAGTCGCCAGGCCGGATCCCGGCTCCAGTGGCTTGTCGCCAAGATGTGTCGACTTGCTTTGCTCGTCTCTTCTGACGATCTTTCGTATCAGCACTTGTTGATCGTTCTGCAACTTGTCAAGAACGGTCCGACAACAGACAACACACGACACAAGCAAGTGCCCTCGGTCACCCGACAGAACACCAGACATAAATAGAATAATATATTCCTAACTACGTTTCTGACGAAATTTTGTTCCCTCTATATCAAGAGGCACATGTGAGACACCAAAACTCTTAAAAACAGAACTCAAAATATTACACGTGTAACAAACGCAATGAAACAGAATTCAAAATAATCTTGGCCCCTTGAGATCACTCAGGACGGAAGCGCTCAGCTGAGGCCGCAATGAGGACAAAATTTTGCCCCAATTTGCCAGCGAAAAACCGAAAGAATAGCCGAAGACGGCACTGATTAGAACGCGCGACTCAGTGCGTCTGCGTTCGCGTTTAGCTTTCCTTTCTTGTAACGAACGTTCAAGTTGTGCTGTTGGAGTATCATGCTCCAGCTTAATAACCGGCCGCTTTTGGACGACATGTTATTCAACCAGGTTAGAGGACAGTGGTCCGTTTCGACCACAAACTTGGAACCGGAGACGTAACAGGCCAGCTTTTGAACGGCCCACACGAGGCAGGCACATTCCTTTTCAGAGGTACTATACGCCTCTTCCCTGCAGCTCAGTTTTCGACTTAAATACAAAACTGGTCTTTCGTGACCAGTGTCATCTTCCTGGCACAATATAGCTCCCATTCCGCGATCACTCGCGTCGCACTGAATGATAAAGCCCTTGAAAAAGTCAGGCGCCATGAGAACGGGTTTTTCGCTTAAGGCTTGTTTAAGCTTGCAAAACGCATTCTCTTTCTCCGAGTCCCATGTCACTTTAACTGGCTCCGACTTTCGAAGTGCGACAGTTAGAGGGCTGGCAATGGTGGAGTAGTTTTGCACATAATGCTGATAGTATCCCGCTAGCCCTAAGAAAGCCCTTATCTCAGACTTGGTGGTTGGTCGTGGATAGTTCACGACTGCGGCTACCTTGATCTCTGAAGGTCGACGCCGGCCACGCCCCACAACGTGTCCCAGGTAAGACACCTCGCCGCATCCTAGGTGACATTTAGCAGGTTTCGCTGTAAGACCCGCTTCTTTCAACTTGTTCAGCACGACTCGTAAATGTTCGACGTGTTCTTCCCAGGTGTTCGAGAAGATGGCGACATCGTCGAGATACGGCAGTGCGAACTCAGACAGGCCATTAAGAACGCGGTCCATTAGACCCGAAAAGCAATAAGGCGCATTTTTCAGTCCAAAACTCAGCATAAGGGGACGATACGTTCCGAATGGAGAAACGAACGCGGCGCATCGGCTAGCACGCTCGGTAAGGGGAACCTGCCAATAACCTCGCACGAGGTCTAGCGTGGAAATGTAGTTTGACTTTGACACTGTTTCGACCCTTTCCTCTAGATTTGGTATCGGATAGGTCTGGTCTCGAGTTATGGCGTTAAGGCGCCGATAATCGATGCATGGCCTAGGATCGTTTCCCGGCACTTGAACCAATATTAGAGGAGATGTGTGGTCACTCTCACCCGGTACTATGACTCCCAACTCAAGCATTCTATCGATTTCCTCTTTCATGATCTGCTTCTGCACAGGGGAATATCGATATGGCTTACTACGGATTGGTTCCTCACATGTCAGCTCGATGTCGTGCTTAATAACCGTCGCTTTTCCGAGACGGCTGGAAAACACGTCTTTAAACTCAGAAACAATCCTCCTCAAGTCCTCCTTCTGGACTTGACTTAACCTTAGCTCCAGGTTCAACTGTTCCAACATCAACTCTGAACCCCTATAGCTTACATCGCTAGAAGTCAGAATTTCTGCTCCTTCCTCCTCTGAAGCATTCTTTTCCTTTACTCTCACTTTTACGCTTTCCGCTTTTATCGAGATGTCTTCACGCTGCTCTCGAATAAGCGTCGCTCGATCAACCCTCGACAGCTCACACCAACTTTCAGCTACAGGCTTCAGCGTATTGCCCGCCTCGCCCAACGGCGCCACTTCGGTTTCTCCGCCGACGGAGACGACGCTCTCCGCTTCAGCTGCAGGTGGCTCGAGTAACCCACCCGAGAGTTTTCTGTCCGAGGCTCGCTCGACTCGCTGCCAAGGTCACGCAGCTCGGCCACTTTTGCCGGTGGTGGCGTACTACATGGAACGAGATCAAGTTCCTGTGAAAGCTTCCGCGCTTGCGATCGCGTGAGGGCCATGTACGCAACGCTGGGAAAGAACGATTTACCCTGCTCTTTGAGAAGCTGCTCCGAGTTGTTCGAAAAAATATAAGGAAAACAATCTGGGAGAGTGGCAGACACAGCCGCTTCGGTGTGAAGCTTACCAAAAGAGCCTTCAATGATCACCGTAGCGATCGGTAAGCAAGTGCTCTGCTCCTCGGCGACCTGCCTGATCCATGCGCATTCTCCTGTCAAGTCGTTCGGAGACACTAATGAAGGGTGGACAACGTCCATAGTTGCCGCTGAGTCTCGAAGTGCTCGACACGTTTTCCCATTGACCCTAATCTCCTGAATATACGGTTCTAACAACCGCATGTTCTTTTCTGATTCACGGATCGTTGCGAAAGCAACCTTTTGTTTACAATTTACCGCGATGTTGCCCTTCTTTTTTGCAATTGTAACAGATTAGCGGCTTCCGTGACTCAAACGCCCGTGTAGTATCAGTGCGCTCTTTGGGAAGCTCACTCGACTTCTGCGCTTCCGTTTGCCCTTCCCTCACAGTCTCCTTCGTAAAAGACGGGTCTTTTCTGAAATTACGGTGCGGAGCATGTTTCCGGTCATCAGATTTTTTTGAGAAGCCCTCTTTTCTCTCAGCTTTTTCAACACGCACGGCCCTACTGTGCAAGTTTCTACGAGTGTAGTACTCTTCAGCTAACTCTGCTGCCTTGTTTAGCTGTACTTCTCCAAGCTTATCCTGCAGCCAAAGCTTGACATCATCTTCGATACAGCGGTAGAATTGCTCCAATGCTATGCACTCTACCACTTTATCGCGATCATCATAGACATCTTCGCCCTTGAGCCATTCAATTAAATCGGCTTTAAGACGAAACGCGAAGTCAACGTGTGACTCATTCCCCCTTTTTGCATACCGGAGCCTTTGCCGGAAAGCCTCGGGTGACAATTTATATCTTCCCAACAGGGCCTCCTTAACCTCGTCATAGCTCTCAAACGCCTCCCTCGACAAACACGTTATCACGTCGGATACTTCCCCGGGGAGAAGAGCTAACAGGTTCTGTGCCCAAAGAGACCGCTCGATGCCATTTCTATTGCAGACGTGTTCGAACTTTACGAGATACTTCGCCATGTCCTCGCCCACTACGAACGGTGGCAGTGGTCCCGAATTATATGTCCACTAGCCTGAACCGTCGCAGAAGCTACGCTAGGCGCTTGCGAACACTGACGGAGTGCCAATTCTATTCTTTTCATCTCGAGGCGCTCTTCGCGTTCCTCGCGCTCGCGGCGTTCTTGCCTTTCGGCTTCCTCGCGCTCACGGAGTTCTCGTCTCTCGGCCTCCTCGCGCTCGCGGCGTTCTTGCCTTTCCGTCTCTTCACGCTCACGAAGTTCTCGTTCTCGTCTTTCGGCCTCCTCGCGGCGTTCTTTGATATCCGCCCAGGCCTCATCGACTTCCTCAGCCGTTACTCCCTCCTTCTGCATGATCTCAAGGATCGCTTGCTTTCGCTTCGCACGGCCCAGAGTAAGGCCGAGTTCTTCACAAATTTCGATGAGTTCCTTCACTTTAAGGTTCTCCATCGTTCACACTAGCCTCTTGCTATTTGCCCTCGTTAGAATCTACTTGCCGTATCCCCTATAAGTCTACTAGAAAGACACGCGAGCAATTCTCAGCCTGCCGTGTTTACGCCCTCCGCATTACTTTGGTTTCAAAGCGATCCGACTTGGCTCGAAACAATCAAAGCTCACACCAATGCTTCACACAACCTTCTCTAAACTACGATAACCTGTGCTAGAGAAAACATCAGGCACTCACCGCATCGAGGTAGCTGACGCCGGCCGATCCCGCAGCTGCCATCCACTGTTGGGTAACAGGTGTCTCAGCTTGCGACTGCTTCTGCGCAGAGCTGATAGACGGAGCGATCAAGGCGACGGTGAGTTAAGGCAAATTTATATACATATATACAGAGGCGTTACATATTCGGCGCTGGGGCCGACAGTTTATTGGGCTCGCACAGCGGTGCGACGACGACCCGCGATTTCTTCGTTCGCTGTCTCGCTGTCTCCCTCTCTCTCCGCGCAGCTTGGTTCTTTTATAGCCCTGGGCGATCGCTTGCATCAGCCAGGAGCGCGAAGCCTCCAATCAGGAACCGCCGTTGGTCGCTGGCTCGAACCGGATCCGCGGATGAGAGGGCTTGCCGCACGTAGCGGGAGAGATTTCCTTCGGTTGCGTCAGACGCAGCGCCGGAGTTGCCGAGGATTGCGTAAGGCTCCCGCCTCGTTGCATCAGCTGGTGTTGACGCTGGTTGCGTCAGCCTCATCGCCGGAGTTGCCGGGGATTGCGTAAGACTCCCGCTTCGTTGCATCAGCTGGTGTTGACGCTGGTTGCGTCAGACGTTTTACCAGCTTGAATTCCTTGTCGAAGCAAGGAAGTTTGGGTTGGGAGCCCTGGCATAACAGTGTTTGTGTAGCTGGCCCTGAATTTTGTCCAATCGGGCAGTTTTGCATGGGCCTGTGGTCTTGTGAGTGGCTTGGTACATATTGTGGTGGCAATAATGTAGTGGTCACTACAGAGAAATTTCTCGGTGTTGCTTCAATGTTCATGGCGGATATTTTTCCTAAAGGACAGGTACGGACACGTATTACATGTAAAGGAGTTACCTATACGACTGGGTTGCGCTGGATCTGGGTGAAGAGTGAAGCCCAATGTGGGCGCAAGCTTCGCTAACTTGCGCTCACGTTTTTCTTCATATGTGTACCCCCATCAGGTGCTGGGAGCATTAAAGTCGCCAAAGATTCTGAGGGGATCCTCATTCGCGATCTTCAAGGCTCTGCTGAAGATATCTGCAAGTGTAACATTTGGTAGCATTAGGGGGCAGTAAATGTTAAGCATGTGCAATGGCCGGTCCTGTTTGCACAGCTGAAGGATCGTCGCCATTACATAGGCGAAATTTGCGCTACGACCCAAGTTACCCTGGGAGGCTGTGTAACTATATGTACACAAAGACAGCTCTGTGCATCCTGCTGGTACACCCGGTAGTTGGTAAGGGTGGCCCCGTTTCCTGGTTCCTCAAGGGCCAACACAGCAGGTAACTCGGCAGAAGTCGTAAGGAAGAAGTGTAGATTGGCTCGCTTGGTGCGTGCTTTGAATACGCGGCATTTCCACTGTACAATTTGAATTGAGGTCGAATTGCGTCACGGATGCTTCCTATTCCTGGGGGCGCCCGCCAGGATCAAGGGTAGATTTGGTAGTTTGTAGAGGGGATGTTTTGAGATCCGGTGGCTCCAAGGGGAGGAGCGTCCTCAATATTGGGAATGGTGTAGGTTACCTCCTCATCGTCGTAAGCGGTCTGACGCCTAGACGCTTTGAGGTGCAAGCTCGCGAAGATATTAAGCGGGCTAACACGTTTGGTAGCGTGGGTGAGTTGAGACAACTGTGTAGCTAATAAGACAACTGTGTAGCTAATAATTTCGTCGAGTACGGAAGTAAGTGTAGTATTGATTTGCGTCTCCAATGCGGATATTCGGGAGGTAGCTTGAGTTTCAAGCGCCCCGAGGTTGTGCACAGCCTGACATGAGGGAGCGGTGTCGCCCTCCGGCGCCTCTGCTGCGCGTGGCACAGAGGTGTGGTTGGGGGAATTTTGGCGGGCCTCCGCTATCATGAGGCGCTTCTAAAAATTTGCAACCTGCTCATGGAGAGCAGATATTTCTGTTTGTTTGGAGGATATTGCCGCTGCTGGCGATCGAGAAGGGGGAGTATGGGGAGGAGCTGCCCTGCCCGCGCCGCTCACCTGCGAGTTTTTCAGGATGACTTTCACCCAGGTCTTGGGGCCTCCGTTCTGTGGAGGTCCGGGCTGCTTCTCTGCACCGTCACCAGGTGACGGCGGCGCAGGATCTATTGATTTCCGGTGGGCGGAGTCACAAGGTTGTTCGTTGGTGTGTCGACGACCTCGTCCTTCGGCTTGGCCAGAAAGCGCTTGCCACGCTTGCGCCTGTTCCGCTTGAATTTAGGCCCGCGTTTTGGATGCGTGGTCTGGATATCGTGACATTTAGCCTTAACTGGCGGGCCCCCGTGGCATGGGCCCCGCCGCAAACTGAGCACTTTGGTTTGTATTCGTGAGGAGCCCGCTCCCTATCAACGAGTGGAGCCTGCTGTCTACTCGGGCCACACCTGTCCGGCGTCTGGCCGGGGCAGGCGTCCGGGTGGTGCCGACCATGACACATTATTTGCAGGCCTGAATGGTTCGCTTGTAAGGCTTCAAGTGCGCAAGCTCCGAGTCGTAATGCACGAAACTTGGTGTCGCTGTTTCTGCAAAAGAAAGCCGGCGGGAAAATTGTCACACTTCCGATGAAGGTAATCACGCCCTGGCATGGCTCGCCGATTCTAACGGCTGGTGGTTAAGTCATCACTCCGCTGGGAACTTGCACGAGTAGAGCTCGGATTTGCGGTTCTACCTTCGTAGCGAGTTCCTTGTGCTACGTGAATGTTCCCGCGACGTCATTCTTGGTGTCGACTTCCTGCAGGAGTATATGGGGCTGTTATTGATCTCCAAGAGCGTCGCATCCCGTTTTCAGCCGAGTGAGCAATCGATGGGCAGGACGATCAACTGCGTTCCGACGTTCTTCGTGTTTCCTCTGACAGTGTAACGCTCCCGCCACGAGCCAGTGTCGTAGTCGACGTCACATGCTGTGGATTACGAAATGTTGAAGCGGTCGCAGAAAGTAACTTGGAACACCTGCTGACCCAAGGTGTTTGTGCGGCTTGGAGTATCATACAGCTTCGTAATGGCCCATCTCCATTGCTTGTTAACAATTTCAGTAATGAACATCGACACCTTTTCTCGGCACTTTGTTAGCTTTTGCAGACGAAACAGCAAACGTTCGGAACTGCTTCACGTCTGAGGCAGTCGAGCCCGCAAATACGTCACTGGCCAATATCGTTATAAATTCTGACCCTTCGTCCAATAACCAGTCAGCACTGCGGAGGCTCTTGCTTGAATTTAAGTCATGCTTCGCCAGTTCTGAGGTGCGCCAGACTTCCATCACTAGGCACAGGATGACGCACTTACGATGACCCACGTCCGATACACCAGCAACCTTACCGCGCGTCAACGAAAGAACGCGAAGCGATTCGTACGCAAGTCCGGCAAATGTTCGACGACGGCATCATCGAACCTTCCAACAGCGCGTGGTCATCTCCGGTCGTCCTAGTCAAAAAGAAAGACGGAACACTAAGTTTTTACGTCGACTACCGGATGGTGAACAACGTGACCAAAAAGGACGTGTACGCGCTGCCACGCATCAACGACTCATTAGGTAGGCTACGTCACGCCCAGTATTTTTCCTCCCTGGATTTGAAAAGCGGGTATTGGCAGATTGAGGTAGACGAGAGAGAAAGCGAGAAGACGGCCTTTGTGGCCCCTGACGGCCTCTATGAATTTCGAGTACGTCCTTTCGGCTCGTGTTAAGTACCAGCAACTTTCGAGCGAATGATGGACACTATACTCTCTGGACTCAAGTGACAGACTTGTCTCGTGTAACTCGATGATGTAGTCGACTTTTCTGAAACGCTCCAGCAACACCTCCACCACCTGCGGAGTGTCCTAGAGGCTATTCGATCGGCAGATCTCACATTCAAAGCGGAAAGGTGTCATTTTGGTTATGAAGAGCTCATGTTCCGCGGCCACGTAGTGGGCGCCAGAGGAGTCCGACCCGATCCTGACAAGCTTACCGCTGTAGCCACATTTCCGGCTCCTACCGACAAGAAGACTTTCTGGCGCTTCCTGGGCTTGTGCGCCTATTATTGACGGTTTATTAAACGCTTTTTGAAGGGTAATTGCTTGGGCCAGTTGGTATATATTCATTGTTACGTTACTGCGCACCACTTCGAGGACGAAGACTGAAACCACACGAACACAAGCGCAAACTTACACCTAAATTTATTGGAGGGACACGTAAGCTTTTATGCAATCGCGTACCATAGTAATAAACAAACAAAATGAAAACATTTACAAAAAAAGGAAGATATATAATATTACAATACTGATAGACAGTCGTGCCGAAGAATCACACACCTATCGCATGTCCCGGCATTACATATTCAGATACGTTATTTCCTTCTGCATTAGTCCCAAAGATGCCATACTAACCCAGTTATCCCCCAGGCGAACAATCTCGCACGCCTAAATGATTTAACGAGTCATCTGATTACTGTGCCTAGCGACAACCTTACATTCACGGCTGGCATCCGCAATCTAGCGGATGCCAGCAAGATAGCGGGACCCTTGACTCGCCTTACAAGAGACGACACGCCATTTGTCTGGCGTAACAAGCAACAGTCTGCTATTGCCGAATAACGACAGCGTATGCAGTCAGCACCTGTTCTTGCACATTTTGACGATGATGCTGCGACAGAGGTGCATAGTGACGCCAGTAACTGGCCTCGGGTTTGTGCTCGTACAGCATCAAACGGAGAGGAAAGAGTAATAGCTTATGCCAGTCGCTCCCTGTCCCGTGCCGAGGCGAATTACTTGACCACGAAGAAAGAGTGCCTGGCAGTCGTATGGGCGATCACCAAGTTTCGCCCTTACCTCTATGGTCGTCCATTCAAAGTGGTGACAGACCACTATACCCTCTGTTGGTCGGCAAACAAACGTGAGCCGTCAGCACGACTGGCCCGGTGGAGCTTGCACCTCCCGGAAGTCTCGCCGGAAGCACGAAGACGGTGAAACGCTATTGCGTGCACCCATTCATCTTGTCAGTCAAGAAACAGAGGATGATGACAGTTTCGTGAGCACCCTTAGCTCATCGGACTTGAGCAGACGGCAGTGAGGCGATGCAGACATTTGACCGGTCATCAATTACTTAAAGGGTCGTCGCGTAGTTGTACCACGCCATTTATCCCGCGTGTTGACGTCATTCTGCCTCCCAGACAATTTCCTGTACAAGAAAAACACCCGTTTTACGAGCCGTGCTTATCTCCTCATGGTTCCGAGGAACATGCAGGATGACGTCCTCTTCGCTTGCCATGACGAGCCGACATCTGGCCACCTAGGCTACTCACGAACACTCGCCAGAGTAGGCGAGACTTACTATTGGCCCGGGCTTTCGGCAAGCGTCAAGCAGTACGTCAAAGGCTGTCGTGAATGCCAGCGCCGGAAGACATCATCGCGTAAACCGGCTGGGCTACTGCAACAAACTGACCCTCCTCATAAGCCATTTCTGCGAACTCTACTAGTAACTCCCCTCTGGCATTTCTAGAGCCGATACCATATTCTCCAACAGCATGATCTCGAGCCTGCTTCTTGCCTACCTTTGCATTAAAGTCACCCATCAGTACACTATACTGTGTCTTTACCTTACTCATTGCTGATTCTACGCCTTCGTAGAAGCGTTCAACCAGTTGATTATCATGGCTGGATGTAGGCGCGTAGGCCTGTATCACCTTCATATTGTGCCTCTAATTAAACTTAATTACGATACATATCACCCTCTCATTATTGCTATAGTATTCCTCTATATTGCCAGCTATCTTTTTATGAATAAGGAGCCCCACCCCTAGTTCTCTTCTGTCAGCTAAGCCACGATAGCATAGGACGTGTGCGTTCTTCAGCACTGTATAAGCCTCATGTGGCCACTTAACCTCACTGAGCCCTATTACATCCAATTTAACACCCTATAATTCTTCGAATAGTACGCTAGACTCGCCTCACTAGATAAAGTTCTAGCGTTATACGTAGCCAAGTTCAAATTCCAATGGTGCCTGTCCGGACCCAGAGATTCTTAGCACCCTCTGCTGCGTCGCAGGTCTGACCACCGCCTTGGTGAGTTGCTTCGCAGCCGCTGCGGCTGAGGGCCGAGGGTTAATTGCTGTATTCATGTGGGAGAAAACGGGCTACTCGTAAGTAGACGTGGAGAAGTCCTAATGGCGAAACTAAAACTGAAATATACTTCATAATGTGAGTCCACCCGGGCATTGTACATGATGTGGAAGTAGTTAACAAGATCGGATGCAGTGACCATAGAATGGTAAAATTTAGAATTCAACTAGACTTGACGAAGGAACGGCAGAAACTGATACGGAAGAAGCCGAATAATGAACTACCTCTGAGAGGGGAAGTACAGGAATTCACAGTTTCACTTCAGAATAGGTACAGGGCTTTAAACGAGGAAACCGAACTTAGCGTTGACGCAATGAATGATAATCTGACCAGTATCATTAAGTAGTGTGCAGTGGAAGTCGGGGGTACAGTCGTTAGACAGGACACTGGTAAGCTATCCCAAGAGCCGAAAAACATCATTAAGAAACGTCAAGCAATCAAAGCCTCAAATGCAACAGACAAAATAGAGCTGGCGGAGCTTTCGAAGTTATTCAATAGGCTTAAAGTAGCCGACATAAGAAAGTATAATATGGAGAGAATTGCGCATGCTCTAAAGAATGGAAGAAGCCTCAAAGCTATGAAGACAAAACTGTGCATAGGCAAAAATCAGATGTATGCATTAGGGACAAGGAAGGCAAGGTCACAACCAATATGAATAGAATAGTTGAGGTAGCGGAAGAGTTCTACAGAGATCTGTACTGCAGCCGAGACAGTAAGGATGATAACGCAAGAAGCAGTAATACCCCAGAAGATTCTGACATCCCACCAGTATTGACAGGAGAAGTAAAGAAAGCCGTAAAGGAAATGCAAAGAGGCAAAGCCGCTGGTGAGGATCAGGTGACATCAGACCTGTTTAAAGACGGTGGAGAGATTATGTTAAAAAACTGGCCACCCTGTATACGAAGTGGCTCTCCACGGGGAGGATACCAGAATCTTGGAAGAATGCCAACATCATCTTGATCAATAGGAAAGGGGGCGTCAAGGACCTGAAAAAGTACAGGCTCATCACCTTACTGTCCGTTGTCTACAAGCTATTTACAAAAGGAATTGCTAACAGAATTAATACGACATTAGACTTCAATCAACCAAAGAACCAGGCAGGATTTAGTACAGGCTTCTCAACAATAGACCATATTGTCACGTGGTCGTGACGTCGACGAAGGCAGCAGCCAGCACGTCAGAGATGAAACTCTTTATTTGGCCGAACTTGTGGCCGGAAAACTGAAAGCAAGTCAAACTACAGCAATACACTGATAGCGGCGAACAGATATCGATCAACTGACAAGCGGTGAAGCGCGTCGGCATTTATACACATGCCGTCGAATATTCCAGTGTTATCGCTGCTTGTCGCGCAAGTTCTAGAATAAGCTCGAGTGTTTACGTCTTTGGCGCAATATTAACAAAACGATCTACAATAATCGCAAAGCTTCTCGAACAATAGAGGCGCGGTTTGCGCTGAGCATTGCTGACACTCTTTGTGGGCGAAAACCGAATACAGAAAATGTGATATCAAGAAATGCACTTGGCAATGCCCCCCTCTGAAAAAGCATCGTCCCGATGCTTAAAACAGAACACGGTGGGGGAGGGGGGGGGGTGGTGGCCAATGCATGCAACAATAAATAACAGCAATAAAGCAAGAAAGTACAATAAACAAGCAAAAGCAAGATAGTACAACAAAAAGCACAAGCAAGAAAGTACAATAAAGTAAAAGTACAGTCCTCAGATTCACTAACGCGTGTAATATGGTTTGATGCGCACGGCATGGACGACTTCAGGTCGCGCACGGCGCCGCTAAGAGTTCGTAATGCCGTCAGGGACAACCTCGTAGTCGAGTGCGCCGAGGCGTCTAAGTAACCTGTACGGTCCGAAGTATCGTCGAAGAAGCTTCTCACTGTGTCCCCGTCGGCGTATTGGCGTCCATACCAATACACGGTCACCGTGTTGGTATTCCATGTGGCGTCGTCGTAGGTTGTAGCGGCGGCTGCCATTCGTCTACTGGTTGTTGATCCGTAGGCAGGCGAGCTGTCGTGTTTCTTCGGCGCTCTGTAGGTAGGTGGTCACGTCGATGTTTTCCTCGTCGGTCACGTTTGGTAACATGGCGTCGAGCGTCGATGCCGGGCTCCATCCGTAGACCAACTTGTATGGCGTCATCTGCGTCGTTTCCTGTACGGCCGTGTTGTACGCGATGGTCACGTACGGAAGGATGGCGTCCCACGTCTTGTGTTCGACGTCGACGTACATGGCGAGCATGTCGGCGATGGTCTTATTTAGACGCTCGGTGAGGCCGTTGGTCTGTGCGTGGTACGCGGTGGGCCGGTGGTGCCTTGTGTGGCTGTATTATAAGATCGCCTGAGTGGGGTCAGCCGCAAACGCCGTACCTCTGTCGGTGATGAGAACCTCTGGGGCGCCGTGTCGAAGGACGATGCTCTCAACGAAGAACTTGGCTACCTCCGCGCCACTGCCTTTGGGCAGGGCTTTTGTTTCGGCGTAGCGGGTGAGGTAGTCGGTGGCCACGACGATCCATTTATTTCCGCAAGTCGACGTTGGGAACGGCGCCAGGAGGTCCATCCCGATCTGCTAGAATGATCGCCGAGGAGGCTCGATCGGCTGAAGGAAGCCTGCTGGTCTTGTAGAGGGTGTCTTCCCTCGCTGAGAGTCTCGGCACGTCCTTACGTAGCGAGTGACGTCGGCGGCAAGGCGCGGCCAGTAGTACTTTACCTGCACTCGTGCGAGCGTGCGAGTAAGTCCGAGGTGTCCAGCCGTCAGGTCGTCGTGCAGGGCATGCAGAATTTCTGGTCGCTGTCCCGAAGGTACAACGATAAGGTAGGTGGCTCGGGCCGGAGAGAAGTTCTTCTTTACGAGGACGTTGTTGTTCAAGAAAAATGATGCCAATCCTCGCCTGAACACTTTTTGGACAACGATGGTCCTGCCCTCCAGGTATTTCACTAGGCTCTTCTGTTCCGGGTCGGCTCGCTGTCGTTCGGCGAAGTCGTCGGCACTTATGGCTCCCAAGATGCTGTCATCATCGTGGTCCTCGGGCGGTGGTGGGTCGACGGGGGCACGAGACAAGCAGTCGGCGTCGGAATGTTTTCTTCTGGACTTGTACACGACGGGAATGTCAAATTCTTGAAGTCTTAGGCTCAACCGTGCGAGGCGACCTGAGGGTCCTTCAAGTTAGCTAGCCAAGACAAGGTGTGATGGTTGCTCACAACTTCCAAGGGCCTGCCCTAGAGGTAGGGGCCAATCTTTCGCGTAGCCCAAAAGATGGCTAGGCACTCCTTTTCTTCTGTGGAATAGTTGGCCTTTGCCTTAGACAGGGACCGGCTAGCATAACTGATAACCCTTTCCAGTCCGTCTGTCCGCTGCACAAGGATGGCGTCGAGGCCTACGCTGCTTGCATCGGTGTGAATATCCGTATCGGCGTATTCGTCGAAATGCGTAAGTATCGGAGGCGTCTGCAGGGATCGTTTCAGGACGCAAACTTGCGCTGTTTGCGTCCTGAATTCGACGTCAGTCTTCGTGAGTTGCGTTAGTGGCTCGGCGATCCGTGAAAAGTCTTTGACAAAGCTTGTGTAATAGGCGCACAAGCCGAGAAATGGGCGCACGGCCTTCTTGTCGGTGGGTGGCGGCAAAGCAGCGATGGCAGCTAATTTCTGCGGGTCTCGGAGCACTCCAGTCTTGGTGATCACGTGACCAAAAAACAAGAGCTCCTCGGACGCGTAGCGGCCCTTTTCTGGCTTCAGGGTGAGCCCGGAGTCCTTGATTGCTTGAAGTACGAATTGAAGTCGCTGGAGGTGTTCGTCGAAGTTCGAGGAAAACACAACGCCGTCGTCCAGGAAAACAGGGCAAGCCTGCCACTTCAAGCTAGCTAATACAGTATCCATGACTCGTTCGTAAGTCGCAGGTGCCGAGCAAAGACCGAAGGGCATGACCTTGAACTCGAACAGGCCGTCCGGTGTTATGAAGGCAGTCTTTTCTCGGTCCATCGAAGAAAAGTACTTCGCGTTGTGGAGTCGATCTAGGGCGTCGTCTATACGTGGCAGAGGGTACACGTCCTTTTTCGTGATTTTGTTCAGGCGACGACAACCGACGCAGAAACGTAGGGTCCCATCCTTCTTCTTCACTAACACCACGGGTGACGCCCACGGACTCTTTGAAGGCTGGATGATGTCGTCGCGTAGCATTTCGTGGACTTGTCTCTTTATGGCCTCACGTTCTCGCCTGGTACTTTCTTCTGTTGTGATGCAATGTCTTGCGACCGGTGTCTGCCGAAGTCTGGACGACGATGAAAAGCACTTCTTCTATCGCAGAAGCAGGGTTTGAGCTGGTCTTGCTTGATCTTCTGAAGGCTCGGGTTGACGTCAAAATTTGGTTCTGGACCTCGATTCGTCGAAGCAGGTTCGGCAGCATCGAAAGGGCGAAAGCATTGCTGGCGGCCACACATTCGTCGATGTAGGCGACCGTCGTACCAATGTTGAGGTGACTATATTCCGGGCTGAAGTTTGTCAGTACTACCTTCGCTCTAGCGTCACGCAACTCGGCTATACCTCTTGAGACACAAATTTGACGGTTCAGGAGTAGGTGCTGATCGCCCTCAATGAAGTCTTCAAGGTTGGCAGGTTTTTCGGTTCCGACGGAAATAATGACGCTGGAGCGCGGCGGAGCGGTCACCTGCTCTTCTATAACATTCAATGCACAGTTCCCTGGCGTCGCGTGGGGCGGGAGCGCTTTGTCTGACGTTAGTGTTATCGACTCAGACCTCAGGTCGATGAGGGCGCCGTGGTCACTTAGGAAGTCCATTCCAAGTATCACAACCCTGGTGCAGTTTTGTAGCATTACATAGCTCGCAGGATAAGTCCGGTTATTGATGGTGACTCTCGCGGTGCAGACTCCCGCCGGAGTTATCAGATGGTCCCCAGCGGTCCGGATTTCAGGGCAATGCCAAGCGGTCCTAACTTTCTTCAATCTTGTGGCGAATGGTCCACTGACGACGGAATAGTCGGCTCCATTGTCGACGAGAGCGGCGACGTTGTGGCAGTCGAATTGTACGTCGAGGTCGCTAATCCGTCGTCTTGCGTTACGGTTAAATCGCGGCGTCGTGTCACGACTAGGTCGGCTTGTCCCGCTGCTTCTACGCCACGTCAACAGGTCTTCTTTAGGGACCGAGGCTTTCTCGTCAGGGCTTCGTCTGCTTCACGTCGTGTTCTGCAGGTCTCGTCGCGTAGTCGTCGTCGGCGGCCGCGGAGGATCTTCAGCATTTCGTCGTACAGCAACCGCACCTCTATCGGCTGATGCCCTTAGTTTCCCGGATACGGGCTAGGCGACCGGCCCCGGCTTGGTCCAGTGTGCTGCCGACATGTAGCGACCGGACGACGGCGAGCGGGAAGGTCGTCGTTCTTGCCACTGTGTTCCGGTGAGGTAGTCGTCGATGTCACGAAGCCGTTCGCCTGACTGCGGGCGCGGCGCGTTGGCGGCGAATCCGCTTAGCCCCATCTCTCGGTACTGCCAGCGGCGGTACGTATGGCCGGCATCCCCGCAGTGGTAGCAGAGCGGGCGGTTGTCAGGGGTGCGCGAAACGTCGGTCTTTCGGGAGGTGTAGCTTTGGCCTGCAGGCGGGCGGGATGGCGTCGGAGGTGGCGGCTATGTGTGGCGACGGAACCGCGACGGCGCCGGGCGTTGCTGGTTGCGCGGTGTGGCGACAGCATGGCGGCAACGGCAGCATTGCTCATGCCTTCCGGCTCAGGTTGCGGCGGTGCCGCACCTCCCACCGAATGCTGAAGTTCCTCGCGAATGACGTCGGCTATGCAATGCACCTGGGGTTGCGATGCAGGAAAAATCTTTCGGAGCTCTTCGCGCACGACCGCCCTTATCGTCTCACGCAAGTCGTCAGAGCCCAGCGCATGTGCTTCCCCGCAGTGCGTCGTCGGCATGCGGCGGTCGTATTGCCTCGTACGCATTTCTAGGGCCTTTTCAATCGTTGGGGCCTCCGAACTGAACTCCATGACTGTCTTGGGCGGGTTGCTTACAAGTCCGGCAAATAGCTCTTATACTAAGTACGGTAAAAAGTTGGGCGAGTTGCTATTTGTTCATGATGACTGAGGGGCGCGAGAAAACGGCACACAACGAAAAGAGCGCGTCGTCCCGTGTACTTCTTTTCGTTGTGTGCCGTTTTCTCGCGCCCCTCAGTCATCATGAAAGAGCTCTTGCTTCACTGCCCGCATCAGGAAGCGAAGCTGTTTTTCTTCGGACATAGCGGGGTCGGCATGCCGGATCAATCGGGTCATTTCTTCGGTGTACAGTACGGTCCACTTTTAGAGGGAACACGCGAGCGCGCGGCCGGCGGTACGCGGAGCGCCAACTGCTGGCGAGATTTGGAAACCTGGAGCATGCGCATAAAGGCGCAAGGGCGGTGCTTGCCGCCGTTCGTCTGCTACTTACCGCCCCTGCGCTTGCCGTGCGCTGGATAGCGCGTTCGTTTTTCTGCGGCGCGATTCATGCCCCTGTGCTCTCCCTGCGGCTCGTCGGGTAATCAGCGCGCAGAACAAAAAAAAAGTACCGTTCGTTTATTGCTGTGGTTTCTCGGCAGCTTTGACGCGATTCCATTGATGGCCACAGCGGCTGAATTTCGATTACGGGCGAAATGCAAAGAAAAGCCATGTGCTTATAGTATTTAGAAGCACGTTAAGGAAACACTTGCGATTGAAACTAGTTCGAAGTCTCCCAATACGGCGTGACACCGAATGATATCCTTGTTGTGGCTTGAAATACCCCAGGAAATGTTAGTTATAACTCTCGTGATTTTTTAATCGTTAAGGCAACATCGCCAGAATATGCGATGACGTGCACTTTTACGAAAATTATTGCGTTTCACCAACACGTGCGATGAAAAATGCTGTGCGTGGAACGACGTGGAGTAAACGAAGAAGACAAAATTTATTCGTCGTATTTGTGTGACAGAGTATAGGTGAGCCAGGCCAGATCTATAGCCTCGAAACATTTTAAAAATGCAAAGCTAATGAAACATGTCTCTGCCCTGTGAAACGCGAAATAAAATGCAGATCTGTGCAAGCAAAGTAGGACTAAGCTCGACATACCAGGCATTGAAAAAAAAAATTACACTCGTAATGCCGATGATTACGCTGATAATCGCAAAAAAAAGTAGGCTGTTTAGGACTCGGGTTTTTGGTTTCATCGTTTTGGGGTGTCTAGAGAAATGTGTGGTGGATCCTGGGTCTTCCATTCTCATATGAACCTAAGTCACTTCGTGCTCCAATAGCGTGCCCTAGACTTCGTTCAGTAACGGGTGACGTCACCTTCAGCGTCGACTACGGCCTTCATCCTTTCAGGCAGAGACCTGTACAGTGCTTCTGTGAAGGATGAGTCGCACTTGAGCCGCTCCCACTCTTCGTTAACCGCAGCCCAGAGGTCATCCGCAGATTTTCCATGAAGACCTAGACGGGAAAGAGACGTCTTCATCCTTCCCCACACATTTTCTATTATATTCAAATCAGGGGACTGTGGGGGCCACATGAGCACAGTCACTCCGCGCTGCTGTAGTAGGCGATCGACCTTTTTGGCGGTGTGCACCGGCGAGCGGTCGTGCTGAAAAATGCAGTCATGCTGCGGTGTGATGTGACTGGTGATGTGCGGGAGGCCGACGGTGTCCAGAATATTTCTGTATTTGTCCGCTGTGAAGGCCCCTTGTATGCGCACGAGGGGTCCGAGGCCGTCACGGGTGATGCAGCCCCAAACGCTCACCACAGTCCGTCCGCTTGCTGCTACTCGCTGAACAAATTCAGGCCTGAACCTATATAGTAACAAACACGAACGAAAAAAAAAAGTTGTAGAAGGCTGTATTGTGCAGCACTCTTGTCTTGCAATGCCAATCATGTTATAACGGAAGGAACTACGAGCCGAAACAGCAAACTTAACATTATTATTACGGCGAAAATGCTGAGGCCCGGATACTTAATTTAGGTGCATTTTAAAGAACCTCAGGTGGTCCAAATTCCCGGAGCCCACCACTATGGCGTCACTCGTAATCATGTCGTGGTTTTGGGACGTTAAACCCCGGATAATATTAAGATTATTAATACGAAATTCAGGGTTTCATTCTCGGCCGCAGATACCTTGATATTTCTGGTGCAAACATGTTTTCCAACCCACGCATGTGGCAAAATGGGCGTATGATAAGTAGCGTATAATTTCTAAACGAGTTCCGGTCGCGGCGCTTGGGTGCGTTAAAACTCAAATTTACAGTTTGCTTTACCATGGAAGTTGTAGCAACGTTCGGGAACTAGAGAAGATTTAAGAGAATTCGAGCATACCGAGTTCTATCTGGACGCCAGACACGGGCCCTCTGATCCCATTTGGTCGTGAACGTGCACTCGTCGCTGAAGACCACTCGGCCCCAATCGTCAGGGGACCACGCTTCATGCCGCTGGGTAAACGACAGGCGCTTTGACTTGTTCACGTTCGTCAGTAGCGGTTTTTGCACTGCCATCCTGCTCTTCAGTCCTGCTTCAGCCAGCCGTCGCTTCACAGTTGTTTTTGAAGCGGTCAGTTGAAAACACTGGCGTATTTCACTAACTGAAGCTCGAGGGTTGTCAGCAACATATGCAACGATATTCATATCGTCTTCCTGAGTTGTCACTCGTGGCCTTGGTTTCCGAGGGGCGTCCTTGATCCTATTTTCATCTCTGAAGGCCTGGATAATTCTATTCACGGTCTTAAGTGGCCTCTTCACCATGGCAGCGACGGCGCGCTGGCTGTATTCTTTAGTGTAGAGCTCGACTATGCGAAGCCTTTCGTCCTCAGGTACCCTGGCCATGCCACTTTTAAGAACTAGCACAGCCAAAAATGCGATCAGCAAGGAAATGCGCCCCCAGCTGTGGAATTCTGTGAAAGCAATAACGAAGCCAGCACTTGCGTAACCTAGTGTCAGCGCTTATCAAAAAGTTAATCGTAAGCTTTCCACATACTTTTCGAACCAGCCAGCCGCTTTTGATAAGACAGGAAATCTGATGGTTGATGCAGCGAGCATAGCAAGCTTGTCTTTCCAACCATATAAATATACAAAGGCGCTAGCGCGCGCCGAGTGCGGGGGCGGAGAAGTAGCAGACGACGCGGGCACGAACCGCCCTTGTTATTCTATGCGCATGCTCCACGTTTCCAAATCTCGCCAGCAGTTAGCGCTCCGCGGACCGCCGGCCGCGCGCTCGCGTGTTCCCTCTAAGAGTGGACCGTACTGTACATCCCAATGCTTTCGTTCAGGAGCTGTACGCGGGTCTCCAACAGGGTTTCGGCTCTTTTCTTGCGGACGACGCTGCCGAAGGTGTCCAGAAATGCGGCGCGAAAAAGGTCCCAGGTCGTCAGCGTGGCTTCTCTGTTCTCGAACCATGTCTGAGCGGTGTCTTCTAGGGCGAACTACACGTGCCGTAGTTTATCTTCACTTGTCCAATTGTTGAAAACGGCGACCCGGTCGTACCTTTCCAGGCATTTCTCCGGATCTTTTAGCGATGACCTGTGGAAGGTTGGCATCTCCCGGGGCTGATGTAGCCGGATCGATGTTGGGGCTACTGGGGTGGTCATCGTTACAGTCCAGGTCACAGCGTTATGTTTCCTGGCGTTGCCGCGAAGGGGTCCGTACTCTGGCTTGAGTCCTAGCTGCCGGCGGCTAGTTCGGCGGTCTGGGATGTCTTGAAGTTCTTCTTTTTGACTACTTGGACTTGGATCCCGACTGCGTGTGGGCGTCCGGAACATGGACGAAGCAGCACCTCCACTAGATGTCACGTGGTCGTGACGTCGACGAAGGCAGCAGCCAGCACGTCAGAAATGAAACTCTTTATTTGGCCGAACTTGTGGCCGGGGAACTGTAAGTCAAACTACAGCAATACACTGATAGCGGCGAACAGAGCGTCGACCGTCGATCAAATGACAAGCGGTGAAGCGCGTCGGCATTTAGACACATGCCGTCGAATATTCCAGTGTTATCGCTGGTTGTCGCGCAAGTTCTAGAATAAGCTCGAGTGTTCACGTCTTGCGCGAAATCTTAACAAAACGGTCTACAATAATCGCGAAGCTTCTCGAGCAATGAGGCGCGGTTTGCGCTGAGCATTGCTGACACTCTTTGTGGGCGAAAACCGAATACAGCAAAAGTGATAACAAGAAATGCACGTCGCAATATTCATACTATCAATCATGTGATAGAGAAATGCGCGGAATACAACCCACCCCTATACATAGCCTTCATAGATTACGAGAAGGCATTTGATTCGGTGGAGACATCAACAGTCATGCAGGCACTGCGGAATGAGGGCATCGACGAAGCCTTTATAAACATAATGGAAGAAATCTACAGCGTATTCACAGCCACTATAGTCCTCCATAAAGACAGCGAAAGAATCCCAATCAAGAAGGGCGTACGGCCGGAAGACACGATCTCTCTAATGCTATTCACCGCGTGTTTACAGGAGGTTTTCAGGGCCCTAGATTGGGAAGAATTAGGGATAAGAGTTAATGGAGAGTATCTCAGTAACCTGCGATTCGCTGATGACATTGAATTGATGAGTAACGCGGGAGACGAATTACAGGTCATGATTACTGAACTGGATACGGAAAGTAGAAGCGTAGGTCTGAAAATTATTATGCATAAAACTAATGTGGAAAAATCTTGGCAGAGAACAGCGCTTTGCGATAGGTGGCGAGACATTGGCGGTTGTAAAGGTGTACGTCTACTTACGGCAGGTAGTAACCGCGGAGCCGAACCATGAGAGTGAAATAACTAGAAGAATAAGGATGGGATGGGGCTCATTCGGCAAGCATTATCAAATCATGAATGGTAGTCTACCACTATCCCTCAAGAGGAAGGTATATAAGAGCTGCATCTTACCGGTGCTTACCTACGGAGCAGAAACCTGGAGACTTATAAAGAGGGCTCAACATAAATTGAGGACGACGCAGCGAGCGATGGAAAGGAAAATGATAGGCGTAACTTTAAGAGACAGGAAGAGAGCAGAGTGGGTCAGGCAACAAAGGGGGGTTGGGGATATCATAGTTGAAATCAAGAACAAGAAATGGATATGGGCCGGGCACGTAGCACGTCGGCAGGATAACCGGTGGTCATTAGGGGAGCTGACTGGATTCCAAGAGATGGCAAACGCGTGAGGCGGAGACAGACAATTAGGTGGGCAGATGAGATTAAGAAGTTTATAGGTATAACGTGGTAGCAGAAAGCACAGGACCGGGTTGATTGGTGGAACATGGGAGAGGCCTTTGCCCTGCAGTGGGCGTAGACAGGCTGATGATGATGATGATGATGATGATGATGATGATAAGCCTTTGACCAAGTTGGCATGGACCTTATCGGCTCTTTCCTGCCTACCGACGGCAACAAATGGGTGATTGGCACAACTGACTATCTGACAACGCGTGCCGAGACAGACAATCCCACGCGCCACGGCTTCCGAAATAGCGTAGTTCTTCATGTGCCACATCGTACTGGGTCAAGGTGCTCCCTCTGCAGTCATAACAGCTTTCACTGCCCTGCTCATGGGTGAAGTTTTTCGACTAAGCATCACTAAACATCGAAAGACGACTTCCTACCATCCGCAGAGCAACTGACTTACCGAGCGACTAAATAAGACAGTCACAGACTCCATGTACATCGACGTCCAACACAAAACATGGGATTGCATTTTACCTTATGTGATGTTCGCTTATAAAACCGCCGTTCAGGAGACAACGCGATTCACACCATTTCGCCTTCTCTACGGCCGCGAAGTTCAGACAATGTTGGACGCAATGCTTCCTTGTCAAGACGCTGATCAGTTAACAACTGACGCCGAAGAATTGGCACAGCGTGCCGAGGAAGCTCGCCAGCTCGCGCGTCTGCACATCGGTCTGTAGCAACAGGCAGATGCACAAGCTTCAACGTCCGCCACCGAGACGTGTTCTTCAGTCCATGAGGCAAAGCTTGGGTGTGGACTCCTGTTCGCCGTCGTGGCCTCTCGGAAAAGTTGCTCAGCAGATACTTCGGTCCGTATAAAGTGTTACGCCGCGTGAGTGATGTAAACTACGAAGTGGTTCCGGACGCTGCGTCGTCAACGCGAACACAGCGAAGACAATCGAGCTCCGACATAGTTAATGTCGTGCGCAGGAAGCCTTTTTTTTGCGCGTTCATTATTTCTCCTAACGTTCATTTTCATTGTGATAGCAATTATATGGACACTCTCGGCTGATTTTTGCCGTCGCTGTCGTGCCCCGGGTGTGGATATGTATGCATGCATGTATATATATATATATCTATATTGTTAAGCGGTTTATTGGACGGGACTCGGCGACAATTCGCTATGGCGACAGTCCAGGCCAAAGCACGGGCTCCGAGAGCGAGCGGCGTTTATGAGAGGACGACCCACTAGGAGCCGCTGGAGAACGCAACCGTTTAACAGTACCAATTGCTTCGCCACAATTACCCCGGGTACGAAAAGGGAGCCGTCCGGCGACCTAACAGCTCGTCACTATGAGTGGGTCATAGTAGGCCTTGAGGCGCTCCACGTTGACTATGTCGCGTCCTCGACGGCGCATGTCCGAAGCTGGTTCGATGGGTTCGATCAAGTAGTTGACCGGGGATGTGCGCTCGACGACCCGGTATGGGCCTTCGTATTTCAGCAGCAGTTTTGAAGAGAGGCCACTTGCAGTGGTAGGGACCGAGAGCCATACGAGCGCTCCAGGGAGAAACTTGGGCTCAGAAGTGCTGGTGCCGTCGCGAATGCTCTTCTGCAGCTCTTGTTCCTGCGTCGTAAATGTCTTGGCAAGCTCGCGACACTCTTCAGCAAGCCTGGCTGTGTCAGAAATAGGCGCACACTCAGATGGATCCGGCTTGTATGGAAGTATCGTGTCGATGGTGTGCGACGGGTGGCTTCCGTACAGTAAGAAAAAGGGCGAAAAACCAGTAGTGCTCTGAGGGGCGGTATTATAGGCGTAGGTGACGAAGGGCAGAATGGCATCCCAATTGGTGTGATCAGCGGCGACGTACATTGACAGCATGTCGCCGAGCGTGCGGTTAAAGCGTTCGGTTAGGCCATTCGTCTGCGGGTGGTAAGCAGTAGTTTTGCGGTGAACAGCATGGCACTCTTTCAGAATGGCTTCCACGACTTCCGATAAGAAGACACGGCCTCGATCGCTGAGAAGCTCTTGGGGTGGACCGTGACGCAGTATGAATCTGTGTAGTAGGAAGGAGGCAACATCGCGCGCTGTAGCCGCTGGGAGGGCGGCGGTTTCGGCGTATCGCGTTAGATGGTCAACAGCGACGATGGCCCAGCGGTTACCAGCCGAAGTCAGAGGAAGGGGTCCATACAAATCGATGCCCACGCGCCCAAACGGACGGTTAGGGCAAGGTAATGGTTGTAGACCTGCTGGCGACACGTGCGTTGCAGGTTTTCGGCGTTGGCAATCGAGGCAGGAGCGAACGAAATTCTGCACGTAGCGGTACATCCCACGCCAGAAGTATCGTTGTCGTATGCGGTGGTAAGTTTTGGATACCCCAGAGTGCGCGCATTGCGGGTCAGAGTGGAAGGCTTCGCATATTTCAGAACGCAGACTGCGGGGTATTACTAGTAGCCACTGGCGGCCGTCGGCGTTGTAATTGCGTCGGTGCAGGAGGTCGTCACGAACGGCGAAATGGTGGGCTTGACGACGCAACGCGCGAGTGGATGGTGTTGCCGATGGATCAGTGAGCAAGTCGATCAGCGAGGTGATCCATTTATCCTTGCGCTGTTCGGTAGCGATGGTGTTAACGTTGATTGAAGCAACAGCCATGTGAGATACTGAGCAGAGGGCATTGTCGTCAGGCAAGGGAGAACGCGAGAGGGCGTCGGCGTCAGCATGCTGGCGTCCGTTGCGGTACAGCACGCGGATGTCGTAGTCCTGCAGGCGAAGTGCCCAGCGGGCGAGACGGCCTGAGGGATCCTTCAATGACGACAGCCAGCATAGTGCATGGTGGTCGGTGACGACATCAAATGGGCGACCATAGAAATAAGGTCGAAACTTTGTAAGGGCCCATATGATCGCCAGGCACTCTTTTTCCGTGACTGAGTAATTGGTCTCGGCTCTGGTAAGCGTACGGCTTGCGTATGCCACGACATATTCGGGGAACCCTGGTTTGCGCTGCGCAAGGACAGCGCCGAGGCCTACACCGCTGGCCTCCGTGTGTACCTCCGTTGGGGCCGTAGGATCGTAGTGGCATAGGATGGGAGGAGACGTCAAAAAACGACGGAGCTTTGCGAACGCGTCGTCACACTCGGACGACCACGAATTTAGGGGTCCGTTACTTCCAAGAAGCTTCGTCAGCGGCGATATGATGGTGGCAAAGTTTCGTATGAAGCGTCGAAAGTACGAACACAGTCCTACGAAACTGCGCAGTTCTTTTACGGTCGTAGGCTTGGGAAATTCGGCTACGGCCCGAAGCTTGGCCGGATCAGGAAGGATTCCGTCCTTCGAGACGACGTAGCCGAGGATTGCCAGCTGCCGTGCTGCAAAGCGGCACTTCTTCAGATTCAATTGGAGGCCGGCGTTGCGCAAACGCGTCAAAACATGCCGCAGACGTTGGAGATGCGTGGAGAAGTCCGGAGCAAAAACCACGACGTCGTCGAGGTAACACAAGCACGTGTGCCATTTCAAGTTGCGCAGAACGGTGTCCATCATGCGCTCGAAGGTCGCGGGCGCATTACACAGACCAAACGGCATGACGTTGAACTCGTACAAGCGGTCGGGCGTGACAAAGGCTGTCTTCGGTCGAGCGTCATCCGCCATGGGCACTTGCCAGTACCCCGAGCGCAAATCAAGAGACGAAAAGAATTCGGCTCCTTGCAGGCTGTCAATCGCGTCGTCGATTCGCGGCAGCGGATAAAACATCCTTGCGAGTGATCTTGTTGAGCCGTCGGTAGTCCACACAGAACCGCACGGAACCGTCCTTCTTCGCAACGAGAACAACGGGAGAGGCCCATGGGCTGTCCGAGGGTCGAATAACGTCGCGTCGAAGCATATCGTCCACTTGCTCGTTAATGACCCGGCGTTCTGCGGGAGACACGCGATATGGACGTTGCCGCAGTGGTGGTTGGGCGCCGGTGTCGATGCGATGCGTAACAGCGGAAGTGCGGCCGAGAGAAGTTTGCCCGACATCGAAAGAAGAACGAAATTCTTCCAGCAGGCACAGAAGTTGGGAACGCTGGACCGATGTGAGGTCGTCAGCAATGGAGGACCTAAACACATCAGCAGGTGACGAATCGGACGCGGAAACAGCACTGAGCGTACCGGAACTGGGACAGTGCGTGTCATCGGGTGCGTCCATAACTTGTGCGTCTTCGAGGGGTTCCACTCTGCCAAGACATTCCCCTCGCACCAACGTAACAATGTATGGAGATGGGTTGTTAACAAAAATAGCGGTGCTGCCCTGAGTGACTTGGACGGTCGCGAAAGGTATCAGCAAGCCTCTCCTTGTGCAAACGTGGTCAGATGGCGAAATGAGCGCAATGGTGTCGGGGAGATCGGCGCAGTCGACTGACACAGCCGTCGACGAGTTTGGAGGCACTTTGGTATCGTTTGACGAGGATCTTGCTCGATACCGATGAAGATCTTGCTCGATACCGATGAAGAGAACGGGGAGAGCTCGATTTCGGCTTGTGCGCAATGAATTACGGCGTCGTGGCGGGAGAGAAAATCCCATCCCAGGATGACGTCGTGAGAGCATGCAGAAATTATAATGAACTCGACGTCGTACAAAACGTCCTGAATGACGACGCGAGCTGTGCATATTGCTGTAGGATGAATACTCTGGGAGCTCGCTGTACGGAGGGACATCCCAGAAAGTGGCGTCCTCACTTTTCGCAGTAATCGGCTCAATTTTTGGTCCATAACGGATACGGCGGCTCCAGTGTCGACAAGGGCAGATGCGGGAACACCGTCGACAAACACGTCTATCACGTTCGATGGGCTTCGCTGAGGGCTTTCGCAGTTCGATAGCATCGCAGCCCTTGCCTCCTGGACTGCGACGACTAGTTTTCCTGGTCGCGAGCGACCGGACGTGGGCGCATCGGCGACAGTGAGCGACGTCGTGGAGACGGAGAGCGCCGAGTAGATGGAGCTTGGCGTGACGTCGGCGACAGAGGCGTAGGTGGGGCGTAAAATGTGCGGTTTGACTGGCTGGTGGCGGGCGACACGACTTGAGGCGGTTGGACGCGATTGCAGTAACGCGCCACGTGGCCGGCGTAACCGCATGCGAAGCATATGGGGCGGTTGTCAGGTGTGCGCCATCGGTTTGCTGGAGCAGGGCCCGCCCATGGCGCAGAACGTGATTGACGGGGTGGCGACTGATATGACTGCATCGTTGGCTGCAGTCGTGGCCTCTGCATGACGTCGGCGTAGGTAGCCGGCACAGCCGCTTCGAAGGACTGATGTCTAGGGGCGGCTTCGGCGTAACTGTGTGGGGCTGCCGCGGGTATTACTGGGGACGTCCTGGCGACAACTTGGGCGTAACTGAGTGGTGCAGGAGCTGGATGGTGCTGGTGGTAATCAGGCATGACCTCCGCGATTTCCTGCTCAATCGCTCGACGGAAGGGAGGGAGAAGAGTCGTTGACGGCTGTTGAACGTACTGAGGTTGAGCAAATTCCAGCAGCGAGAACTGGCGCGCAATTTCCTCGCGCACGAATGACTTCACCTCTGCGAGCAAGGCGGAGTGGTCGGAGATGGTCGACAAGCCAGCGAGCTCGGCGTCGCGGGATGGAGAGCGACGGGTCATCGACCGCTGCCGGAGCAGCTCCTCGTAGCTCTGGCAGAGCGTGATGACCTCGGCCACTGTGCTGGGTTTTTGGCGAGCAGCATCGTGAAGGCATCGTCGTCGATGCCTTTCATAATGTGCCTCATCTTGTCAGATTCCGACATGGTGGCGTCGGCTTTCTTACACAAATCGAGGATGTCTTCAATGTAGCTGGTAAAGGTTTCACCGGCCTGCTGAGCTCGTTCTCGCAAACGCTGTTCGGCCTGCAGCTTACGAACGGCAGGGCAGCCAAACACGTTGATGATGGCGGTCTTGAATTCGGACCACGTCGTAAAATCGGATGCGTGGTTGTTGTACCACAGGCCGGCCACACCCGCGAGGTAGAAATCCAAGTTGGTCAATTTTCCCACCTCGTCCCATTTATTGGGGACACTCACGCGTTCATAGATCGCGAGCCAGTCCTCCACGTCGGTCCCATCTGCGCCAGTGCAGACTGGGGGGTCGCGGATACGAGGGACACCGGGGCATGAGGTCGGCGTAGGCGGAGGCGTCTGCTGTGCGGCGTCTTGAGGCATGGTAGCTGGTAGGGTACGGGATCGAAGCTCCAGAGGCATCGAATGGGAGCACAGCACTGTCCACCAATTTGTTAAGCGGTTTATTGGACGGGACTTGGCGACAATTCGCTATGGCGACAGTCCAGGCCAAAGCACGGGCTCCGAGAGCGAGCGGCGTTTACAAGAGGACGACCCGCTAGGAGCCGCTGGAGAACGCAACCGTTTAACAGTACCAATTGCTTCGCCACAATATATATATATATATATATATATATATATATATATATATATATATATATATATATATATATATATATATATATATATATATAAAAGGCACGAAAAATAAAGCAGAAGAATCCCGAAGCACCGACCGGGGATTCGAACCATCGCTCCCGAGCCTGCTGCATTACGCAATTCAATCATGCCCCATGCATTCGCCGTCGAAATAACGGCGACCTATTTATATACACCATTTACGGCTGGTGGTAAGCAAATCTCGGAGGAGCTTGAGCGTGTTTTATATCGCGGAACGCTCCGAATTTTCTTTCAATTTGAAAACTGCTCTTGAGGCACGCACGACAATGTGGCCCTTTTCTGTACCCACTCGTGATGTGGAAGAAGAAAAAAACAAAGAACACCGGGTACACCTTGCATTAGACGCCCCCGTGTGGCAAGAAACGCAGGGGGTCACTCCACGCGCAGCAGTTTAAAAGAAAAAAATCACAGCATGTCCACGGAGTGAATGATGATGAGTGGGCGAAGCTGCGGAGGTTCATCGGTAAACCGTGAATCTTCCGCGAATTCTGCCCAGTACATCATCACCGACGTGAGATCGGGCGCGTTTATACTAAAGTTTCGATGAGTTATGACGACGTGCAGCTCACTTTAATTTTACATGTACGCTGTGAATTTTCATTGTTTAGAAAACCATTGCTTTAGAAAACACCTTGCGTCTTTCGTTAAGCAGTGGCGTCTTTTTCGTTTTGCTTTAGAAACATCTGGCGTTCTTTCGTATTGTTTTTACAAAACATCTGGCGTCTTTCGTTGGTTTATTTCATCAATCAACGGCGTTTTGAACAAAATTTTTATTGTTTAATCACGCACAGGAGAAATCTCACCAGGCACTACCTTGGAGGTAAACAATGGCTGCTAATGGGAATGAGAGACAGAAGAAGTCGGCTTTTAGCTAACACTTACACTTCTACAGAGACAGAAGAATTCGGCTTTTAGTTAACGCGCACGCTGCGAATTTTTTATTGTTCAACAACGCACAGGAGAAATCTCCCACCGGCACCACCTTGGAGGTCAAAGGGTAAGACTTGTTACTCACTACTACGAGCACGACGAGGGACGAACGGGTGCCGCCTTAAGGAGCTTCGCCCCTAAAAGAAATCTAAGAGCATCTGATTCCTCATTATCGACATTGGCAGACGCAACGCTCCTAATTTTCTTTCAATATTGTTACGCGCGAAGGCGACTGAGACGTTACGGCTGAAGGGCCGTTTATTAGGTCGCGAAGGTGAGCGCAGGAGCGGCCAACAGGTTGTATCCCTCAGCGTCGTCGTCTTTTCCCTAGCTGCAGCTCGGGGCGGCCAGCACGTTCACTCTTCTTCGTTGTCCTCGCAGGTACGCGCAGACGAAGCCCGCCGGGCGATTTCATTGATTCATCTTGGTGTGCACAACTTCAAGCGAGCGACATGAACGGCTTGGGTTTTAGCAGTTCTTTTACCACTTTTCGTGAGGCGAGCTACTATGTACGTGACCTCCGTGAGTTTCTTAATGACAACAAACGGTCCGTCATATGTGGCCAAGAACTTTTGGCGTAACCCACGTCTCCGTACTGGAGTCCATAGCCACACTAAATCGCCGGAACGATAAGTGCAGTACGATGGCGGATGTCGTAGCGTGCTTTGGATTTGTCTTGCGATGCCAACGTGCGTAGACGAGCAATACGACGCGCCTCTTGCCCAAGGCAGAGTGTTTCGGCGACAGAGATGTTTTCGTGCGTAGAGAAAGGCAAAACTGTGTCGAGTGTCTGCCGTGGCGGGCGTGCATACATCAAGAAGAAAGGACTATAACCAGTTGTCTCGTGCTTAGCGGTGTTGTACGCGTACGTTATGAATGGTAGCACGTCTTCCCGGTTCTTGTGGTCGGACGAGACATACATAGAGAGCATATTTACAATTGTTCGATTGGTGCGCTCCGTGAGCCCATTTGTTTGCGGGTGCTATGGCGACGAGTGCCGCAGGTGGGACTCACACAATCGAAGTAGCTTTTCTACGATATCCCCCGTAAATTGTCGTCCACGATCACTGATGTTCACATGAGGTGGGCCATGTCGGAGGATAACGTGTTGCAACAGGAACACCGAGACGTCGATGGCAGCTGCGGAGGGCACGGCTGCCGTCTCGCAGTAGCGTATGAGGTAATCGACACATACAATTACCCAGCGATTGCCTTGCGCTGATTTTGGAAAAGGGCCCACGAGGTCAATGCCCACTTGTTGGAGAGGTGTGCTTGGAGGTGGCACCGGCTGTAGGAGACCAGCCGGAGCAGCAGATGGGCGTTTGTGGCGCTGACATTGCGTGCAACTGACCACATACACCTCGATAGACTGTCTCATTCCAGGCCACTAATAACGTTCCTTAGTGCGGTAGAGCGTCCGCGCAGAAGCTAGATGTCCGGACGTAGGATCGTCGTGCGAATCGCTGGCCGAAGGCTTTCCGGCACCACCAGGAGGAAACGTGCGCCAGTGCTCGATAAGGTCTTCTTATACAAAAGTCCATCGCGTACACAAAAACTGTGTGCTGTAGGAGCTGTGAAGAGCAATGCTAATTTAGTGTCCTTTCGCTGTTCGTCCTTGAAAGTGCTGAGGTCTGGAAATTTGGGCGACACGGAAGCCACAAGGTGGTCGAAATCATCGGCGTCACACTCGGTAGTGCTGAGTGGCATACGTGAAAGGCAGTCCGCATCAGCGTGTCCTAGACCACTCTTATACGAGATGATGAAGCTATATTCTTGGAGCCGAAGCGCCCAGCGTGCGAGACAGCCACAAGAGTCACGAAGGTTCACAAGCCAACACAATGAGTGGTGGTCAGTGATGACTGTGAATGGGCGCCCATACAGGTAAGAACGAAACCGCTGAATCGCAAATACTACCGCGAGGCATTCTTGTTTTGTAACAGCGTAATTCTGCTCTGGCCTACTCAGGGAGCGACTTGCGTATGCAATCACGTGTTCGCAGTTACCGTAGCGTTGAACTAGAACGGCGCCAATTCCTATGCCACTGGCACCTGTGTGACGTTCTGTTGGAGCTGAAGGGTTGATGTGTTGAAGAACAGGCCGTGACGTCAGGAGGAACTTCAGTTGACGAAAAGAGGAGCCGCACTCCGGAGTCCACTCAAAGGGAATGATCTTTCGTAGCAGACATGTCAGCGGACACGCGACGTCGGCGAACTTAGGTATAAAGCGACGAAAATAGGAGCAAAGCCCAAGAAAACTACAAAGATCCTTAACAGAGCGCGGTGCACTGAATGCTTCAACGGCTGCTGTCTTCTGGGGATCTGGGCGGATGCCATCCTGATCGACGAGGTGTCCGAGCACAAGGATTTCGCGGTCTCCGAAGTGGCACTTCTTTGAGTTTAGAACAAGGCCAGCGTTTCTGATACAGTTCAGTACAATATCGAGACGTGAATTGTCTTCGCTGAAGGTGCGGCCAAAGATGACAACGTCGTCGAGATAGCGCATGCAGATGTTCCACTTCAAGCCTCGAAGGATAGTGTCCATAAATCTCTCGAAAGACGCCGCAGCGTGGCACAGCCCAAATGGCGTCACGTTGAATTCGCAAAGGCCGTCAGGGATTACAAATGCACTCTTTTTCTTATCCTCAGGATGCATCGGAATTTGCCAGTAGCCGGATCGTAGGTCTACGTAGGAAAAGTAAGAGACCGAATGAAGGCAGTCGACGGCATCATCAATACGTGGAAGTGGGTACACGTCCTTTTTCGTTAGAGCATTCAATCGGCGATAGTCGACGCAAAATCTCCAAGATCCACCTTTCTTTTTAACAAGAATCGCTGGAGCTGCCCATGGACTCGCCGACTCTTGTATGACTCCTTTTTTCATAATTTCTTGCACCTGCTCGTTAATAATCTGACGCTCCGTTGGCGAAACGCGGTATGACTTCTGTCTAATCGGATTTGCCGAACCCGTGTTGATGGTATGACGTGCCCGAGAAGCAGGGATCGAGGGAACTTTGTCCATCTGCGCAAAGTCGAATACAGAGACGTGCTTCGAAAGCACATCCACCAACGTTCGGCGTTCACTCGTACTCAGCGACTTATTCGCCATTGACAGAAGAGCCGTTTCCGAACTGTGACTGTGATGTTCTTCCGGCACATCTGTAAGCTCCATCATCGATAAGGCCGCGTGTTTTCCGCTAACGACGGCTAACTTCAGACCATCGGGAAGCATGACCGGCTCCGTGGAACAATTGACAGTCCATAAGCCAGCGCGGCTCCCTTTGATCGACACCACACAATGTGGAACCAGGACATTCTTCTTCATATAGTTGATATGCATTGGTTCAACATTGGCATCAAAGCTGGTCGAATGGCTGCCGCAGCAAACAACAAGAACACGAACGGTTGATGATGGAGGTATGATAGTGTCGCTACAGACACACAATGCCGTCTCGCCATCCGCAGGGCTTTCCAGGAGTGCCGACGGTACGTGTCCACATAAGAATATCGTCCCTGTGCGGCAGTCGAGAGTGGCACCACACTCCCGCAAAAAGTCCATACCCATAATAACATCATGTGTCGCCCGGGGAATGATCACGAACTCCGTTATAATTACGTGGCCTCCCCGAAACACGTCAGCACTACACACACCAACAGCCTGCAGCGGCTCACCACTCACTCCGCAAAACTTCGACGCTGCATCCCACTTATATACAACGTTTCGTCCCAACGTATCTTTAAAACAAGCACTCATGACCGAAATTATTGCCCCCGTGTCTATCAAAGCCACCACAGGCACATCGTCAACAAAAACAGGCAATTTGTTCTTGAGCATCAACACAGCAGGTATTTCTCGCATCAGTGCATCTCTGGCGACCTCACCTCCATCGGCCGCGCTTACTAGTTTTCCGATGGCAAAGGAGACGTGGTGCGACGCAGCGGTGATGGTGAACGGGGAGCTGGAGCACGTGGTGGTGGCGTCAAACTCCTGTTAGATGTCGGGGAGCGATTCCGGAAGCTGCATGCCCAATAATCGTCGCTAGGCGCAAGGTGTGTTGCTCGCGGGACGTCGTGAGGTCGTTCGGAAAGTCGTGTAAATTGCGGTAGTGAGCCATACCGTGGGGCTACGCGACGGTTGCAAAACCGCGAGATGTGTCCTGGGACACTCCAGGAGTAGCAGACTGGGAGAGGTCGAAACGTTGATTGTTCTCCGATGAACTGAGCATCATCTCTGGCGTAGTGGGTCGGTTCGTCTCGTACATCACAGCGATAGATGTCAAGTCCCGTGGAAGGCGGACGCTGAGCGCGCCGGTCATAGCTGGGAGCTGGAAAGCGTGAGGTCATTCTTGACTGTGGAGCTCCGTTGTACTCTACAGCCGCTGCGCTACCCATCGGTTGCCAAGGGGCCGGAGGGGTCGGAGCAGTCACAGCCTCCCGTGGCACATGGACAGAATGGTGGTCGACTGCTGAACGTGACAGCTCTTCATAGCGGGAAAGTTCTTCGCGGACAATCTGTCGGATCGTCGAAGACAGGTCTTGGCAGGAACACGTGTCGACGCTTGCAACCGTCGTAACGTTTGTCAGCCGGCCAAACTTTGGAGCGATCCTGCGCATTTTGAGCTGTTCAAAAGTACGGCAATGGCGAATGACCTGGGTCACAGAGCTCAGGTTTTCTTTTCCGTTGAGAAAATTATAGACATCCTCGGCAATGCCTTTCAGCAAATGTCCGCCTTTGTCTTCCTCTGACACTTGAGCATTGACCACCTTGCATAGCTTCAGCACATCTTCAATATACGTTGTGATTGTCTCACCTGGTAGCTGCGCGCGTTGCGACAATGTCTGCTCTGCACGCTTCGCTTTGACGCCTGATTCGCCGAAACACGTCTTTAGTTCTTGAACAAAACGGTCCCACGTCGTCAGCGTGTCCTCGTGGTTCTCGTACCACACGAGCGCAGTATTGGTAAGGCAGAAGACCACATTGGTGAGCTGAGCAGCGGCATCCCCGCCGTTGCACTTTCTCACTCGCTTGTACTGGACGAGCCACGCGTCAACATCTTCTCCCGATTTTCCTCCGAAGGGCGGTGGAACTCGATAGTACTGGAGTGGACCGCAAGGCGCAGCCCTGGGGGCGTCTCCTTCTTCGGGCATATCGGACACGGTTGTTTATTAGGTCGTTTATTAGGTTGTATATTAAGGCCGTTTGTTAGGTCGCGAAGGTGAGCGCAGGAGTAGAGTAGAGTAGAGTAGACCCTCTAAACTCTGGCACACACCCACGCTGGGGATTGGCCAAGAACTGGATAGTTTTTAAAACCTAATTGTTAAAGTAAAGCGTAGATTTTTTTCCTATTTAAGAGGAAAGAAGTAAAATGAAAAAAAAAAATAAGAATAGAAATAGAAAATCATATGAACAATAAAGCGGAGAATTTGAATAAGAAAGAATAAAGAAATTCTGAAAAGTAGAAAAACAAGGAGAAAGATTAATTCTATAGCCTAAATCTCTGTGAACCTTAAGGAAACTCCTGCAGGGCATCGGCAATCTTCCCGTCACTGTATCCAAGAGACAAAGCCCCGAATGAAAGTACACTTGGTGCACTTAACTCCAATCTAAGGAGTCGGAACACGGTACCTAAAGTCAATTTGCGCAAGGTAGAGTATCTGTTACAGTGAATCAGATAATGTTCTATTGACTCATGTACTCCGCAAAAAGAACACTTAGGGGAAGCTGGCAGACCAGCTCTGTGTAAATAAAAATTTAGGTATGGAGTTTGACAAGGTAGTCTATTGATTGCGACTTCAATTGCTCTTGTTTGACATATTTTACTATTCCAATAATGATTCAAATGCTGCAATTCTAATGTCTTCGTTATTGACGGTGCATAAAATTCATCTAAAAACAGTTTCCTCCTTAATCTCTCACCTATAATGAATGTTCATGCCGGTAATACCTGAATAACCGGGCCACCCAGAGATGTCTTTGCTAGCGTATCTGCCATTTCATTCATAAATAGCCCCTTATATCCTGGAACCCAAACCAACTTGATCAAATTTATATGCGGTGGGACTAATGACTTGAAAACCCTCAGAACGTGCGATTTCTCATTTGCAGTGAGGGAGGAACATACTGACCGAGAATCCGTCAAAATTGCTGCAGACTTTATTGATGCTGCTAATTTACGGAGAGCTAGAATGATCGCTATAAATTCTGCTACAAATACGGGCACAAAATCTGGAAGGCGAAGCGAAAATGACCAATCAAGAGCAGGGGAGAAAATCCCAATTCCACATTTTTTTTCACTCTGTGAAGCATCAGTCGCTATGACTGTCTTTATTGACATATGTACCAGGTAATCACCTAATATAGCGTTTACCACGGGACGATATTAGTTTTACATTTTTTAGTAAAATGTCGTCAAATTATATTTAGCGGCCAACAGGTTGTCTCCCTCAGCGTCGTCCTCTTTTCCCTAGCTGGAGCCAGGGGCGGCCAGCACGTTCACTCTTCTTCGTTATCCTCGCAGGTAGGCGCAACACTATGATAACTGCCCTTGAGGCGCGCACGACAAAGTGGCCCTTTTCTGTACCCACTCCTGACGTGGAAGAAGAAAAAAAGCAAAGAGCACTGCGTACACCTTGCATCAGACGCCCCGGTGTGGCGAGAAACGCAGGGGATCACTCCACGCGCCGCAGTTTAAAAGAAAAATGAATGTCTAAGAGCATCTGATTCTCCATTGTCGACACATGCGGCGCGCTGCTCAAGCACAAAGACGTAACAACTGTGACAGGCGCTGCAAATATCGAGCTTCTCCTCGTTCTTCTCGTGACATTCCAATTTTCTGCTATCGCATTCATTCCTTCGCCCTTGCGGTGAAACTTTGACTTTTTTTCCTTCTATTTGTGCTACTGTCACCGCCTCACAGTTCATTGACTGTGTGCGCGTAACATTTCATCATGGTCCTTTCGCGTTGTCTAAGCTAGCTGCTTTGTGCTTTTTTTTTCTTACAACTACCTTGCAACATCGAGGCGATGCTCTTTTTCGCGGTGCAGGGAATAATGGCGCCTGTAGTCGTGGGTTATATGTAGAGACAGAGGCACCGGCCACAAAAGAAATAAGTGCTCGCGCCGTCCGCTTTGCAAACAAGCCCAACCGACGCGTTTGGTAAGAGCCATGTTGCTCTACGTTAAATAAACCCTACCTGGACCTCTGAAGCGACGTGACAATGTATAACTGCCACCGCTGTGCTTTCTGCAATTACGACAATCGTGACAGCGTCGGTAGCGCCTGCTGTGTTTCTTTGTAATGATGTGCTTACGCTGTCATTTACCCACATGTCTAAGAATAACAAATTTGCGCCATATGTCGCGTTCACATCTCCCTATAGGTACCCATGATGTGCAATAAATGAGCATAATGTAGGCGGGCCAATGGCCGTATGCAGTCTAAACGCGCCATGACCTTTCTTTTCTTTGTTGATTTGTTTGTTTAACTTCGCATCGCTTCTATCTTGATGCCTTCGTTCTTTCGAAAACAGAGTAAGCACTCCATGGCAAAGGGTCCAGAGGCGCTTGTGGCTAAAGAAGTATGCGGAGAAAAGAAGCACACTTTTGAGCAGTTTACTATTAATTTGTTTCCTTCATAAACGTGTACGCTACCTTTCAAGAAGGGTAGTGTGGGCATTGCCCTTCGCTCTGGCTTAAGGAAGACGATACGTAGCTCGGGCGCACGCGCTCGCGCGCTCACGGCGGAACGGCGGCCGGCAGTCGAGCCCGGGACTCCGCTTAGTAAAGGTGTATTTTCTTGCTCTGCCTGGGTGTACTTTCTGAGGGCTTCAGCCGACCCTTGGCCCTGAGGTTTTGCGGCTGCAGCCAGCCCTGAACCACTTAGAGATGAGGCCGAGACTCAAAGAGACACATCTTTACTGGTCTAATCCTCGGCCGCAACTGCCAGCTGCCAGCAGCTGCCGCGTGACACGAGCGCACACGCGATCGTCGTCGTCTTCTACGTGCTCACAGCCGCCGAGCGCCCCCATAGAGTGAACGAAACAATGGGAATTTAAGTTCTTATTTTTCTTCGTTGGACACAACCTTGATGGAAACCAACAGACAATCAAGGCAAGCAATTTATAGGGCACGTTACTTGCAGTAATTGTGCTATAAAAGAGCTGAAATTTAAGTCTACTAAAAGATATTTTGCCGCGGGCATGGACTAAACCTGCAACCTTCGGATAATGTCCTATGCTCTACCATTTCAACTACAGCGGCGGTCGTCCTCCAGTTGACTGTATCGGGCTTATCTGTGCATGTAAACCTGGAAGTGTTAGTCAGCACCGTTTGTAGCCATGACAGCGTGTGTGGACCAGCGCTAACGTACCGATGAATAACAGACGGTTGTAAGGAGATCACGCGCTAAGCCACGCCACCAAGCAAAATATTGTCATCTACACTCGCAGTCATGGCTACAAGCTGCGCTCAATAACACTACCAGCTTTACATGCCCAGGTATGCGCGATAAAGTGGACGGCATGAGCTCGACTGGTGCAGCATCGGCCGGGTAATCCGAAGTTGGCAGGTTCATCCGCTGCCGGTTGCAAGTTCTCTTTTTGTCCATTTTAGTTTCTCAACATTTGTGTCATAATTACTATGAGGAACGTCCCCTTTGCTGTCCTTGGCTTCACTGTCTGGTAGTTCTCGTCAAGTTTGTGTAGAACAAAGAAGAACACGCCCTTAACTCACCTTTCGTTGATTCATAACAAGGATCTCGTTCTTGCGAACTTGATCCCTTCGGGTATTGTTCAAGGCAAAATTGGACAGCTGATAGCTTGTAAAAAGATCACGTGCTGCGCGACGCCAGCGGGCAGAAAAATGTGTTCCACACTCGCCCAGTGGTGTAACCAGGGCGTGGCACATCAGGCCCGTGCCCCCCCCCCCCCCCAAATGTTTTCTCCCATGCGATACAGAGCACAAAATGAACCTCGACTACGTTTACCTGCCCGGACCCCATTTTGCATAAAGGGGTTGTCCCCCAGGAAAACAGTTTCTGCCTATGCCGCTGCACTCGCCGTCATGATTACGAGCGGCGCTCACTGACACTGTATGTAATAGATTGAGCGCAAATGGACGGGACAAAAGGAGACAAGACGACTAGAGACAAGTCTAGTCGTCTTGTCTTCTTTTGTCCCGTCCATTTGCGCTCAATCGATTACATAATGAACCAACACGCCCTACAGAACATTTTATTAGCTCACTGACACTCCCTGGTTTACATGCACAGATGTGCCCAAAAATTGGACGGGATGGCGTCTGCCACTGCAGCTCTACTGGTGGAGCATCGGAAGCGTTATCCGAAGGTTGCAGGTTTGATCCCTGCCGGTGGCAAATCTCTCTTTTCGTCCACTTAGTTTTCTTCACATTTAAATCACAATTGCTGCAAGTGACGTCCCCCTCTACTTTCTTTAGATTCATTGCCTGTTGGGTTTTCATTAACCTTTCAGACTGTCATTCAATGCCACTGGCGCTCGTCTAGGCCTCGATAGTGAACCAGATTTATAATTATGGTTGTTATTCACAAAGAGTACAAACAATATTATTAAATATTCCGAGCTTATCAGATACAATTTGAAATTTGTTGCACAAAAACATCAGGTCGGGAACATATACGCGTCGTTTGTGTCACGCAAAATCTACAGGGATCTTTTTCATCAGGGCGCTGCCGGTGAAGCTGGAAGAGTAGGAGCTCCAGGGCCAGTGGGCTCTCCCGGACCCCTTGGTTTTCCTGGACCCAAAGGAGAAGCTGGCGCCGAAGGCCCAGCCGGACATCCAGGGAGCCAGGACCACAAGGCCCCCAGGGAGACCGCGGCCGCCCGGACTACCGGGATACAAGGACCCCTGGACCAGGAGGACCCCGGGGCCCACAGGTGTGAAAGTTCACAGTCAGATTTATCAAAGCGTTTTGCGCAGCAGCAGATGAAATCACCTGGTTATTCACGCCACAAATTTTCTTTGTGCTGCTACCATCAACAGACACCTTGGCTGGCATAGAGCCAGGAAGAGATGTTACCGCGGTAGCATTATATGGACACTATCGGCTGGTTCTTGCCGTCGCCGTCTGTCAACTGCCGTCAGATATATATATTGTAATGAACTGAGAAAAAGACAGCACCCGTTCCTCGGCCAGCTGTTCTATTCTCTGCCCTCTTTACCTCTGCTTCGCATGCTCGCCATGCTCGCGCGCGCCCGGTGCCCAGCGTCGTTCTTGTCATCACACTCGCTGTGTGCCATGACTGGCGACGCGGTGGGCTGCTGACAGTGTCTCTGGTGGGCGGCACTGACTGTTTCGGAGTGGCCGGACTCGCCACGCTGGAAGTTCGTCTGGAATTTGTTAAGTATAATTCCGCTGGCCGAAACTGGCTTATGTCTACGTGGTCGTTCGCTATCCTGTTGTAGACGCTGGGGCTCGGCTTGAACCTTTGCCGATGACCACTCTGGGGGACGACATTGACTGTGTCGTGGTGGTCTACGACCTCGGCCACGCTGCGACTTTGCAGGGAAAGCTGTTGTTGGCAGTTTCGTGGTAGTCGACGTCCTCTGACACGATGCGGCTTCGAGGAATTTTCGCGGCGACGGTTTCTGGCGCACGGCTCTGACTGTATCGGCATGGTCGCAGGTTGATACCGAAACGCTCACTCTTGTCCCTCCACATTTTGAAACCGGGAAGGAAATGGTGGACATGGTAACGCAGCCTGCTGCACCACGTTCGGCACAACCG